>NC_080782.1:115933060-116237882 GCF_028018385.1 Neofelis nebulosa
TTGTTGTGACAAGCACCAGTGATATATGGAGTTGTTGAATCACTACATTGTACACCTGAAACTAATATAATACTGTATGTTAACTAACTGGAAAAAAGATAAAAACTTTTAAAAAATCAATTCCAAAAAATATATGTTGGTAAAACATCTGCAAATTAGATTAGAATAGATTAATTTTCACAAGTCACAAGAATCCCTAAAGATACAGGCTGACTGCTGAGAAGTTAAATCATAAAGTTACAATAGTCAAATAATTTCAAAAACAAAACATAAAAACCCTTACAAAATTTTTATGTAAAGATACTATAATCAATGTGAAATGTGGAAATTTCAATATATTTGACAGTATGTAGGCTCTCTAGGGTCTATGAAAGCTCTCAGGGGGTCCAGCTTTTAGCACATATATCATCCCAATCAACATTCTCCAACTCCTGAACCACAGTTCTGGCAGTTGACCAGCCAGAAATCACCCTATTCTTCATTGTATTACAGAGGAGGGGACATTTCACCAATTTCATTTGAGGGGGCTGGTCAGAGCCTCCAAGTGAGAACAAGGTTGTACACAGAAGCCTTTGCCAAAGGCTTGGCAGGGCTCTGGTCCTTTGGGAGGAGCAAATGCTTCTGTGATACGAGTGCCCTTCAGAGAGGATGTAGGACCCAGGTCATCCTAGGAGATGGAACAGAGCAAACACTGAGGTCTGTGGTCCCACACCCAGGTGGCTTAATGGCAAAAATAGGTTAAAATGGACACTGGCTACAGGGGTGAAGCCAGAAGACAGCTCATTTCGCTGCTGTTGTAATAATTTTTAAAAAGGAATCAATGTGTCAAGGGGCAATTTTCTATGTCATGACCAGGTATACTGAAGGGGGCAGCTGGGGTCACAAGGAGCATTATGGAAATGGGCCGGGGAGTCGGAGACACTGGAGCCTTACTGGAGGGTGATGAACGTCAGGAGCAAGCCTGCCAAGGAATGGGGAGGAATGGCCACTCATATACCGCCAGGGTGGACTCCCTGGGGGTATTGTCAAAGAGCACAAGCTGGATGAGAGTCTGGGGGCAAGTGGACCCATCAAAATGAAGATAAACACCAGCACAAGTACATAACTTTAAAAGAAGGAACAGGCCCAGAGCTGCAGTATAGGATCACACTATTCTGGTTTACCTGAGACTGTGGGGTTTTATCACAGCAGGGCCCATGTCCTGGAAAATGCCTCAGTCCCACACAGTTGGGTACTCTAACCACAACTGTGGCTCCACACAGCCCCTCAGGAGCTGGGAACACAGCAGATGGCAGGAGGGAGAACCAGGTAGCCACATAACCCTAGAAAAGAGAGCTTTGCTGCCTGGGTTCTGGAGTCTCGATGGTGAGAATAAACCAGAGAATGCCTGCTTTGTTACTGGGCCTTTGTCCTAATCCCACAAGAAGTGACCTGGGGAAACGAGGCTTCCAGTCTTCGAATGTCCTAGAGGTTTCAGCATCGGTCATTCCTCCCTACTGCTACAAGGGATATGGCCCACTCTACCCTGAAACTACAGGCAGATCCATGGGGACAGCCAGCAGGCAGCCAGAGGGAGAGGATGATCAAGGAGAATACTTTGTTCTCTTTTAACATGGAAGTGACCTGAGCATGTTTAGAAGATGATGGGAAGGAATCTCTCAGGAGGGAGAAGTTGAAAGAACAAGAGAGCCAGGGGGGAGGGATGTATAAGAGCAGGGCCACCTCTGCCTCAGAGACCTTCTCCAAGTCTGACCTGAAGAGGAGAAGAGAGATGGGCGGGTGGTGCATCCTCCATGAAGGGGGACCACCTCATCTGCTGAGAGTACTCTGAAGGAGTTTGAGGAGCCGGGAGTTTGAAACTGCTGCCATGAGAGGCACCTGGGTGGCTCAGTCAGTTAAGCGAATGACTCTTGGTTTCAGCTCAGGTCATATCTCACAGTTCGTGAGGTCAAACCCCACATCTGGCTCTGCACTGACAGCACGGAACCTGCTTAGGATTCTCCCTCCCTACACTCCTCCCTGTCTCTATCTCTCTCTCTGTCCCTCCCTTACTCATGCTGTCTCTGTCTCTTTCAAAAATAAATAAACTTCAAAACAAAAAATTCTGCCATGAGAGATCGAAGAGAACTCAGGTGTGAGGCCCAGCTGCATCCCTAGCGGGAGCTATGTTGGCAAAAATAACTCCCTAAGTCTGATTCCTGGTCACCTGTAGCTGTTCTGTGTGTCCCATAACCAAGAGACTCCCTCGATCTCTAACAAAGTTGGATATTTGCATTTTGAAGTCTCATTTTAAATACCTGAGTGGGTACAACTTTAGAAGAGAAGAATAGCTTTACACGAAATGGTATTACAGCTTTATTACCTGAAAGACAGAAATACCAATGCATTTATGGTAAAGCGTTTTAAAGGCTATTCTCACTATAGTAACCCTGCTTTCATACTCTGCTTAGGAGGCCAGAACTGCCATGCACACGCATTATATACTGTAAGGCTTTATGAACAATATGTGGAAGAGACAGCATGCACAGTATACAGAGAGATGGTTCTCTTGGTACACAAGTCCAGTCTTCTGCATTATTATAATCATTCAGAGTTTTCTGCGCATCTGTTCTGCTTTGCACATTTGACTTCCATTTCAAAGTCCAGGCCTTGGGTTATTTTACCCCACATATGTAGTGAAGTTGGACAGAAAAAAGAATCCCGCTCCTAAAAACGAAATCAGCAGTAGGTGCACCTAGACTGCCTTGACTAACCATCTGAGGCTTGCTGATTGCTGGCTTCGTGCTTTTGAGGACTTCCTCCCTTGGCGTTTCTCCCACACCTTTCTCAGCAGCCAGATGCAGGCATCTCCAGGCTTTCGCCAACATGGACTGGGGACGTTTCTGATTTTGAGCCAATGCTCTCTCTGCTGACTCCAGTGTCCAGTAAAAGCTGCAGAGGGACAAGAACTGCTAATGACATTGTCATAATCAGTCCAGGCACCCTCCCTCCAAGAGTGCAAGACACCAATAATGCCACATACTGTGATTACAAATAGGCCCTGTCACTAATTCAGGAAAGACATCAATGTGGTGTTTCTTTTAAAATGTCCTACAAAACCCACATATTTTCAATATTCAGCCAAATGACGAAGTCAATCAATTTTGTAAAGTCCTGCTAAGTGCCTCTCATGTCTAGCAGCTCAGCTGGTCTCTCAATGCCCCAGTGGCTTGGATGTAGAACACTATATAATGTCAACAGGTAGACATGCAGACTATAAATATACATGGGACAAGCTTACCTTCACAATGACTGAAGCAACACAAATAATTATGAAGTGTCAGTAACCATATCCAATAAATTGACAAAACCAAGCTTACAGCAATAAACAGTTGATTATCAATAGCAAGGACAAAGGATGCCCCAGATACCCCTGGATATATTGAAAATATCAGTGCAGCCTTTAAGGGGGTCACAGATGTGCAATATATGACAATAAACATAAAACTGTGACCCAGAAATTCCACCTTTAGAAAGAGTCCCCAAGGAGTTAGGACAAAGGTGGGAAAAGAAAATGTACAAAGAACAGAATTTAGTGAAGTTGGTCTCTATACAAAGAAGACATTTAAAACAATCCTAACAAGAAAGGGGCCTTGGCAAACCATAATATTCAGGCACACCATGGAGTTCTGAGTGTCCATTCAAAATACTACCACAATGAACCATGTCCATGCATGAAATTTTAAACATGAAATAGTACATGAAACTAAAGGAAAATACAATAGAATCAATGTATGACATTCAATTAGATGAACACGTATATAAGTATATGCAGATCATATCAGGAAGGAATTAAGAATGACACAAATAATTGGTATTAAGAGATTTTTGTTTTTGTTGATGTTGGCATAGTAGAGTCCAAAACAAAATTTAAATTTACAAAAAAAAAAAAAAAAAAAGGTGGGAACACCTATGAATGTTGAGTGGGAAGAGGTAGCTCACTTCTATCCACTAGATGCCTGCATCACCCTCCCAAGATACCTCTAGGCCATATGTCTGAAGTAGGGGCACAGAATAAGCTGTATGAAGAACCACTGGAATGGGTGATGACCAACCAACTAATGCTCCACCTTAGCTATGGGCAGCTGAGAGGGCTGGGGTGGGGAGCCAGAGAGTATGTGCCCTTCTAAAAGAGGCAGTCCCTACCTACTCAGTTAAAAATCCAGAATGACCATAACCTGAAATTTTGTTTAATTATCAGCTAATTCAAAGTTAAAACACTCTGGGTCAACACTATGCGGTCTGAACCTCATGTTGGTGGGCTACCCGTAGGTGAGCCAACTTTTTCTGCACACGGCAAGGTGGTGAACACTTTAGGCTTTGTGGGAGAAATTCTCTGTCACAACTACTCAGTTCTGCCTTTGTGGGAGGAAAGAAAACAGATGATATGTAAATGATGGGTGTGGCTCTTTACCAATTTAAGCTTTATTTATGGACACAATGTGCATTCCATATAGTCTTCATGTCATTAAATATGATTTTTTCCTTTGATTTTGTTATCCAGCAGATTTTTAAAATGTCAACATCATTCCTGAGTCATGGGCTCTGGAAACACAAGTCCCAGATTTAGTCTGAAGGCCAGTTTGCAACCAGTAGGCAGTAACTAGGGACATGATGGAGAAGGCACCAGAACCCCTCAGGGTGGCTGGGCATCCAGGCACAGGCTTCCTTCACACAAAGGAGCAGCCTTGGTGGGCATCCTGGGACCCACGCAGGACATCTTTCCTTTCCCAACTCCCTTTCCCCATCTCCTGCCTCCTTTCAAAGCTCACCTCACCCCTACAGAGTTTGCACTGTGTGTGGTTTACTGTTGCCTCCTGAGAAGCCACAGTGAAAGTATGACCTTCTTTTCTTAAGCCCACAGTTGGCTTTTCTGCCATTATTTTAAATTCTTCTGGTATCAGTGTAGAAGGCCATTAATAAGGCACTAACATAGCTGTTTACATGGTTCTGAACCCCAGAAAACCCGACTGAGAATGTTATCAGTTTTTCATGATCTTGCTAAAATACAAGTTTCCCTGTTTGTGTTCTCTTTGATCTAACAGAGAAAAAATGGAGATTGCTTTTTTTGGGCCACAGAGGCAGCCCAGGGTACTGGGAGTGGGGACAGTTTTTGGCTGGACCCCAGGGAAGAAAGGCCACCGTGGCTTCTTAGCTTTTAGACCTATGTCCTGGGAATCTGCTCTGGAGAGCAGTGTGCAGCCTGCTGAAGGAGATTCTGAGGTTCCCACACCCTTTATTGGCAGGCAACACTGACTCCTAGGACCTACCTCGGTCACCTAGAACACAACACAGGGCCCCTACTTCCCTAGCCCTCAAGGCAACAAAAATAAGTGTGGAAAATTATAAAAGGAGGTTACTGGGAAAAGAAGAAAAGAAAAGAAAAGAAAAAAAAGAAAAGAAAAGAAAAGAAAAAAGAAAAGAAAAGAAAAGAAAAGAAAAGAAAAGAAAAGAAAAGAAAAGAAAAGAAAAGAAAAGAAAAGAAAAGAAAAGAAGGAAGAAAAATGAAGCGTTAAAAAGAGAAGCTTCTGGGAAAGGCAGGAAAGCAGAAGATGGGAGGGAGGAAGGGATGAAGCAGAGGAGGGGCCAGGAGTGTGGCATTTTCCAACTGTCCACCAGAAGACATTTCAGGCTTTAATGAATGATTAAGGGAGGAGAAGCAGAGGGGAAGGTCTTCATCTCTGAAACCCACTCACAGGAGCCAGCTGGGACTCCTCCTCTCTCCCCGGACATGTAATTCTTGGGTTTTATGTTCAAAAGCCTCATCCAGGTGTGAAACAAACAAGATGGGGGCAGGAGGCAGGGGACTCATTCCCTTCCCCCTTCCCCTCATACAGAATTTGAGAAGATCCCTCAGTGGGAGGTGGGCAGATGGCCACAGAAAAGAGAACAGTTGTGGGGTATGAGGCTAGCATGTCCCTAAGGTTCACAAATGCAAAGAAACAGGTAGAAAGGACCCCATCTGGAACCCTGGGGGACAAGGGGCTCATAGAAATGCCTGAGTCACAACGAGATGGGGTGGGGGAGACAGGGCAGAGAGAGACTACTACAGATGGATCCAGTGTATCCCTTGCATTTGGTCCCTATCTACTCCCAGTACAAAGGTGCAGATTCCCCAGCCTGCTGCTCCAGACCTCCTGCATTCCTCGCCTTGTCAGCAGACACTATTCTGTACACGAGGCGTGAAGAATTTGGGGGGGGGGGGTGTAAAGGTGCTGCAAACACTGGAAATTTCATGAGGAGAAAGTTCCAGAAGAGCTGCACCACCTGCTTGTGCCCAAGGTAAGGACACAGCAATTGGCCGAGAAAAGTGGTAGATGACCCAACAGGTGGGGTCATAGGCATATCCCTGGACCAGCATTAGGCAGACACCAAATGGGAGACAGAACCTGCTGCTCCACTGAATATCCTGTGGCATTCAGAATCAGTCCCAGACTGGATGGGGGTGGTGGGAAAGGGAGGGAAGGCCAGTCAAAATCCTGACTGTGACTGAGCTATAAACCCAAAGCCACTCACAAATCACCAAATTGGGCTTAAAATGTCATAGGCTTGTGTCAGAAATTAAGTTTAGTTATAGGAAAGTAAAGTGATATTTTTGCACATCTGAATTGTTGGCTTGTGAAGTTCATGCCTGCTACTCAAGTACTGACTTCTCAAATTCTCCTATAAAAACGGACACCAGCCTTTCTGGCTGGCAAATGCTACGTTCAAGGCACCTTGGCTGCTCACTCATTGCCTGGCCTTCCCAGATCTCACCAGGTTCTCAGAGACCTCCCCTAATAGCCAGATGAGTCAAAGCCACATATTAGGAAATCATCTGCCATCACTGCGGTTAAGGTGCCAGCCCAGGGCCAGCCATCAGTCCCCAATTCTCAGCAACTGAACCCTGCCATTAGCACTTGGGCTAAAGGCTCCCCTGACGTGTCATAAGCTCTGTGCATGGCCAAGGTGAAGGAAGAGGAGTCCTGGGTCTGGGCAGCAAAGTTAGAGTAGCATGTTTCCACACCCTGCTCAGGTCCTTCAGGAAAGAGGCCTTTGAAGGAAGCTTTGTAAGCATTTCTAGGCTGTGAGCTAGCATGAGGGGCC
The DNA here is from genome assembly GCF_028018385.1 of Neofelis nebulosa. Classification (NCBI taxonomy): domain Eukaryota; kingdom Metazoa; phylum Chordata; class Mammalia; order Carnivora; family Felidae; genus Neofelis; species Neofelis nebulosa. The sequence goes on from NC_080782.1 coordinate 115,940,186, forward strand.
AGAGATCCTGTACAAAAGCAGTGCAGTGTTTGGTGCCTTTCTACTCCCAGGTTTGAGTGCAAGATAAAGGGCCAGCAAAGTCCTCTGGGAGCTTTTCAGAGCTGGGCAATGACCTGAAGATTGGGGCAGACCTGCTGGCCCAGCCTGGAGTCCACTCCCTAGTGCCCTGCTGAGATCGATTTACTAGAGGCCAATGTGCTGTGAACTAGGGGCAAGAGTCCTGGGTGGAGGTGTTGCTGCAGACACTTGAGATTTTATGAGGTTAATGAGGAGCACACCATCAGGAAGGCCACTCCACCTCCCCTGCCCCTATATTGAGGGAGAAACAAAATCTCAAAAGTGAGATCTCAGGGCTTCCTTGGAGGTAGAACCCAGAACCCAAAGGAAATCAAGGTAAAGCGAGAGATTCCCACCTCCTACCAGACCACTGTCCTCTGGCAATGGGGAAAGTCTGCTGGATCTCTGAGGAGCAGCTCAAGCAAACGTTGTGGCAATGACCTAATTCCTAGGGAAGGCAAGATATATCCACCTTAGGGGCTCCATTGTCCCTTAAAATCATCATGTCAGAGACCTCAGTGAGAGCTTGTTACCTGAACAAAAGAAAATAAACACTTTTCCTCTGCAAAATGCTCAGCCATACCACTATCCCTTCTTCTCAGGCAAGTTACACATCTGTGCCAACCAAGTTCAACAAGCCACTCAGGGATGTGTGACAATTTCTCTAACACAAAGCAAGGATGGGGAGACAGCCACGGAAGCTCTTCTGGCTAAGCCTAATACATTCTGTCTATAAGAGTTACCCACACTACGACCCAGAGAGATTCAAGTCACAGTAACAATTAGACTTCCTTTTTGGTTTGCTCTGGAAGTTTTTCAGACGTGAGAAATTCTCTGGTTGTCACTGAATTTTTCAAGTATGGATTAGGTTCTCCTTCTTCACAGATACAGTCTGGCCCTAAATTCGGAACAGAAGAAAGAAGCTGCTCTGTGGTTTCTAAGCAGATCCCCTCTGGTATTCTAGAACACAGTTGTTGGGATTTTCTCTGTGGAATCTCAGTTGAAATGAGAGGACAGTAAGGCCGATATGGAGAAGTCACATATTCGTTTTTTTCCTCTCTCAAAATGTTTTCCTGACCCTTTCCAAGTTCCTCTGTGGAAACGTCTTCCAGAAAATTCTCAAAGTTCACCACCAACTTGTCAATAAGGTCTCTGGGGGAAGAATATGGTTTTAGAACTCTGTCTTCTTCCATATTCACAGGGTCATCAGATTCCTTCAAATTTATCTTATCCTGAAAAAGAGAAAAGGATACCCCCAATGATCATTTTGGAGCTACACATGAGGTAGTCAATAGGCTTGGGACAACCAATGTCTCACCTCTTGACCAGTCCCCCACATTCCTTCCAGAGACCAGAAGTGATGGCCAATCACCTCCATATGCCCTTCCATAAGAGCATGGCAACACTGGCCCATTTCCTGAGAATGGCACAAGGTATTCCATTTTTTTCTTATAGAGAGCTCGAGACTATTTGCCACACAATCTTAAGTTCACAAAACTACAGTTCAGATGGGAATCAAAATTAGAACTCTTACAGATGCAAAAACTACAATCATGAAGACAAATGACTTGCCCAACATCATCAGAAAAATCGAAGGTGGCCTCCTAGGCAGAGGCAGTGTCTTTAACATCTTTGTATACAAAGAGTCTAGCTCAATGCCTGGCATTCAGTGAGTAATATATGCCTGCCATGGAGGCCAGCCCTATGTTACTCAAAAAGCATTTTCGAGGCACCTGGATGGCTTAGTTGGTTAAGCGTCCAACTCTTGATCTCAACTCAGGCAATGATCCCAGCATTGTGGGATCAAGCCCCTTACTGGAGCCTGCTTGGGATTCCTCCTCTCCCTCCCTCTGCCCCTTCCTCTATCTCTCTCTCTCAAAATAAATAACTTTTTTAAATAAATGAACACTTTAGACATCTGACAATACTGCCTATAAATCTGTTTACTCTCTTCATAACTTTTAATAAGTAGCAAATAAGGTAATACACAGCTGATACAGGAGAGAACAGAAATAACACAAATAACAAAAATTTAAATAAGTAAATAAAAATGTCCATGTTTAAAAAAGATTTCTGAGTTGAAACAAATGCTAATACTAAAAATTCCAGCATCAAGCAATACTAGAAACAGTCTTTAATACAAATTTAAAGGTGATATTTGACAGGGCTTGTTTTTACTTAACTAAGAAATTATACCTTAAAACTTTCAAAAGAGTTTTCGATTTAAAAACTTATGAAATTTGGGGCACCTGGGTGGCTCAGTCACTTAAGTATGCCACCTCAGCTCAGGTCATGATCTCATAGTTCATGTAAACCCTGTAAAATCTCAGCCCAGGACTCCTAACCTCCATCACTCTTCGTTGTCTTTTACAACCAGCCTCCTCAATGATTCCTTAACAAAGACAGGACTGTTTACCTTGAAATCATCTCCACGCCATGTGGCTATGCTGCTTTCAGCAGGGTTGGGGACATCGGGCCAACAGAGGTGCTTCAATCTGCTAATAATATTTTAAAACAGGAAGTGAATTAAAGAAGTATATTACTCACACTGCATGGCTATGCCAAAAGGATGGAGCTTTGCTATAGGGAGTTGTGTGGCTCCCTAATAAATAAGGTCAAGCTTCTGACCTCCTGACAGAAACTGGGAAACAAAGTAACCTGGGGAGTGAAACTTCAAGTCATCAATGGGATGTGATGGAAAGACACCTTTCTTACCCTCCCCTCCCCCTCATCTCCACCCCGGGTCTTGATGCTGAAAATCACACCATCACAGAACCATGTCTTTGAGATATATTCTCCAGGAAAGGTAACACTCAAAGCCTTATAAGATACCCATACTTTAGTGCAGTGATTCTCAAAGTGGGGTACCATCCAGCAGCAGCAGCAGCAGCAGCAGCAGCATTACCTGGGAGCTTGTTACACATGCAACACGTACAAGAATTTGGCTGCTGACCTGGTTTCTACCTATGGTTGGAAAATGAGGTTGACATTCACTTAACCATAACTAAGCATAGCTGCTTGGCAGAGAAGGCCCCAAACTGCACAATTCTGGAGAGAGAGGTCTATGAGGGAGGGAGCTCTTGACCAGCATGACAGTATGAGGCTGTCTGTGGAAAGAAAGCCTATGACCCTGAGGATGAGTTTCCTTTCCCATAGTGGCCAGGACAGGCAGGACAAATGCCCCTGTAGCCAGCCCTCCAACACTGCACCAAGAGCAAGGAACAAGTCTGTGCTGGGCACACTACTGGCTAGTAATCTAATTCTATGGGTACGCTCCCTAGTCTGCCTGGGAGAGAAGCTAGTGGCCTTCAGCCTTCTTGCTGCTGCCAGATGCTGAGAGAAAGGACCTTCTCCCTAATTTTAGTCTCAGATGCCAAATACAGAAGATAAAGCCTGTGGGGCAGCTGGCAATCCCTTGGCCTAAGCCTGGTGTATGGGGCTGTGGGGGTGAGAGTCCTCTTGTTTGGTCAGAATTCTGATGAGCTATAGGGTGTAACATATAATAAACTCCATAAATATATGCCAAATTAATAAATGAAACAACACTCCCTTAATGACAGAGAACACTCTTCCACCCATGATGTCTTCCACCCCTTTCTGTTGCCTATAACGCCCATGCTGTCGCCTATAAACTCACTTGGGCTTTTTGAGACCATATGCCACTGACAAGATGATGAGAATAAGAAGGCCACCTCCAACCAGAGAAGTTATAAGGAAAATCTCAAGGATACCTTTGGGAATAGGAGAACAAATGTCAGTTAAAGTCCTCACTTTCTTAACAAATACCAAAGATTAACTTTTTCTTCTAGTAGCTTAAGCAACACATTACTTATGAGTTTTCTTTCAATTCAATTGAATTTGAATTTATTCATTAAAAAAAACCCTGGTATTTATGGCTCCTCATCCAGTTCTCTTCTGCCTGAATAATAGTGACAGATATTATGTTCACAAGGTTCAGTCTCCAACCTTTTTAATTCAGTACATATTTATGAGCACTTACCATTTGCCAAACACTGTTCTGGGTAATAAAATAAACAGCAATAAGCAAGAAATACAAGATCTCTACTCTCATGGAGCCTACGTTCTGGTAGGAGGATTCAGACAATAAAAAAAGATTATTTCAGATATAATAGGATATTAGACTGTATCCAAGGTAAGGTTGAAGAAAAGTTAGTAACTTTAGATAGGGTGGCAAAGGAAGACTTCTCTGAGAGGTGAAATTTGAGCTAATGTTAATAATGAGAAGAAATGGCCATGCAACAATATGGAGAAAGCATTTCTGGCAAAAGGAACAGTAGATGCAAAAGTCGCAAAGCAGAAAGAAGTTAACACAGACAGAAGCAGAAAGAAGTTAACACAGACAGAAGCAGAAAGTTGTAGGAGATGAGGTCAGTAAACAACAGTGTGTGAAGGATCCTGAAAGCTATGGGTAGGAGTTTGAATTTTACTTAAAATACAACAGAAGCCACTGGTGGGTTTCAAGCAGGAGTCTAGGGTTTTAAACTCTGGCTGGTGTGTGGAGAGTAGACTGTAGAGGAACAGAGACAGAAGGGAGGAGATTTGTAATGTGTAGACAAGTGTAAGAAACATCGACGCTCCAAGGCAGGCTCTTGCCTTAAATATGACCCATGGAGAAAATTCTAGCAGATAATGCAATTTGTGCCCAGTGTTGTGAAAATAAAACAGGATTTTTAAAAGACGCTAAAGAACAATATCAAAAACCTCCAAAAAGGCAGTGTTAGTCCATAAAAATAGAACGTGTTGTGTAAAAAACACAATCCCATATTCGTATTTTCCAGAGGCATAAATATATTTTTATTCTTTTAACAATGTAATGAGCAAGAGGTTTTCAAGAGTACTTAAGCCAGACTATTTTTCACTTTTACTGTAAAAATTGGCAATGTCCTTTCACTTTTAATGTAAATAATTCTTAAAACAATTCGAATATATCAAATCAAATCTCTTTCCCTCAAAGACTTGAGAAAATTAACATATTTCTGTTTCTCCCATTCCCCTTCTTTCTTCTTGATCTCTCTTCTCATTTCATCTTTTCCTCTTGAATATTTCCCATAACCATCATACAACACTATACAGCATTTTATATTTTGTTATTTATTACATTTTTCTTGCTATTTTTCTAATCTAAAAACTAATAAGCAGAACATGTCATGTATGTTTTTACTCAAAAATCTTCACAAAGGATAGAGGTTAAGTTACTTCCTGTGGGCCAGTGGTGCTTGTTCAACCAAGGTTTTCCCTCTAAGTCCCCATTGTGCAGTAACCTGTGACACAGAGAAACTGGTGACTATGAACTTGGGGACAGCCTTGAAGCAGGAGCTTGTTTGGACTGAGAGTAAAGTTGGCATTAACTTGATCTCTTCACCTCAAGATAATAGGGGGCTATCCATTAGGAAGGAGCAAAATGACCACTCTTTTTCAATTCAGCTCTCAATGTGCCTGCTCTCCCTATTCTCTCCTCACACATACACCTTCCAGGAAGGCCAGTGAGCCACAGGGTAGATGGTTCTTCTATGTACCACCCTTTCATTTGGCTTCCCCCTGCCTTTGGAAAACATCATCACTAACTGGCCTAAGAGAAATGCCAAGAGGACTTATCCAAGGCTTGAAGGAAATACTCACTAATTGACAATGTCTTGAAATTTATCGTGGTGCCGTTGATCCCCCCAGCACTGGTGCTGGCCATGACTTGAAGACTATAAGAGGTCTTTCGTGTTAGGGACTCCAGATCGTACTGCAGGATGTTGGAGTTAACTGTCTTGACTAAAGGAAAAAGATGGAAGTCAAATGCCAGAGCCAAGGCCAAGTAAAAAAAAATGCCAGATCCAAGGCCAAGGAGTGAAATAAGAGCACTGGAACCTGTACCTCTAAGCCAGCCCATCTCATACCCCAATCCCTCTATCCATGTTGTGCTTAAAATTAGCCTATAAAGATAGATCAAGGACCTAAACATAAGAGCTAATATTATAAAACTCTTAGAAGACAAACACAGGGTAAATGGTGGCCTTGAATTTGCCCTTGTTTTCTTAGGTATGATACCAAACACATAAACAACAAAAGAAAATAGATTACTCTGGACTTCACCAAAATAAAAGCTTTTGTGCATCAAAAGACATTATCAAGAGAGTGAAAAGACAACCCACAGAATGGGAATATATGCAAATCACAGATTTTATAAGGAACTTCTATTGAGAATATATATTTAAAAACTCCTAGGACTCAACAACTGAAAGGCAAATAACCCAATTTAAAAATGGTCTGGGGGGTGCCTGGGTGGCTCAGTCGGCTAAGCGTCTGACTTCGGCTCAGGTCACGATCTCGCGGTCCGTGAGTTTGAGCCCCGCGTCGGGCTTTGTGCTGACAGCCTGGAGCCTGTTTCGGATTCTGTGTCTCCCTCTCTCTGACCCTCCCCCGCTCATGCTCTGTCTCTCTAGGTCTCAAAAATAAATAAACATTAAAAAAAAAATTTTAAATGGTCTGGGGCGCCTGGGTGGCTCAGTTGGTTAAGTGTCCGACTTCAGCTCAGATCGTGATCTCGCGGTCTGTGGGTTCGAGCCTCACGTTGGGCTCTGTGCTGACAGCTCAGAGCCTGAAGCCTGTTTCAGATTCTGTGTCTCCCTCTCTCTGACCCTCCCCTGTTCATGCTTTGTCTCTCCCTGTCTCAAAAATAAAGGTTAAAAAATAAATAAATAAATAAATAAATAATAAAAATGGTAAAAAAAAAATTGAAAAGACTTTCTCAAAGAAGATCCTTAAATGACCAATTAGCACATGCAAAGATGCTCAGCATCATTAGGTATTAGGGAAATGCAAATCAAAATCACACTGAGAAACCATTTCATGCCCACAAGGATAGCCATAATAATCTTTTTAAACATAAAATAAGTGTTGGTAAGAATGTGGAAAAATTGGAATTATCAGACTTTGCTGGTGGGCACATAAAATGGGGCAGCCTCTATGGAAAACAGTTCAGTGGTTTCTCAAAATGTTAAGCCCAAATTACCATATGACCCAGAAATTCCACTCCTAGGTATATGCCCCAAAGAATTAAAAGCAGAGAACTCAAACAGGTATTTTCACACAGATATTCATAGTAGCATTAATTACAGTGGCCAAAAGGTGGAAACAACCCAAATGCCCATCAACTAATGAATGGATAAATAAAATGTGGGATATCCACATAATAGAATATTCTTTAGCTATAAAAAGGAATGAGATACTAATAAAAGATACAGGATGGATAAACTTTGAAAACAATATGCTAAGTAAAAGAAGCCAGGTAAAAGAAGCCTCATAGTCTATGATCCCATTTGTATGAAATAGCCAGAATAGGTAAATCAAAAAGACAGAAAACAATTTTGTGGTTTCCAGAGACTGTGGAAAGAAGACAATGCCAAGACACTGATTAATGGCTACCAGGTTTCTTTTTGGCATGGAAACAAGTAGAGATGATGGTCACACATCATTATCAGCAAACTCAATGCCACTAAACTGTGCATTTTCAAATGTTTTAAGTGGTGAGTTTTATGTTATATGTATTTTGCCATAATAAAAAATTTTGCCTAATTTTAGGAATCCATGCCCATCCCTAGGATATCAGGAGATAGTCTGGATTCAAGGAAAAAAGTATGACTTGGCAGTGGGCAGTAGGAGTCAGGATAAAGGGTCCTGCACCGAGCTAAGTGTCACTACTCTACTCTTTAATCCAAGCACACAAGTCCATTCCAGACTAATGATGGTGAAGCTCCCAGGAGGCCCACTTGTTCACAGCCTAACGAGGACATATTATATCAACTCCTGTGGTTCCTACAAGACTGTCACTTCACTCTCATTTGACTCCACAAAACTCAAGAGATAGGTACTCTTGGCCTCATTATCAGAGATTCTCAAAGAAGCTAAGTGACTCATGCAAGATTATAGGGCACCAACCCCTAAGGCAGGTCTATCCATAGCACGTTTGGGTTTTAGGGAGTTTCCAACTTGGCTATAAGCACACTTACAGAATTCTTTTCCATCTTCAGCTTGGTAAAATATGGTGTAGTTGGTGATGAAACCATTTCTTTGACTCTTGGGAATCTCTTTCCATGTGATTGTGACTGTCTTCACACCAATGTTGTCCGCCTGGGTCACAGGACCTGCTGATGGAACTTTACAGGACAGGGATAAAAACAATAAACACTGAATCACAGTGGAGTAGATCCTTTCCCCACAAAGGCTCTGGCTAGTACTGAAAGCGAAATCAGTGCTGGAGGTGGGAGGTAGGAGCAAAGTAGGTAAATGATGAATCATCTTGTTTGGGAACACTGTTTTCTGGAATTATCCATCTCGAACAGAAGAAAAGCAGGGTCAGAGGCCTGCAAAAAAAAGTACTTTCTTATGGCACTCACTCTCATTTTGCATTCAGTTTCTACTCATATCTGTAATAGCTATCATCAAATATAGGTGAAGGATATGCCCCCATGGGCTACCTCTGAGTGACAGGATGTGTTTTCTAACGTGGAGGAGGTTAACTTCCAAAACATAAAGTCTGAGAAGTTCACCAGTAAAACCCTTGATTACAATTACACAATTAAAAGTAATTTTTTAGCATCTCCAACTTATGATTAACTCTGCAAAGTCCCTAACCCGGTCTTAGCTAAATGTTATTCTGCCTACAGGGCTATTTGCACAAAGTTTCTTTGTGAATTTGCACAAACTATTTCAACTCTCTGGGCCTTGATTTTCCATTTATTAAATCAGGGGCCTGGACTTGATGATCTCTAACTTCTAGTCCAGCTTTGAAATTCAGTGGATCTACAACTTGACCACATTGTGTCAAGCATATATAGCTTACCAGAAGCTGAAAGAAGGTGCAGCATAGCTAAACACTAAGGCAACTGTGAATGAGCTACAGACATCCACAGCCTTGTCTGGATGTTGGATAGCACCCCCCCACTCAGTGTTTCCTTGACCCACAGGGCCTTTTCATACATACTGCCTTCTCTGACATAAGCCTGGATGGAAAATGGCTTGCCCACTCGATCTTGCAACACTGGATACACAGAGATGTTATAGCACCAGAAAGGTTTTAATTCATCTGTAAATAAGAAAGAGAGACAGAAAACAAGCCTTACTTCAGGGCATGGCAAAGGAGAAGAACCACTAAACCAACTTACCACTACAACTTACTAAAGATGCTCTATTTCTCTACAGTTTCCACATCCGGAAAATAAGGAGGTTAGGTTGGATGGTCTCTAATGTCTATGCTAGTTCTAAAATAGAACTTTTAAAATTAATTCTAAGAACCAAGTCTGCACCAGTGTGATAAAATGACAGAGACATCCAGGAAGGGAAAAGAAATCCGTCCCTCCTCCATCATGGATTTTGATACCTGATTTGGTAGCAATGCAGAAAAAAACTGAATCCTTCTGTTAACAGCACATCACCTGGTGAATTCAGATATCATGAATTCTAGCTCCTCTGTCTTCCTGCATCCCTGCATGAGTATAAATCCTTATATGAGTGCTATTAAGTATTAATAAATGGCTGGACTGACAGGATTAGGAGGGTAAAGCCTCACTTATCTGTGATCAGTGTTTGTTGGGATGGGATATAAACTCTAATGTTATCCCCATGATCAAGACATCAGGAAGGGCTCTCTGATGGTGGTGTTAACATGGTGTTTTCCACCTGGAAACAGGCCAGATACCTGGTGTGATACCCATGACTTCCCAACACAGCCTCACTGGGAAATGGCAAGAATGTCACTTCACTAAGCTTGCACTAGCTTTGTCAAATGCTATTAACCACACCTACAGCTTTGACGTCAAAGTTAAAGATTTTAAAACTGATGGAAATGAAACTGAATCCCACAAAGAGGGAAATTATACGGTTCATAATTGCTACCTTGCTTAATTGTCCAGTTTGTAGCCTGAGACACAGATTCCCAGGAAAAAGTGGAGGGCTCTGAGTCCAAATCTGGAAACCACTCAACCATCCATGTGTCTACCACTGGAGCAGAGCTTTGCCACTCCACCACCAGCTGGTCCTGAGTGAGGCAGGCCTGCATGGCCTCAATGCACTGAAATGCTAAGAGAGGAGAAAAAGAAGAAAGAAAGCTACCCAACTCATTCTCCAAATGCACCAACCACACTGGCATGCATTCACTGCCCAAATTGTAAAGAAGATCAAAGTTCAGGATCTCCACTGCAGCCTCCCTTAATGGTGCTGTTTCAACCCTTTTTATTGTATCTCTTTTCTTTACCCCCAACTTTGATGTAAGTACCTTCTTAATTTTTCCTTATCTCTGACAAAATTTACCTGTTTCCAAGAAAGGATCTCACTAGAGAGTTGCTGACTCAAAAGACTCACCTTCCACAGGTGCCTCTGCAAATAAAAGGAAAGCAAGCCTGAGACAAAGAATGAATCTCTAAAGACAGAATTTCAGGCACCAGGAATTTTATGGCTGGGAGCTGGGGACCCTAATATCATACCAGGGAGGTGGCTTCAAATTTCAACTGTCTAGGCTAGCCCCACACAACCTGCCTATGGATTCCTCTCCATAGGGCAGTAAGAATTGTATCTGTACCAGAAAGATACAGACACACTCATTCAAAGCACCTAGGTATAGACCGATATGCCAATGACAACATCTTCTGCAAGCCCAACAAAAAACCCATGTCTGGATAAGGGCAACGAGGATTCCTTTAATAGAAAAGTTGAACATGTGACTTCAAGTACAATAGTTAGGATTTCATTAGAATCAGAGGGCTATCTTATTGAAAATTTTCTAAATAAGCAAAGAGAGGAGAACTACTAGAGGTACAGTATGGCAGAGAAGGGGTGGGGCTCAGAAGATCACAGGATGTGGCTCTCCCCTCTCCTCCACTTCTTATCACCCACAACACACCTGAAGCTTCAAAACTGGAACAGAAAATATGCTTAAATGAACACCAAAGACAATCTTGGATAAAGGCAGAAAAGGAGGCAGTGTCCCTCAAAAAAATAAATAAATAAAAGACCCTTCTGAAGCTAGAAGCCTAGGCCAAATGTAGGAATTTGATGTGGAATCTGGGGTATTGAATCCTGCTATTTCTAGGCAACAAGCCCCATGAGGCTGTGTTCATATTTAGGAACCTCTGTTCTTGAAGGCCAAAGTTCATGAATCCTTTTCCCAAACTGGGCCTTTATGAGACACTCCAGCTGCTAGTCCCATAAGCAAGGCCAGGTAATTTGTCACCCTGAAAGGGTCAGGAAGGGCAGATGAGGCATGAAGAAAATGTGAAGCTGGAGTGAGGACAGGGGCCTGAGCATTAAGCCCTTGTGACCCCTAGAGCTCCTGTCACTCCCACCTCCTACCCCCTCACCCCTGCTCATAGCCTGTACGCATCCTCAATTACCATTGAAGTCAGGCCAAAAGGCATTCCTAGAGCATCTGGAACCCTCCCCAGCCTCTTGTAGCAGATAATATTCATGCTCTGTGATCTTCTCAATTCCTTCTTACTGTTTTTGTGTATTTTTCTTGGTTGGAAGAACTTTGTAATATAACTCATACTCCAGAGTCCCCTTGCAAGGTCATGCTGGAACCACCTTCCCCAGGATGTTTATTACAGATTTTACCTGTTATGGCTTGAACTGTGTCCCCCAAAAAAGATATCCTCAGAATGCAACCGCAGAATGCAAGTACCGCAGAAGGCAACCTTATCAAGAAATCAGGTTGTTGCAGATGTTAATAGTTAAGATGGTAGGTCCTTAACCCAGTATGACTGGTGTCCTCATAAGAAAAGTGGAATTTGGACACATAGACAAAGAGACAGAGGAAGCTGGCCCTGTGGAGACCAGGCAGAGAGTGAAGTTATGCTGTCACAAGCCAAGGAATGCCTAGAGCTTACCAAAAGCAGGAAGAAGGAAGGAATTCCCCTAGATGGTTCTGAAAAAGCATAGCCCCATCAACACCTTGGTTTCAGATTTCTAGCCCCCAGAACAATGGGATAATAAATTTCTGTTGTTTGAAGCCACTCAGTCTGGTACATTTCTATAGCAGCCCTGGGAAGAACACACTGCACCTTTGGCCTGGCCTTCCCTTCCCTGACGTTGCTTCCTTCACTGCCTTTTCTGGTCTCCCTGGAGGCAGTTTCTCAGTTATTACTTGCACACAAATCTTAACCTGAAGACAGGAGTGAGTGTTGATTCCTAAGCCCACACCTTTCTTTACCAACACTGGCTATCAGAGGAACAGGAGTCAGGTCGAAAGAGCCAAATATGCTGCAGGGAAGAAGAGAACAGCCCAGGCTCTGGGCCACAAGAGTGTGGAAAAGGTTCAATTAAGCCATAAGTCAACCTTCAAAGGGCCTGGGTAGTGTCAAAGGGTGCTGAAAGAGAAGTTTCCTAATCATCACTCTGCTGTATGTATACTAATTGCTGAATCCTTCCATTATTCACCAAGAACTTTTGAGCACTTTCTCCAAATACACCATACCCCCAGGAGCAGGAGAAAATCCATATTCTTCTGGGGAGAGGGGGAAGGGGCTTTGACCACTAATACCTTTAAGTTCTTGTCGTTTGCATGAAAGCAGTCACTGTGGGCCATCACATATAGTCCTCAGGTGCTATGGTGCCTCACCTTCGCCAGCTGTCCTAGCCTATCCTCAGCTCTTCCCCAAGAGTTCAACCTCCTTCTGACTCCCCACCACAAAATGGCTGTGCTCTTCTGGGCCCTGCCTCAGATCACTCCAGAGTCACCTGCTGGCTAAGATCTTTTAAAACCCAGAGAATGATCAGACCAGATGGAACCTGAGGTGTATCTATTCCAAACCCTTATTTTAAACATGGTAAAATGGAGTCCCACAGAGGTAAATAACCAGTTCAGTGTCAAACAGCATCAAATCCAAGGTTCTGAATAAAGCATATTATATAAATTTGGATCGTGGAGACCTGTGTTTGAATTCCACCTGAGAAACCATGGGCAGATTCCTAAGCTCTCCCGAATCTCAGCTTCATCGTCTATGAAATGATTCCACAGCATCTACCTCATGGGTCATTTCAAGGCTAACATTAAACTGACCTATGTCATCTTATCACAATGCCTAACATATACTAACAGTATATGATAATTATACTTAAAGATTGTTATAGTTATTACAATTATAACTATTCTCTACTTGACTCCATTTTATTAAATAAAATTCTGTAAAGCATTACTTTATTATATGTCTAAAACAGGGGTCTTTACACTTTCTCTGTAAGAAGCCCAATAGTAAATATTTTAGGTTTTATAGTACACATGGTCTTTGTCACAACTATTCCACTCTATCACTGTTTCTTTTTTTTTCTTTTTTTTTTTTTTTTAACATTTATTTATTTTTGAGACAGAGAGAGACAGAGCATGAACGGAGGAGGGTCAGAGAGAGAGGGAAACACAGAATCCGAAACAGGCTCCAGGCTCTGAGCTGTCAGCACAGAGCCCGATGCGGGGCTTGAACTCACCAACCGCGAGATCATGACCTGAGCTGAAGTCGGACGCTTAACCGACTGAGCTACCCAGGCACCCCGTATCACTGTTTCACAAAAGGTGATACAAGGAAATGTAAACAAATAGGTGTGGCTGTGCTCCCATAAAACTTTATTTACAAAAACAGGTGCCAGGCCAAGTTTGGTCCACAAGCTGTAGCTTGCCTACATCTGGTCTGGGATCATTATAACTAATGATCACACCAATGCTTCTGACACAAATCAAGTACCTTCAGAATTGGGAAAAATAAACAACAAACCCTATGGGAATTTAGCTAAAATATATTTCATAGTATTTGTGAAGTTGATAATCCATGTCTAATAAAAATTTAATGAGAAATTGTATTAACAATGACAATAGTAATAATTAGCATTAAATAAAGCATTTTATTTATTTATTTTAAAATGTTTATTTCGGGGCGCCTGGGTGGCTCAGTCGGTTATGCGTCCGACTTCGGCTCGGGTCACAATCTCACGGCTCGTGAGTTCGAGCCCCGCGTCGTGTCGGGCTCTGTGCTGACAGCTCAGAGCCTGGAGCCTGCTTTGGGTTCTGGGTCTCCCTCTCTCTCTGCTCTTGCCCTGCTCACACTCTGTCTCTCAAAAAGTGAATAAACATTAAAAAATATTTAAAAAATAAAAATAAATAAAATGTTTATTTATTTTTTAGGGAGAGAGAGCAGAGGACAGGCAGAGAAGAAAGAGAGAGATAGAGAGAATCCCAAGAAGGTTCCTCGCTGTCAGCTTGAACCGTGAGATCATGACCTGAGCCAAACCAAGAGTTGCATGCTTAACTGACTGAGTCACCCAGGTGCCCCTAGGCAAAGTATTTTATTTTATTTTAAATATTTATCTTTTTTATGAATATAATTTATTGTCAAATTGGCTTACATACAACACCCAGTGCTCATCCTAACAAGTGCCTTCCTCAATGCCCATCACCCATTTTCCCTCTTCTCCACACCCCTATCCACTCTTAGTTTGTTCTCTGTATTTAATAGTGTCTTGTGATTTGCCTTCCTCCTTCTCTGTTTGTACCTATTTTTTTTTCCCCTTCCTTTCCCCCATGGTCTTCTGTTCAGTTTCTCAAGATCCACATACGAGTGAAAACATATATCTGTCCTTCTCTGACTGAATTTGCAGCAGCGTGGATGGAACTGGAAGGTATAATGTTTATTTATCTTTGAGACACAGAGAGACACATAGACAGAGTGAGAGGTGGGGAAGGGCAGAGAGAGAGGGAGACACAGAATCCGAAGCAGGCTCCAGGCTCTGAGCTGTCAGCACAGAGCCCAACGTGGGGCTCAAACTCAGGAACTGTGAGATCATGACCTGAGCCAAAGTCAGAAACTTAACTGACTGCACCACCCAGGCACCCCTAGGCAAAGCATTTTAAATATACAATCTCATTTCATCATCACAACAGCTCTATGAAGTAGGTGTTACAATAAAATAACTCCATTTTACAAGCAACTAAGGTTTAGAGTTTAGATAACTTGCCCAAGGTTTGCAGTGCCTAGATATTGTAGTGAAAAAGTAAAGATATAACTACAGGGCTGTTGGACTCCCAAGCCTAGGTTTGTATCCCCTATTCTTTACTGCCTTCCACTCCAGGGCAACACCAAGAAATTGGGATTACTATGCAGCAGTGCCTCTATTAACAAAGAATGTTTATTCAATGACACATGCATTTGTCAGAAACCTCATCACTAGGGGTATTAGATTATTAGATAGGTAGTAGATAGATAGTATCTTGGAAACTAGGATTCCAGGAACTAAGAATGGTGGAGAATGATATTAAATACTAAAATAATGTCAAGTGTAGCTCAAATGTCATGTATACAACTGACCCTTGAACAACATGGGGTATCAGGGGCACCAACCCCCTGAGAAGTTGAAAATCTATGTATAACTTTTGACTCTCTCAAAACTTAACTACTAATAGTCTACTGTTGACTGGAAGCCGTACTGATAACATAGTTGATTAACACATATTCTGTATGTTACATGTATTACATATTGTATTTTTACAATAAAGCATGCTAGAGAAAAGAAAATGTTATTTAGAGAGTGATAAGGGAAAATACATTTATAGCAGTGTACTGTAAAAAATTTGCCCGTAAGTGGACCCACCCAGCTCAAACTCATGTTGTTCAAGGGTCAACTGTATATAGGAGTTCTAACATGAAGCAAGGCAAGAAATGGGTTAAGTTTAAGGAGAAGAGAAAGAAAGGAATATAGACAAACAATTCTAGAGCCAGTAGTGCAATGCCGGAGCCAGTCTAGGTCTAAGTAAAGAGAAGCGGAAAAGTGCATTATCTGACTATGATGTGTTTCAACAAATAGTTACTGAGCACCTTTTGTATGCAAAATACTCTATGCCTTTTCTAGCTGTTGGAGATGAGGGAAGTGGTGTGAGGAAGAGGAAAAGTAGGAAAAGAAAAACAGAAAATTCTCTCCACTCATGGAACTTGTATCCAATTGAGGAAAAGATAGGCAACAAAATAAATGAGAAAATCTATAGACTGAGAAACATATTTATAGAGAAAAATAAAGTAGGGGAGAGGAAACCCCTTGCCTGCAATTCCTTGCATAAGAATCAAAGAAGGTATTTTATTCCAAAATGGAATATAAAATATGAGTTTGCCTAGGAGCAAAACTACTTAATCAAAAGTGTAATGAGTGGCTCCTGGATGGCTCAGTCAGTTAACTGTTCAACCCTTGATTTCAGTTCAGGCCATGATCTCACAAGTTCTTAACATTGGGCTCCATGCTGACAGCATGGAACTTGCTTGGGATTCTCTCTCTCCCTCTCTCTCTCTCTGCCCCTTCCTCCCTCCCTGCCCCCCAGTGCACACACACTCTCTCTCTCTCTCGCTCTCTGCGAAAAATAAATAAACATAAAAAAAAGAGGAAAAGGAAGAACACAGAAGAATGAGCAAATGAAGTCTGAGACATAGTCAACACTGTGAGGAGAAAATCCCAAATATAGAACTTCTAGGTGTGTGACTTTGTCTCATACGACTTTATGAAGTCTCTGATTTTCAACACAGGCTTTGTTCCAGGCTCATTAATTACCACAAGAGTTTGCTATCCTCACCATAACCTAAAAAGTTCCCACTTCATTTTCATTTTGACTTGAGAGAAACACAACCCTTGAGAGCAGAGGGATTACTTCCTGGCCAACTAGATGGGGCCAGACATCTAAGTAGAAGTTTACACTGTACTTACACTTTTCATCAATAGCTGGAATCCTCAGGGTGGCCACCGGAGATTCCCCAAGAGAATTATAAGAAACCACACAAACCCAATAGGTCTTGCCTCCCAGATACAGTTCAAGCTTCTCGTTAGTGGTGTTCAATGTCTTTGTGAGGTTAGGTCTGTTTTCTGGAAAGTACCATATGTTGTAGCCAAGTGCCTTCTCCAGGACTGGGGCTCCACTTGCCTTCTGAACCCAAAGGAAACAAAATTTATTGCCAAAAACAAGAAAAGACAGGACAGGCAGTGAAACTGTGATAAATGGTGAGGATGAGGGGTGAAGGGTAATGTTAATTATTAAGTTCTAAACTACAATTTAGGCAATTACCCTTCTGGGATTAATAACACACCCTGTGCTGTGATATTAACCCTTCAAAGGCCAAAAGAGATTTGCTAAGTGGCCCCTTGGTATCGGCCCTTAACGTAAGTCTAATTCCATGAGGCTGAACTAGGAGAATGCCAAGCCAATGTAAGGAAGTCACCCCCATATTCTTTGGATGCTTATCTTTCTTTCTATCTCACAGGCACAGGACAGTATAAATTAAAAATCTGAGGCATTCCCTCCAAGAACCCCAATTCTGTTCTGGCCCTGGGTAATCTCTTGTCTGGAAGCTTAGAAGGGTTGGAAAGTATTTATATTGCTGCATAAAAAGCAGCATGCCTCCTCCTTTGAGGAGGGAGCTAGTTTCCCTAGACCAGGCACATCAGGTATCCTAGCGAAGAGGCCTGAAACATTCAGGTCCTAAATCTGTAGTGAGAAGCCTAAGGTGACCCCAGGGGCTCTAAGCCAAACTCCTATCTGCAGCCTTGAACTTGAACCTACTAACCATATGTTTTGCCTAGGAATCAGCACACTGAGTATTCCCCAGGAATTATAGGGCTTTTCACTTGTTCAGTTTATGTTACTGATAACACACCTGGATAGAGTAGAATGACTGAATGTAAGGTCAGACAGGACTTCAGAAGTCACTTTGTCCCACTGACATTTCAGTTCAGGAAGTGACATAGAGGCTTCCATGACATAAAAGGTCAGAAACTCCCTGATGACTCGGAGTCCTTTAACTCTTGGGATAATTCATTCTCTTTTTTAAGTAACAGCTTTATTGAGATATAATTCACATAACATAAAATTCACTATTTTAAGGTATGCAATTAAGGATTTTTGGGGTTTTTTTTTAGTATATTTGCAGAGTTGTGCAATCTTCACCACCATTCAGTTTTAACCAATCTTTGAAAACCAACTTTAATTCTTAGAAAACTCTCCTGCTGAGGCAAAAGAAAGACCAGTTTCCAGGTGAGGAGGAGAAGGAGAAAGGCATTCAAGTCCATTTCATCTATTTCACATGTTGGCCTACTTGACCCAACACATGTGGCTGCCCACATGTGGAAATGGGCCACTGTTTGCTTTCCCTCCCCCAAAATAATGTTGACAGAGTGATTTGTTTCCACACTTAATCACTGAGAAAGATACCACGACATCTAGGATTGATTCTTAAAGATTTCCCAGTGACACTGGTTGTGCCCTCCCTGGCCTGTTGCCTCTACAACCCAAGGGTGCCCATGGCCCTGGGGTGTGAAGGGAGCAAGGAAAGGTAAAGGATGCTCCAGTCCTGACATAACTAGGAGCAGAATATCATTTGGTAAAGCAGGTGGTTTCTCCATTTTCAGAAGTATTTTAAACTTGCCTGGACTTGAGCAAGCATGAAATAATATGATGACTTATGCCCTGAGAACTCTGGACACTAATAAAGAGTTCTGATATTTTACTGCTCTATTCTCTTTTTTCTCCCCACTAACTCCCCAGTCTTTTCTCTCCTGGTTCCTGGCTGCATTTTTCTTTTCTATTTGCCCTTTCCCTTTCCTGTTTATTCCCTTTTCCCCTCCTTTTTTTCCCTTTTTCCTACCTGCTCTCTTCTTTATTTCTCCTCTTCTCTGCATGCTGCCCCCACCTTCTCCTTTTGTCCTCAATCCCAGGCCTCCATCCTAGGAAGGACCATTTGGCCCCTGCTCTGTCCTTGCACCCCAGTGTATCCTACTTGCCCTATGTGCAATATATGTTTTCAATCACCTCAGGACACATTAGTGAGCTGATCCAAAATCAGTGTTCTTCTCCAATGTGAGGGTGGGTGCTATGCAATTTTACACTGCCTTCTAATGCAGCTAGCCAGGGGTAGGTGGGGTCCCCAGAAGGTCAAGGTGCCCCCTGCACTTTCACTTTGTACCTGTCTTATATGTTAATGTTTCAGTCCAAGGAAGAGAGGATGCAGGGTCTGCAATTCATGTTTAGGCCATCTGTAAGATAACCTAGAAGGCTTTGTGAGCTGGGAAACCACTGTGAGATGTGGGGCATTATAAAGCCTCTAGGAAAGGAAATTCAGGAGGTAAAAGTTGAAGAATTACTCTTCTTGGAGGTATAAGAGACCAAGGGTTTGAGACAGAAAAAACAACATAAGGAAATCACCTTCCACATCAACTGCACTAGCCTTCTTCCATCTACTGTGGTGGGTCTCAGGACTCTCCACAGATCCAAGCCATGTGGAGCTGTAAGGAAACAAGAATGAGGTGCTCAACACAAGACGGAAGGAAGCTACAACTGAAAATGGTGAGATTAGCTGGGCTGTCTGTTAAAAATGCAGTTAGGAAGCATTTGCTGGAGGGAGCCAGTAGGGGGAAGATGGTCAGTGGAGGGATGGCAGCATTGCAACAACCAATGATGTCTTCATTTTGTGGCCAAAGGATTGGCATCAACTAAAAGTAAAAATTTAAACAGCTCTTGGATCTGATGACTTAATGTAAGGTAAAAGAAAAGTACAATAGACCCTATTATAATATTATTTGTCATTGAAATCTGGATTGAAATGTAACATCTCATGTCCTATCATATATAACATCTACATACCTTACAGCTGGGAATGACACAGATAACTGACAAGGAGATAGATACATAGGGGTACCTGGATGACTCAGTCGGTTGTGACTCTCAGTTTTGGCTCAGGTCACGATCTCATGGTTTCTTGAGAGTCCCGCATCAGGCTCTGCACTGGCAATGTGGAGTCGGCTTGGGATTCTCTCTCTCCCTCTCGCCCTCTCTCTCTTCCCTTACCCCACTGTCTCTGTCTCTCCAAAAATCAATACACTTTAAAAACATTTTTTTAAAGGAGATACATAGAGATATATTATTATATTATATACACTATTATATATACTATATGGGAGTGGGGATGAGAGAGAGCACAAAAGATCTTCTCCCAAAAAGGATGAAACTGTATACTTAAAATGTTATAAAATCTAAGAAAGAATTAAAGAATAAAGGGACAGAGAAATCATCTTCACTAGTTCACTTGAGGTTTAAACTGAATGATCTTCATGGCAAAAGAAGGAAAAAAAGATCATATTGAATTGTATATTTCTCATAGCCTATTAAAAAACAAACATATGAAGGGGTAACTATTTCTGATTATGGGTACTGAATTAATAAATGGAATTTATCATATGGATCCTCTTAAAAAGATATAGGGTAACCTAAAGGCCAACGTCTGCAATCAGAGTTGAGCAAAAGTACAGAAATATGGCATGTGTACCTTATATTTATCTTCTATAAAATGCAAGGGCACAATGTTAAACCTGATTTATACATTTCTGTGGTGAATAACATAATCCAAGACAAGACAGTTTAAGTGTATTAACTTTGGATAATCTAACCATACAGGGATAATTTCAAAATGCTGAATGTCTGATTTAAGAATGATCTACACACTTTAGCCATGAGAAGAGAGCAGAGAATTGTAAGGAACTGTACCAAAGCCTCTAATCTGGAGAAGGAATGTCTCTACTTGAACATGCAGTTGATGAACTCTGAACTTTCTCTTGAGGAATAACATAGCTGAAGATACTGTAAGCAGGTCTGCAGAGAATGGGGTCAACCACTCAGGCTAAGATCTAAACTATTTTAGCGCTGACAGACTGTTTTCAGGTATCTGAAATCACACTTCAAGTGACTGGGTGTCTTAAAGTGAAATTACTGAACTCCAACTGAAGACAACTCTGTAATGTAGAAAAAAGATCCAAAGGGCAATTAAATCTTGTCATCAATGGAGAATCACATTTCTACAACTACTCCTGTCTACAAGCCAATGAGATGTGAGCAAAGGCAGAGTTCAAGTTCAGAGTCAGTTAACCAAATGAGCCAACCAACAGCCCCATAAACTGATTATTAAATAACCAATCATTCCAGACACTTGGTTAGAAATATGAGTGAAATTCTCCTTAGATTTATCCCATTTAGTTTAGATTTAGTTGTAGTACGAAGTGATAGCAAATGGATTTAATTAGGCATTTTCTCCTTTCACTGAGGCCACTATTTCCTGCAGATAAAGTTCGAAGAGGAACAGTCTTACTAATATAGATTTCCCATAGGTGCAGCTTTTAGTAAAACCACTACCTAAGTAGCATGTATATCTTCTGCAATTAACAGCCAAGTTTCCGTTCACCATGAGCTAGTAATGGACTTGCAGTATAATCAAAGTTAGAAAAGTGATAATTCTGGGGGTACCTGGGTGGCTCAGTTGATTAAGTGTCCAACTCTTGGTTTCAGCTCAGGTCATGATCTCAAGGCTCGTGAGTTTGAGCTCCACGATATGGCCCATGCTGAGAGCACAGGGCCTGCTTGGGATTCTGTCTGTCTCCCTCTCTCTCTGCCCCTCCCCTGCTTGTGGTTCCTCTCTCTCAAAATAAATAAATAAATTTTTAAAAAAGTAGTAATTCTGTATTCATAAAAGAGCAAAATTAAATTTTTCCAAATCCATAAAAATATCTACATATTCAAAGACATTAATTCTTTGGACCCATTAGCAACAATTTGATGCTATGTTGTTTCCATTACAATCTGATAATACCTACAACCACCACCAGTTAGACACTTCACATACTTACTGGTGTCTTGCTGAAGACCAACAATAAGAATGTTTAACTTTTGGGGCACCTGGGTGATTCAGTCAGTTAAACTCCTGACTCTTGATTTTGGCTCAGATGATGATCTCAAAAGATCGAGCCCAAGTTGGGCTTTGTGTTGACAGTGTAGAATCCCCTATTTGGGATTCTCTCTCTCCCTGCCCTTCCCCCTCTCCAATCAAAATAAGTAAACTTTTAAAGAAACAGAAGAGTCAACTTTTAGCAAGTGTCACTATACCAAGCATTTTACCTCAATTATCTCATTTAATCTCTAAAGCCCTATAATTAGGTACAGCGGTATTATTATCTCCATTTCTGAAATACAGAGAAGCGAAGCTTCTAACTGGGCAGTGTTACAAACTTTTAGGAAATAAAGCCAGGATCAAAATATAACTACATCTGTGTCATGTAGTAGAAATTAGGATTTGCTGGGGGCTGGGTTGTGCATTTCATCAATTTTCTCTGGGATCCTTTAAAAATGAAGAAAAACAAAAGTAAAAGTTCTATAGTGATGACTATGATTTATAAGTGTTGGTTTGATTCATTTAGCCAAAGGCAGAGAACACCAGCATCTAGTGTTCTGCTAATTAATAACAGCCAAACTAGCCGAAATAATACATCAGCTGAAATGGTAAATCTTGTTTCTGGCAGCAAAACAAGTGGATAAAATGGACATTAGAGAGTTGGCTGGGCTGTCATGAGTTAAATTAAGACACGAGCCATAATGGTACCAGGAGATCACTGGAGAGAAGACTACCAGCTACAAAGAGGAGAAGGGCAGTGCAAAACATGATTACACCTGAAGTGGAACTTAATCCCCCAGACCACCTGCCAAAAGGTGTAGCAAAGGCAGAGGATGCTTTGCTCAAAGATAGTGCATGCATTGCATTTGAATTTTTTAGAAGGGAGGGCCCAGTTAAGACAACAACTGAGTAGTCCAAGTGATTACAAGCAATGGGCCATTTTTTGCTGTGCAATTTACATGCTGTTTGATATTTGTAAACTGTTCTATTTGTATTCATTTGACACTCTGAGGTGATGTCTGTAGAGTGTAAATGTGTTCCCAAATATTGTATGTAATTTTAACCAAAAGTTACACTAGATCCACAACCTGACTTG
This sequence comes from Neofelis nebulosa, assembly GCF_028018385.1. NCBI lineage: Eukaryota > Metazoa > Chordata > Mammalia > Carnivora > Felidae > Neofelis > Neofelis nebulosa. The sequence goes on from NC_080782.1 coordinate 115,963,073, forward strand.
TTTCAGTCATGTCTGCATTCTTATTTATGTAGGATTTATTGAGCCCTTACCATTTGTAAGGCACTATTCTAAGTACTTAAAGACATATGACTTGGGATTTTCTATGACTTTTTCTTTACTGCTAGAGCCTGGCATAGAAGACTAGATGCCTGAATAGCATAGAAGAATGGAATCTTAGGGTGACAAGAGCTTTCAGAAGTCATCTAGTACAATTTACTATGTACTGCATGAACCCCTGTATTGTAACCACATCCACCAAGGGGTAGTTCAGACCAAGCATGAACATCTCCAGGCGGGGTTACAAAATCAGAACATGGGATTATTTCCAGACATCTGACCATATCTGTGACTGTGCTAAACATCTATTAATACCAACTTGGTCTCGTAGGAAACTCAACCAAGATCCACAGGAATAAGCTGTTGTCATATGAACCAGGGAACATAGAAATTGACTGTTGATGTTACCTGATACCAGTGTGGTACTTGGCTGTAAAGGAGAAGAAGAAGGGCCTGAAACCATGGCCGGGTGTGTGGTTTTGGGAAATGTATGGGCTAGAACCCCATGTGTCTTACAAACAAATGAGAGTAAAGCCTCAGAAAGTTTTAGAAGGATCAGAATTTTGCATTTAATCTCCTTATTTCAAAAGATGTGTGACCATCACCAAATATTCATCTAGTCATTCATTCATTCATTCATCCATTCATTCATCATTCATTGTGTTAGACTGAAAAATGGGCCCCAAAGACCTAAGTCCTAAACCCTGCAGTTTGTAAATGTTACCTTATATGGCCAAAGGGCCTTTCAGATGTGATTAAGTTGGCATCTTGAGTTGGGAAGATGATTCTGAATTATCCAAGTTGGCCCTAAATGTTTTCATGAAGGTCATTAGAAGAAAGAGGCAGAGACTTAACACAAAAAATGAGAAAAAAGTAATGTGATGATGGAAGCAGACATTAGATTGATGTTCAATATATGGGGGAAGGGGTCATCAGCCAAGGAATACAGGTAACCATGAGAAGTTGGAAATGGTAAGAAAACATAATACCCTCAGAGTCTCCAAAAGGAAACAACCCTGCCCACACCTTGACTCCTGGACCTCTGACTTCCAGAACTATAAAAGAAAAAACTGTGTTAAACCAGACAGACACCCAGTAAAAAAAGAGAACTACAGGCCAATATCCCTGATTAATATGGATGCAAAAATTCTCAGTAAGATACTAGCAAATCGAATTCAACAGCATATAAAAAGAATTATTCACCATGATCAAGTGGGATTCATTCCTGGACTGCAGGCCTGGTTCAACATTTGCAAATCAATCAATGTGATACATCACATTAATAAAAGAAAAGATAAGAACCATATGCTACTGTCAATCGATGCAGAAAAAGCATTTGACAAAATTCAGCATCCTTTCTTAATAAAAGCCCTCGAGAAGGTCGGGGTAGAAGGAACATATTTAAACATCATAAAATCCATTTATGAAAAGCCCACAGCTAATATCATCCTCAACGGGGAAAAACTGAGAGCTTTCGCTCTGAGATCAGAAACACAAAAGGGATGTCCACTCTCACTGCTGTTGTTTAACACAGTGTTGGAAGTGCTAGCATCAACAATCAGACAACAAAAGGAAATCAAAGGCATCAAAATTGGCAAAGATGAAGTCAAGCTTCACTTTTTGCAGATGACGTTATACATGGAAAATCTGACAGACTCCACCAAAAGTCTGCTAGAACTGATACATGAATTCAGCAAAGTTGCAGGATACAAAGTCAATGTACAGAAATCAGTTGCATTCTTACACACTAACAATGAAGCAACAGAAAGACAAATAAAGAAACTGATCCCATTCACAATTGCACCAAGAAGCATAAAATACCTAGGAATAAATCTTACCAAAGATGTACAAGATCTGTATGCTGAAAACTATAGAAAGCTTATGAAGGAAACTGAAGAAGATATAAAGAAATGGAAAAACATTCCGTGCTCATGGGTTGGAAGGATAAATATTGTTAAAATGTCAATACTACCCAAAGCTATCTACACATTCAATGCAATCCCAATCAAAATTGCAGCAGCATTCTTCCCGAAGCTATAACAAGCAATCCTAAAATTCATATGGAACCACAAAAGGCCCCAAATAGCCAAAGTAATTTTGAAGAAGAAGACCAAAGCAGGAGGCATCACAATCCCAGACTTTAGCCTCTACTACAAAGCTGTCATCATCAAGACAGCATGGTATTGGCACAAAAAAAGACATATAGACCAATGGAATACAGTAGAGACCCCAGAATTGGACCCACAAAAGTATGGCCAACTAATCTTTGACAAAGCAGGAAAGAATATCCAATGGAAAAAAGACAGTCTCTTTAACAAATGGTGCTGGGAGAACTGGACAGCAACATGCAGAGGAATGAAACTAGACCACTTTCTTACACCACTCACAGAAATAAATTCAAAATGGATAAAAGACTTGAATGTGAGACAGGAAACCATCAAAACCCTAGAGGAGAAAGCAGGAAAAAACCTCTCTGACCTCAGCCATAGCAATTTCTAACTTGACACATCCCCAAAGGCAAGGGAATTAAAAGCAAAAATGAACTATTGGGACCTCATGAAGATAAAGAGCTTCTGCACAGCAAAGGAAACAATCAACAGAACTAAAAGGCAACCAACGGAATGGGAAAAGATATTTGCAAATGACATATCAGACAAAGGGCTAGTATCCAAAATCTATAAAGAGCTCACCAAACTCCACACCTGAAAAACAAATAATCCAGTGAAGAAATGGGCAGAAAACATGAATAGACACTTCTCTAAAGAAGACATCCAGATGGCCAACAGGCACATGAAAAGATGCTCAACGTCGCTCCTCATCAGGGAAATACAAATCAAAACCACACTCAGATATCACCTCATGCCAGTCAGAGTGGCCAAAATGAACAAATCAGGAGACTATAGATGCTGGAGAGGATGTGGAGAAACGGGAACCCTCTTGCACTGTTGGTGGGAATGCAAATTGGTGCAGCCGCTCTGGAAAACAGGGTGGAGGTTCCTCAAAAAATTAAAAATAGACCTACCCTATGACCAAGCAGTAGCACTGCTAGGAATTTATCCAAGGGATACAGGAGTACTGATGCATAGGGGCACTTGTACCCCAATGTTTATAGCAGCACTCTCAACAATAGCCAAATTGTGGGAAAAGCCTAAATGTCCATCAACTGATGAATGGATAAAGAAATTGTGGTTTATATACACAATGGAGTACTACGTGGCAATGAGAAAGAATGAAATATGGCCCTTTGTAGCAATGTGGATGCAAATGGAGAGTGTGATGCTAAGTGAAATAAGCCATACAGAGAAAGACAGATACCATATGTTTTCAATCTTATGTGGATCCTGAGAAACTTAACAGAAACACATGGGGGAGGGGAAGGAAAAAAAAGAAAAAAGAGGTTAGAGTGGGAGAGAGAGCCAAAGCATAAGAGACTCTTAAAAACTGAGAACAAACTGAGGGTTGAAGGCGGGTGGAGGGAGGGGAGGGGAGGTGATACGCATTGAAGAGGGCATCTTTTGGGATGAGCACTGGGTGTTGTATGGAAACTAATTTGACAATAAATTTCATATAATAAAAAAAAAGAAAAAAGAAAATTAAAAAAAAAAAAGAAAAAGCTGTGTTGTAAGTCACTAAATTTGTGATAATTTGTCACAGTGGCCAAAGGAAACTGATACATTCATCAGACATTTATTGACTATCTACTACAGAACAGGCACTGGGAAAGATTCTTGATTTATAAAGAATGGTAACACATGCTGAGTAACCTTAAGTGATTTACTAATATTTCTGAAACTTGGCTCCTTCACTTCCAAATGGGGGTGATTCCACATATCTTATAGGGCTCTTGGAAGAGTTAATAAAAATAGTAGATAACTTGGCATTTATTGAATGTTTACTATGAGCTAAATACATTATTTCATTTTTAAAGTAACACTAAAATGTAGGTACTGCTTTTAACTCAATTTTACAAATGATATTCCATTATGGAAAAGGGGAATAAATATTGAGGAAACTGTTCTCCTTTGCAGTCAGTCCCCTGCCTCTATTCCTACCCATTGACAATCATTCATCTGCTATATGTCACTATTTTTTGCCTTTTCTAGAATTTCCAATAAATTGAAAATCATATTTAGTCTTTTGTGTCCAGTTTCTTTTACTTAACATAATGCTTCTGAGATATTCATGTTGTTGCATGTATCATTAGTTCCTTTTTTATTGTTTAATTGTATTGCCTTGTATGGTTATACCATAGTTTGTTTATTCTTTGACTAGTTGATGGACCTTTCCGTTATTTTATTATTTTAAATAAAGCTGCTATGAACATGTGTATACAAAAAAAAAATTGAGAAAACTGAGGCTTAGACATTAGTTATCTAGCCCCAAATCACTCCACAGCCATGCTGGAATCTAAGCCAAGCCTATAGATTTAAAGTACTATTCTGAATGACCATCCTGACTCATGGTAAGCACTCATTCACTGTATAGTCCCTTTCTCTTTCTCTCTCACTGTCATTAAGAATCTGACCTTTTTTTCCCTCAGTAATTATACCTTTTTTAATTTTTTAGTGGTGGCTGCAGGGTTTACAATATATATCTTTAATGTATCATAAGATACCTTTAAATAGTATTATGCTGTTTCATGTATAGTATAAGAACTTAATAAGAGTGGTAAAGATGTGATCTTTTGCCTTTGGGGCAAGAAGATGCTAACTCAGACCATCTGAGGAGGGCTGGTTTATCCTGTGGGCTCAGGTAAGTGCCTTATAGAGAGGGAACATACAGATTGTCCATGCTCTAGGACTGTGAGATTCCATGATTTCCAAGTACAACACTGGACAAAACCCACTAAGGCTAGGCCCAGGCCACCTTATACCAGAGCAGGCAGAAAAGGAATTGCAAGGGACCAGCTTGCCTTCTTCCTCAGTTGTCCCCATTTTTTCTTGGCTCCAACCACTCCAGAACATGGACTCCTTAGTGGCACATCGCAGAGCTATAACATACTCTGTAAAGGCCTGCAGTCCTGTGAGGTTGTAGGTTTCATCTCTATCAATATCTTCTTTGGTGAAGTTGACTTCCATCTAAAAGACAAAGATGACTCTGAGCTGGATGAGAGATCACCTGTTATCTTTCCATTTTTCTTCTTCATGCCCCAAGTCTCTCTTACATTTTTGGAACTTGAAGCATTGTATCTCAGGTTTCAAAAAATATCATTTTCATAGATAAACCTCACACATGCCTGGGGATCACTTGCACCTAAACAGATGTGAGTCACCCCATGAACCACCACCCTCCCCATTTCCTGTCTCTAAGCTTGTAAGGCAGAGATTCATGCCCACACACCCACCCCCCACCCCATCCTGGCTGAAGTGAGTGTGCAGAGTCTTGTTCTGGAAAATACAAGGTAGAGTCATGGGACTGAGGGCAACCTGGGCCTCAGTGTAAATACTGCAGGTGACTCCAATACCTAGATATAAGGCCTCATAGAACAGTAACTAACAGAGACCTCAGTGGCATTAAGTTCAATCTCATGTAATGGACAAGAGCCCAAAAGTTAAGTGACTGTGGACTACTTCAGTGTTTGTTATAGGCATAACTGGAATCAGAATACAGCATTCCTAACTCCTACATACTTCCCCTTTACCCAAATCTTCCATTGCAAACTATTGGTCTTTAGGTAACCAGTAGGGCTGCTAAGGATCTCAGCAGCCTGGATGCATAAATTCATTTTGACATTCTGTGGGGGAAGTGGAGGGGGGGAGGTAAATAAATCACTTCTCCTTTCTAGACTTCAGTTTCCTCATTAGTAAAATGAGCACACTGCTTTATATAATCTCTCAAGTCCCTTTTGGGTTTTTTTTGTTTTTGTTTTTGTTTTTTTCAAAATTTTTTTTTCAACGTTTTTTATTTATTTTTGGGACAGAGAGAGACATAGCATGAACGGGGGAGGGGCAGAGAGAGAGGGAGACACAGAATCGGAAACAGGCTCCAGGCTCTGAGCCATCAGCCCAGAGCCTGACGCGGGGCTCGAACTCACGGACCGCGAGATCGTGACCTGGCTGAAGTCGGACGCTTAACTGACTGCGCCACCCAGGCACCCCTCAAGTCCCTTTTGGACCCAACTCTCCAAGAGACACTAAAAATTCAGCTATTTATTTTTGAGCATGGTCACTGTTGTTGCAAGATGAACTTTTAGCTGTTGGTTTATATGAACTTACATTGAGTTGATTAATAAACTGCACTAATAGGCATGTCTATTTTGTGAATATGCACACTAGTCCCATAAAACCCTGTGAGAGAAGAAAGTATATATAACAGCTGTGAAAATAACTAAATAACTATAGGTCTTGGGCCTAAAGGAAATTGAACAAAATGAGAATATATGTATGTGGCAAAAACCTGAGCATCTCAGCCGCAGATGGAAACTTCTAAACTCTGAATCTATGAAGATGGTGTTGGGAAAAGGATGTAGGAACCAGAGGCAAGGGCAGTTTCACTGTTGAATCCAAAGTTCCCTGAGCGCCGACCTCTAACAGCCCCTGGAGATGTTGTAATGGCAGAATAGGGTCACTGGGACAATCCCACATCTCAGAGAAAGTAGCCTTCCCCAACTTAGCTTAGTTATGGGGCTCATTTGGGGTGATATTAAGACCTTTATAAGACAGACAACCGCATGGTATCTTCCATACACAAATCAAAATAAAACTATATTAATACACAAAGAAGTCTAATAAAGTTTTGTTGTCCTTTTAAGCTCTTTTAAATATGTAATATTCTTTTATAACAATCTTTCAAAATTTTCTTCCTGCTTTGCGAGTACCCTCAAGCACATACTTGGTCTACAAGCTGGGGCTCTTCACATTCATGTTCAGTAAGCTTTGCCTAATGTAGCTAGCCAAGCATGTTCTTTACAGCCCTTTCCCATAGGTGGGAAAAAAGCTGCTCAGCCTTTCAAACTACATATCTGCCTGAAAGGCTTCTTTCAGTTTGGCTTTTTGTCCAGGCAAGTACCTGTGGCCCTCATACAGTCCAGGACCAACTGATCCTCCATATATAGACTCAACTAAGATTTCCCCAGCTCAACACAAAGGACTCCTAACAAAACACTAATTAACTTCATCGGGTTTATTTCTAACAACCTATACTTTGTGCCAAATCCTAGCTCGCCCAAAGTGTTTATGTTTTAAGAGATGAGTCAGAAGTGTTGGTGCAAAGCCTAAATCAAACTTTTAAAACCTTCTTGATATTCTTTGGCAGAGTTCTCACATAGCTCTATTTTTAAAGGCAGAAACTCCTTAGATTAGGCAACAGGAAGATGGTCTGGAGGTTGCTAAAATATGGTCAAATGAATGGCAACTTAGAGTCAGAAAACTTGGGCTCAGGTTTGCAACTTACAAACCCTGGGATCTTAGACAGGTGATTTAAGCTCTGTACACCACGATTTCCTAATATGTAAAAATAATAATAGTGATGCCTCATTTATAGATATATGCAAAGATTAAATAGTCTGGAGTGTAAGAAAGCACTTTGCAACACACACAGCATTATACAAACCTAAGTCCTGCTATATGGACATATTGGGATTTTTTTACAGTCTAATGCAGGGAGATAGGACTTTAAATGACTGTGTTGAGTGTTAAGTGTGGTGATAGAGGAGGAGCACCTAGTTCAGGTGCTCAGAAGGAAATATGTCAGAACTGAGTTCTGAGACATGAACAGGTTTAACGAAGTTTGGCGAGGGAGTAGAGGTACAAAAGCAAAGACACAGAATAGTGAAACAACATGACACAAGGGAAAGTAGCAATCCAGAACTAGTTAGTAGAGAACCAAGGGCAGGATGAAAAATGAGGTTGGAGGGGTTGATAGGGTTCAAGTGTTGGAGGATTAAGGATTTGGACCTTTTTCCATAGAAAAATTGGGTTGGTATAATTGAGTTTAAAAATTATTGTGTTTGAATGCTCAAAGGAGGGAGATACTGACAGCACATTCCACTTTCCTTCTCACTTCCTTCAGCAGAGCAGGAGGAATGACCTCTTAGCTCAAGGACTGGAAGGAATAAAGCAAAGATGAGGGCAGATGCAAGTGAGTTTCTCAAAGAGGTGGGTACAGGATGCTGAAATCTGGGGTAATTTACACGTGCTTCCCTCACTTAGTGTTCTACATGGCTTGCTCATTTTCCAGAGGAACAGAAATCCTGGTTTTTCTTATTGAATCCTATCTCAGTGGCCGGAGGACTCTGGGCTCAGACAAACAAGGTAAATCAAGGATCGCTAGACAGTACCAATTCCTAGCAATTCCTCAGGTTTACTTAGACCATAACTGGTGATGTGAAGGAAGATGGACTTATGTTGTACCAGGAACTTCCTTGCTTAGGTATTCTGTTCTGGGTTCCAGAAACTACAAATTAATTAGTCTTGTGGTACATGTAGGCAGGTACTAGGAGAATGGTTCCAGAGCTGGCTTAGAAAAGAAGCTGAGAGGAAGAGTGGACATCATTATTTCTCTTATCTTAAACATGTAATAAGTGAAACTTTACCAATTTTCTTTTCTGAAAGAGCTCTAGACTAGGAGAGAATGCAATAAAGTATCTATGAATTTCAGCAAAGTCTAGTAATAGTGTCATGGTCAAGACAGTAAGAGTAGGCTGAATGATTATGACAGTAATTATGCATATTCACAGAAACATAAGTAAATGACCACACTCAGAGAAAAAAAGGTTGATATCTCTGAATAGTCTCTAATGGTTTACCACAGGGCTCTGACATAGTCACTATTTTTATTAATGATTTGATAAAGGTATACAAGTTAAGAGTTATAAAATCTGAGGATATTGAAAAGTCAGAAAGTTAAAAGTTAACTGTAAGTTTTGGTGGTAAAATAAAGATTCTAAATTGGCTGAAATGCTGATAATGCCTCCACTTATCTTAAAAACCAATAAACTTTAAGACAGTGGACATGTGTTTTACTAGAAAATCTTGTGTATGGGGAAAAAAATATTAAAGGTTTAACTGATTTAATTGGCTAGGATCTGATTAAGAGTCAACAATATGTAGTGTTTACAGGGGCACCTGGGTGGCTCAGTCGGTTAAGCTTCCGACTTTGGCTCAGGTCATGATCTCACAGTTCATGCATTCAGGTCCCACATCAGGCTCTGTGCTGTCAGGTCAGGGCTTAGAGCCTGCTTTGGATTCTGTGTCTCCCTCTCTCTCTGTCCCTCCCTCACCCTCTCTCTCTTTCTCTCTCTCTCAAAAATAAATAAACATTAAAAATACATATATAGTAGTTACCAAAAAAAGGTTGATATCTTTCTCTCTCTCTCTCAAAAATAAATAAACATTAAAAATATATATATAGTAGTTACCAAAAAAAGGTTGATATAATTTCAGGTTGCATTGATGGAAATAGAAGAATATACTCTGAACTTTGAAGTAAGAAAGGATTGTTGAAAGTTGTTAAAAATGTTAAAAATTAAGAAGTTATGCTCCTCCAAAGTCACCATTAAGACAGTGAAATGGCAAACCACATAGTGATAAATGTCTGTAACACACATAGCAGATTAAAAAAAACTCATAAATAAAATGTATAAGAAACTCCTACAAGTCAATTTAAAACTCAGACCACCCATTAGAAAAAATGAGCAAAAGGCTTAAATCAACATTTCACAAAGAACTCCAAATAGCCAAAAAACACATAAAAAGGTATACAACCTCATTAAAAGTCAGGTAAATGCAAATTAAATTAATTAATGCAATTAATGCAATAAATTAATGCAATTAAAAGTCAGGTAAATGCAAATTAATTAGTACATAATGGAATACTATAAAACAATTAAAATGTATAAACTCCAGCATTACATAACATAGATGAATCTTAAGAATACAATACTGAAGGAACTCAAATATTTTTTTAAAAATACAAAATGTACAGATTTCTATTACATAATGTGTCAAACTGTGTTGTTCAGAGATGCAGGTTTAAACGGTAAACCCATAATAAAAACCAAAGAAGCATTTACCATGAAAATCAAGATAACAGCTCTAAGGCAGTGTTGGGGTTGTCATCGGAAAGGATAAGCAGGGGACTTTGGCATGCTTTTTTTGACCTCACTGGTTTTAACATGAGTGCTAACTTAATAATAATTTATTAAATACAACAGCTATGATTTGTTCATTTTTCCAAATACAAGTTATATATCACAATTTCATAAAGAGTTGGAAAAATAAAAAAGGAAATGGACAAGCCACAGAATATCAGCCATTGACATAGCTATACACAAACCAGAGTGGAATTCAAAAGTAAACTTCTCACTCTTTAATATGTCCCTGTGCTTTGAATGCAAGATGCCTATAGAAATACTTGTCCAATCCAAAAGGCCCTAATGGGAAACTAGGAAGAAAAGTACTCATTATTATCTGTCTTCTATTTTTAAGGTAGAAAATTGAAAAAAAATGATTCCCAGTAAAAAAAAAAAAAAAAAAAAAAAGTTATCAATAATTCTTTTCTTTGGGCCCTCTAATAGAAACATTGTAATAGGATACTTACCCAGTAGGCACTATTTACTGTTTTGAATCGAAGTGTGTATTTTAAAGTAGATGAAACAGGAGCCAACACAGGCCGTATCCATTTTATTTGAACCATTCGTTTGATGCCCAAAACTGGTTTCACACTGAAAATCTCAGGTGGTTCAATTTTCGCTGAAAATAAAAATCCTAAATTTCTCATAATTGCAAAAAGATCAGAAGATGTTAATAGCATCCACCTAAAACTGGAAAAAAGCAAAGTAGAGGGGTACCTGGGTGGTTCAGTCAGTTAAGCGTCCGACTTTGGCTCAGGTCATTATCTTGTGGTTCGCAGGTTTGAGAACCTGCATCAGACTGTGCTGACAGCTCAGAGCCTGGAGCCTGCTTCAGATTTTGTGTCTCCCCCCCCCCACCCCGCCCTCTCTCTCTGTGCTCTTCCCTAACTCGCACTCTTTCTCTCTCTCAAAAATAAATAATAAAAAATAAAAAAATTAAAAAAAAAAGAAAAGTAGAAATGAAATGGTAGGGCTTATTTTGTAATCTGCTATATGCAGATGGCATTAGGAAGGCAGTGCAAAAGGAATGCTGCCATCCCCACTTCTCCCACCGCCTCACCCCCACCAAAAAAAGGGATGGCCTCTGAGGAGAGGATAGATTCCTATGATTTTTCTGCAAATATACATTTTACTAAATGGGTCAGATCTTACGCCAAGAAGAAAGGAGGTAAAACAACCAGAAAATGGGCCGTTTACCTTATCTACTCTACACTCCCCTCAACCCAGAAGTGTCCAGTAGAAAGCATCTTTCATTTTCCTTGAATACTACAAACATTCTCATCCTAAGTCTCTCTCTCTGAAGATATGCAATTTTTTTTCTGGTTTTAAAAGTAGTATATGCTCATTCTAAAAAAATCTTTTTAATATAGAAAAATACAAAGAAAAAGTTTAAATCATCCATAATGCCATCAACCTCAGAGATAGCCATTATAACTTTCTGGTGTATTTCCAGGCTTTTTTCTATGTAAGCATTTGTAAATTTTTAAGCAAATTTTCTATTATGCTAAATAAAACTTTCATCTTTTTAAATCACACTGTGCAATCAGCGTATACCCACTTGCATTAAAAATTCTTCTAAACAATGACTTCAATAAGCTTGCAGGATATAAAATTAATATACAGAAATCTGTTGCATTTCTATACATGAGTAATGAAGGAGGAGATACACTTGCACCAATAAGAATAAAATGCCTAGGAATAAATTTAAACAAGGACATGAAAGACCTGTACTCTGAAAACTATAAGACATTAGTAAAAGAAATTGAGACAACACAAACAAATGAAAAGATATATACCATGCTCATGGATTGGAAGAATTAAAAATTAAAAAAAATTTTTTATGTTTATTTATTTTTGACAGGGAGAGAGAGAGACAGAGCATGAGTGGGAGAGGGGCGGAGGCAGAGGGAGACACAGAATCTGAAACAGGCTCCAGGCTCTAGGCTCTGAGCTGTCAGCACAGAGCCTGACACGGGGCTTGAACTCACAGACCATGAGATTATGACCTGAGCTGAAGTCGGATGCTAAACCGAACCACCCAGGCGCCCCAAGAACTAAAAATTTTTAAATGTCTACACCACCCAAAGCAATTTACAGATTCCAGAATTAAAAAGATAATAATACTAAAATGTGTATGGAACCACAAAAGACCCCAAATAATCTTGAAAGTAATCTTGAGAAACAAAAATAAAGCTGAAGGTATCACAATCCAAGATTTCAAGGTGTGCTGGCATAAAAACAGACACAAAGATCAGTGGAACAGGACTGAGAGTCCAGAAATAAGCATAAACTTATATTATCAATTAATATAAGACAAAGGAGGCAAGAATATACAATGGGGATAAGAGTCTCTTCAATAAATGGTGTTGAGAAAACTTGACAGTTTTATGTAAAAGAATGAAAATGAACCACTTTCTCAAACCATGTACAAAAATAAGCTCAAAATGTATTAAAAACTTAAATGTGAGGCCTGAAACCATAAAAATCCTAAAGAAAATATAGTCAGCAATCTCTTTGACATCAGCCTTAGAAACATTTTTTTGGCTAGGTCTCCTCAGGCAAGTAAAACAAAAGCAAAAATACACTATTGGGAACTCATCAAAATAAAAAGCTTTTGCACAGTGAAGGAAATCATCAGCAAAATGAAAAGGAAATTTACTGAATGGGAGAAGGTATTTGCAAATGATATATTCAATAAGGGGTTAAAATCCAAAATATATAAAGAACTCATACAGTTCAACACCAAGAAAATCACAGTCTGAATTTTAAAATGGACAGAGGACCTGAATAGACATTTTCCAAAGACAAATAGATAGCTAAGAGGTACATGTAGAGATGCTCAACATCACTAATAATCAGAGAAAACCACAATGAGATATTACCTCATACCAATCACAATGGCTAGTAACAAAAAGACAACAAAAAAAGCACGGGTAAAGATGTGGAGAATAAGGAACTCTTATGCATACTCATAACCCTTGGTATATTCATGACACATATGAACTATATCCTTAAGCTTTGAGTCTACTTTTGTGTCTGTATCTCTTTCAAGAAAAAAAAGGGGGTATCTTTTAATAAAAGAGTATATAAGAATAAAAAATAATACTTACTTATAGCATCTAAGCTCCAATGTGTTATATCAGATTTAATTATACCATCTGCATTTTGAGCTTCCACTTGAATGGTGTAATTATCTGGGTTTGTTATTGTTGGAGGAAGAAAGGAACAAGAAGTATGATTTCCTCTTGTAGAATTATCACTTGGACAAATATCACTTTTATATCCATAAGAGCTTTGAAGGAAAAAGCAATTCAACATGAGTTTAGTACAGCAGTTTGGAAACAAAGCCATACTTAATATATTAAGCATGTATTTGTTAGTTTTACTTTGGGTTTCTCTTGAAGACTATATCGTTTAGAATAGAGTGCCCCTCTCCAAACGCCTTCCTCATCACTTCCAAGGAGAGTTCCAAGTTACCCGCTTCTTGTCTGAGATGTTATGAGACATGGAGACTTGCTTGAAACTCTTTACATCCATCAAAAACTATACTTGTATTTCCTATTGGTAAGAAATACTGAATAGGCCCTTGAAAACCCCAAATTCTAGTCTTGGGAAGTTATTCTAAAAAGAAAATGAAAATCAAAGAGGATTTATTAAATAAAGTATGGTGGATACATAAGTAGAATTTTAAATAGTTTTTAATATATCTATAGTTATTGATATGGAAAGATGGCCATACTCTATTGGTGGTAAAAAAAAATATGCATATTATATGCAGAATAATCAAATTTATATAAACTTACATATTTATATAACTGTTCTTACAGATGTCTGGAAAGGTGCTCAGCAAAATGTAAAGCTGTTACCTTTGGTGATGAAATTTCAAGCGATTTTTTTTTTTTACGTTCTTTACATTTTTCAAATTGAATTTTCTACCATTGGCATACACTATTTTCAGAAAACCCATGAAAATTATTTTCCTGATAGAGAGATATCTATCTATCCCAGATAGATAACTTAAATCCTATCAAACTATAACTTAATGAAGACAAGTACAAAGACTGATAGGAATCAGATGGGTAGGTATAGATATAGTCCCACAGCTCTAGGGATTATGTAGGAGTTGAAGTTGGCAGAAAACAGAAAAACCCCCACCATACACGGTCCCAGTGTTGGCTGGGGCTGGGAGCAAAGGAGCTTAGATGTATAGAATCGTGGAATTTTGAAAATAGAAAGGACTTTAAAGTTTTTCTATAGTTGTACAGTGCAAAAAAAATGGCCTCCAGAATAATGTTGAGTCATGGTTACATCACAAACTCTGGAAAAAGATCAGGTTTGAATTCTGTGCCTTGGGCAAGTTTCCTAGCCTCTCCTTGCCTGAGTTTTCCCATCTAAAATGAGAATAGTAATATACCTATAGTATAGCACTGTTATGAGGATGAAATGAGCTAATATGCATTAAGTGCTTTTAAAAGTTCAGCCACTTATTCTAAAGATGAGATGTTACTATCATTGTTACTAGTACTATCACTGTAGTTGAATATTTTGCATTTATTCATGCTGTAACCTTGGAGACATATCCTTTTCTTCCCTTTCCTGCATCTTTAGAGCTCCTTCACATCTCAGTTCAAAAGTCACTACCTCCATAAAGGCATCCAACTCCTTATTCTTCTCCAGGGAAAAATCTATTCCTATCATTCCTGAGCATCAGTAAGGTTTTTTTCTTCATACCACTGACCCACCATCGTCTGCTCTCAGAGTTGATCACCCACAAGAAACCTTCCCATTCTACCCGGAAAAAAGATTTTTGGTGATAAACTTACAAAGGTACAAGCTAGTATGGGAGTCCTGGAGAGCCCAGCAGACCTGAGACCATGGACAGAGACTGTACACAGGCCTAAGGACACCCAGGCATTTCCTCTTTCTACATGACCAGCTCATAAACATAATGACAATCCATAGGGAGTGATAGAAGGGGGTGGGAGGAGTGACTCCTTATAACAAAAAAATAGGAGTATACTTATTGAGGTTTCCAGATTTTCATTATACTGATACTTTCTATTCAACACTGGACCTAGAACTACAGTCTAGGAGAATATAAGTCATTTGTACCATGGATTATTGGGTCTTTATCATTCTTATTTTCAGAAGCAGGGCTCAGCAAACTAGGCCTACAGGCCCAATACAGCCCGCCACCTATTCTTGATTGGCCCAAAGGCTAAGAACAGGTTTGACATTGTTAAATGGTTGGGGAAAATATATAAAAACAAAAATACTTTGTGGCATGTGAAAAGTATATGAAATTCAAATTTCAGGATCCATAAATAAGGTTTAATTGGACAACAGTGAGGTCCATTGGTTTACATATTGCCTATGGCAACTTACCTGCTACAGAAATAGTGTTAAATAGTTTGACAGAGATCCACCTCCCTCTAAGCCTAAAATATCTACTATCTGTCCCTTTATAGAAAAAGTTTGCTGACCTCTGTGTTAAATCATCTCTCTGATATACTCATTGATATATGAGTACTGCAAGGAATAGTGCTTGCTTTTTTCAATTTCTTCTATTGTAAAGTGTAAAGTGGATTTCCCCTACAACACTAGTTACCAATTTCCAAGGAGTGGGGAAAAAAGAGTATAAATGAGATCTTGTATTTAAAAACAAAACAAAACAAAATAAAACAAAAACTTGGAAGTATAGACTCTTTTTGGAATGGAAAAGATAATCTTTCAATATTTCCCAGTGTGGGCATCCTTATTCTTAGGGGAACATGAAGTCCATAAAGGGTTTCATGAACTATTTTCAAAATTTCAAAAAAGAACCCCTGCATAAACTTGCTAAAAAATCTAGCTTTTGGCTAGAATAATAATAAAAATTTTATAATTTTTATTCTAATAGGATTAGGATAAAAAGGGATGCTTGAGGTAGTAAGAAATTGGGGAAGCACTGTCCTGGTGGAATACTGTCTAACAGGGGTCACATAGCAAATTAGTGTAAATCTCCCTCTTAGTTCTGGGTTTATGACCCTACTTACTAACATTGCATCCATGAAAAAGGAACAGTTTTAGGACACATTCTGGAAAGAGGAAGAACATAGCTGAATATAGTAAATAAGCAGATTTTTCCACTCTGCTTATAACTGGTGACTGCTCTGAGCCAATCCAGTGCCTCTGAGAAGAGGTCATCATCATGTGGCTATAGCTCCCCTCCCTCCATAGTTGCAGCTCCTGTCAGTATGGCTGCAAGCAGCCAAGGTGTCATCCCAGCCATTGGAGGCTATGGGAGTCACCCAGAAGCTATAATGAGGAGAACATTTCACTTCAGAAGTGACTTGAATCATGAGTGAACCAGGAGCCTCTGCCTCCTACCCTTACTCCCACTGATAGCACACAAGCTCCGGTACTTACTAAGTTCTCTTTACTTTGTACCATGTATAACTGGCTTCTTTCTCTGGACTCCAGGTGCAAGTAAAATTCTCCTCATAGTAGAAGACACAGGAAATGTTCTCAGGTTTAGCTGGCAAAACTAAACAAACAAACACATATATGCATGCATACATACACGCAATCATTTCATGAAACTAGGTGGATCAAAAACTAGACTGTTTTGGTTAGTTGATACATAGTATAGATCCTCCTAATCAAGGCAAAGGAAAGAATCTAACTCCATCTCTTCAATTACTCCTTTATCTTAAAGAACTAGATTTATATTTTTTAAAAAGCACTTTTTACATTATTACTCAAAAGCAACATTTGAGAAGCAAAAATTGTATTAAGAAACCAGGCAAATATAAAGTGTTAGTGAAATGCTAAGTAAAGCATCAAATGATGGAACCAGTCTGGGTAACTGGGAAATGGAAGATATGTGGAGAAGAGAAAAACACAAAATGTTCAACTATGCCACACTTCAACTTTATGTATCAATAGTTTTTCATCAGATTACATTAATAGAGAAAATTTCTGAAATATTTTACATGTATTTCCATAGTTTATAAATTTTTCTCCCTGTAGTTTCTCACCCAATAACACCTATCCTTCCATAGAGAAAGAAGATACCATCTAGAATATAGATCTAGACCCTGAAAAGGTCCAGAGACAGAATCCATGGGTACATGAACTTAAATGGGAAAAAGGTTTTATCTTGATTTTTTCACTTAACCTTTTGTTGAAATTAAAAATTTTCTTCCCCCATGAATGTGGTCAACAACCTACTTGTGAATTTGTCACCATTAAAAGTCAGGGTATTTTCATTTATATTTCAGTTGTTGCAAATATCTTGAAATATCAAATACTATTGTTACTATTACTACACTAAAGTAATTATTAGGCCTTCCCATTTAATGTATTGATAAAGAAGGACAGGGGCACCTGGGTGGCTCAGTCAGTTAAATGTCCAACTTCAGGTCAGGTTATGATCTCATAGTTTCTGAGTTCAAGCCCCACTTCAGACTCTGTGCTGACAGCTCAGAGCCCTAAGCCTGCTTCAGATTCTGTGTTTCCCTCTCTCTGCCTCTCCCCCACTCATGCTCTGTCTCTCTCTAAAAAATAAACATTAAAAAAAATTTAAGAAACACACATATTACTATCACAAATTTGTTTCCTTAATACTTTGATAACATCATTTCAGTATATTTGAGTTTCTTTGTAATCACATGTATATTATTTATACACTTAGAAATATTATTTTGAGAAGTGGTCCAGAGGTTTCACCAGAAGACCAAGGGGTTAATCATACACACTCATGCATGCACATATACACACCCATAATTAAGAACTAAAGGCAATTTTCAACTAAGGGCAATGTTCAGTTCTGAGATTCAAACTAACTTCCTTTTGAGACTTTGGCAAAACCATAGTCTTAAGAAGCAGGCATTTTTGAGAAAGGAAGACAACTTATGTTACCTTTATGTATCAAAGTAAAGCTACAGTGCATCTAGAAAGGAAGTCTCTACCAGACAAGGAATGGGAAAAAGCCCATCACTTCTGGCAAGTAAAATATTGAAGGGGAATATGTGGGGAGATAATGGAAGTAAGGTAGAGCAAAGAGCTCAGAGGTCAGTGTTCTTGGTGGAACAGTACAAACACACAGACGGGTCTGTAAAACAGGTCAATGGGGCTGGTGACATACTTCATCAGACACAGCCTGGTGCAGGTCACAAGGCTTTAGTCTAAAAGAAGCCTCATGTTCCAGACTCAGCATCAACTCCAGAAAAATGCAGAACACTACACTGGCAGAGTGTGGGCTGAGGGTAGCTCTTTAGATAAGCTCCATACAGGCAAGTACAGCAGGCAGGAATCCAGAAATCCCTGGTGCCTCAGGTGGAGGGTGGGTATAGATGTGTGACACTGGTCCAGGCCTGGGATTCAGTGGAAGTTCTGTGCACAGGGGACTTCAGGACCATAGGAAAGCAAATAGAACATGAACTTCAGGAATAGGTGCAAGTATGATGTCCCAAAGTGTAGGCAAAGCCAGCTATCTTGCAGCAAATAGCAGACGATGCATGAGACCAAAGCAGAAAGTCCAGAGAAGACCAGAAGGCAACACAAAGGTTTGCTTACATGGATGCACAAGCCCTTGCCCACGGCTCTGCAGTCATATAAACCCTGCTCATATACCTAGATACCATCTTATAGAGGAGCAGGAGAAAGGTAGGAACTCTGAAACATGGGCATTTACCCCAGAGAGAGTGGATTAGCTAAAGGATTGTAAACCAGAAGGAACAGCCAATGTTAACAAATAAGAGTGCTACCCAGCCCCACCCCTTCCTCAAACCTGCCTGGCTTTCCAGGGGAGAAGGAACTTTTTAGAACTGATCAGATTGATCACAGACTATAAGGATATTATATTTTCTCTGTACACCTAACTAATACTGTATTTACTGTATTAGTATTACCTAACTAATTCTGTATCTCTGTCAAAGGTATTACCTTCTAACAAAAAGGCAGTGGTAAAGGGTTCCAGAATGCAGGACATTCACTGTTCTGTTTAGGTTTAGGATTTTTGAATTTGTGTATATATTCATATATTTTTTCTATGAAATGACCATTGCCCACATGGTAAAGTAGCCCCTAGGAATGATAAACAAGAATGAGGGAGAGCTAAGTGCCTACACATTGTGTCAATGCTTCCAGCTCTTTCTTGAGAAGCTGCCTTCCTCTGAATCCTGCACGTGAACCCAATCCCTGAAGCACCCATTAGTCAGCAGTGACATCAAAGATTTTCTATCTCATGCTGCTGGGAAGATGGCAGTGTAGGAGTACCCTAAGCTCACCTCTTTCCATGGATAAAACTAGATAAAACACCTAGAAAAAGACCCAAAGATTTATAGAACAAACCCCACAACCAAAGGTGGAGAAGAGACCACATTGAAGAAGGTGGACATGCGATTTGAGACCTGTGGCCATCAGACAGGAGCAAGCTGGAAGCATGGTGAAAGGCAAGAAAAAGACAATCAAGTCAGGGACCCAAAACTGGAAGATGAACCCCCATATCACTTGGCTTTGAAAACAAGAGGAGCCTAATTTCATGAGTTTTTGCAAATGGTGGGAATTAAAGCCTAGAATTCTTAAAATAAGGTGTTCAGCTCTGGGAGAGCTCTGCTGGCATTAGGAAGCTGAGTCCCCACCCTTGAAGACGCAATTTGACTAGCAGCCTGAGCAGATACAGTGTAGAACCAAAAGTGTGAAATACACCGGGTGGCAAAGAGGAGGGAGAATAATTTACTCATTACAGAGCATGTTCTGAAGAGATAGGGATCTCAGAAAGACTCCTCCAGGAACAAAGGAGCTGGAAGACACCATTTCCCATCCCCATCCCCCAGCATAAACACATAGGCATATGTAGGAACCAGCTTTGCCCATACTTGCTACCTAATGTGCTACTGCCAACACCCCCCGGCCCCATCCTTCACTGGATCTGGCATTTCCAGTCACGCTTGCCTCAGTCTCAGCACCGCAGAGCCTCTCTCCCAGATGATCAGTGCAAATCTCACTAACATTGCAACTCTTGACCTGTGCCTTTTTAGAGCCTTGGTCTTGGTAGCAGCAGACTCTGCAGAAGTCTGAGATGCACTTTGTTAAAAGTGCAAGACCCACCCATGCACCATTTGTCCATTTACTTAGGCTAGCCAGTACTAACAGCAAAAGCTCCAGGTCTCAATTAGCAAGTAAACCAGCATTTACCTTGTATAAATGCAGGCCACACCTGCCAGGGACCAAGTACTTCCCACAGTAGGCAAAAAGAGCCACTACAGACAACTAAACTAAAGGGAAAAGATACAAGAACGCAGCAAAGCACATACAACACACACAAGAGAAACTATCTGAAGTGACAGGCCCTGGGAAGCAGGGGATACTGCACTACAGGATACTTAAGGACTTCTTTTTAAGTCCACTACCTTCAAGAGCAGAAGACATAGTTGACTTACCTAACACAGAGAAACATATACAGAGAATTGCAAAAAAAATCAGGAGACAGAGAAATATATCCCAAGCAAAGGAATAGGACCAAATAACAGCAAGAGACCTAAGCAAAACAGACATGAGTAATAAGCCTGACAGATAATTTAAATTTAAAGTAAGGATCATAAAGATACTCACTGGAGTCCGGAAGATGGCGGCGTAGGAGGACGCTGGGCTCACCGCGCGTCCTGCTAATCACTTAGATTCCACCTACACCTGCCTAAAGAACCCAGAAAACCGCCAGACGATTAGCAGAACGGAGTCTCCGGAGCCAAGCGAAGACGAGAGGCCCACGGAAGAGGGTAGGAAGGGCGGCGAGGCGGTGCGCGCTCCACGGACTGGCGGGAGGGAGCCGGGGCGGAGGGGCGGCTCGCCGGCCAAGCAGAGCCCCCGAGTCGGGCTGGCAAAAGCGGAGGGGCCGGACGGACTGTGTTCTGACAGCAAGCGCGACTTAGCGTCTGGGAGGTCATAAGTTAACAGCTCTGCTCAGAAAGCGGGAAGGCTGGAGGACAAAGGGAGGGAGAGCTGCTGAGCCCCCGGACGGACGGCAGAGCTCAGCTTGGCGGGGAACAAAGGCGCTCGCCAGCGCCATCTCCCCCGCCCATCCCCCAGCCAAAATCCCAAAGAGAACCAGTTCCTGCCAGGGAACTTGCTCGCTCCGCGCAAACACCCAACTCTGTGCTTCTGCGGAGCCAAACCTCCGGCAGCGGATCTGACTCCCTCCCGCTGCCACAGGGCCCCTCCTGAAGTGGATCACCTAAGGAGAAGCGAGCTAAGCCTGCCCCTCCTGCCCCCGTGCACCTTGCCTACCCACCCCAGCTAATACCCCAGCTCCCCAGCACCACAAGCCTGGCAGTGTGCAAGTAGCCCAGACGGGCCACGCCACCCCACAGTGAATCCCGCCCCTAGGAGAGGGGAAGAGAAGGCACTCACCAGTCTGACTGTGGCCCCAGTGGTGGGCTGGGGGCAGACATCAGGTCGGACTGCGGCCCCGCCCACCAACTCCAGTTATACACCACAGCACGGGGGAAGTGCCCTGCAGGTCCTCACCGCTCCAGGGACTATCCAAAATGACCAAACGGAAGAATTCCCCTCAGAAGAATCTCCAGGAAATAACAACAGCTAATGAACTGATCAAAAAGGATTTAAATAATATAACAGAAAGTGAATTTAGAATAATAGTCATAAAATTAATCGCTGGGCTTGAAAACAGTATACAGGACAGCAGAGAATCTCTTGCTACAGAGATCAAGGGACTAAGGAACAGTCACGAGGAGCTGAAAAACGCTTTAAATGAAATGCAAAACAAAATGGAAACCACCACGGCTCGGATTGAAGAGGCAGAGGAGAGAATAGGTGAACTAGAAGATAAAGTTATGGAGAAGGAGGAAGCTGAAAGAAAGAGAGATAAAAAAATCCAGGAGTATGAGGGGAAAATTAGAGAACTAAGTGATACACTAAAAAGAAATAATATACGCATAATTGGTATCCCAGAGGAGGAAGAGAGAGGGAAAGGTGCTGAAGGGGTACTTGAAGAAATTATAGCTGAGAACTTCCCTGAACTGGGGAAGGAAAAAGGCATTGAAATCCAAGAGGCACAGAGAACTCCCTTCAGACGTAACTTGAATCGATCTTCTGCACGACATATCATAGTGAAACTGGCAAAATACAAGGATAAAGAGAAAATTCTGAGAGCAGCAAGGGATAAATGTGCCCTCACATATAAAGGGAGACCTATAAGACTCGTGACTGATCTCTCCTTTGAAACTTGGCAGGCCAGAAAGGCTTGGCACGATATCTTCAGTGTGCTAAACAGAAAAAATATGCAGCCGAGAATCCTTTATCCAGCAAGTCTGTCATTTAGAATAGAAGGAGAGATAAAGGTCTTCCCAAACAAACAAAAACTGAAGGAATTTGTCACCACGAAACCAGCCCTACAAGAGATCCTAAGGGGGATCCTGTGAGACAAAGTACCAGAGACATCACTACAAGCATAAAACATACAGACATCACAATGACTCTAAACCCGTATCTTTCTATAATAACACTGAATGTAAATGGATTAAATGCGCCAACCAAAAGACATAGGGTATCAGAATGGATAAAAAAACAAGACCCATCTATTTGCTGTCTACAAGAGACTCATTTGAGATCTGAGGACACCTTTAGATTGAGAGTGAGGGGATGGAGAACTATTTATCATGCTACTGGAAGCCAAAAGAAAGCTGGAGTAGCCATACTTATATCAGACAAACTAGACTTTAAAATAAAGGCTGTAACAAGAGATGAAGAAGGGCATTATATAATAATTACAGGGTCTATCCATCAGGAAGAGCTAACAAATATAAATGTCTATGCGCCAAATACTGGAGCCCCCAGATATATAAAACAGTTACTCATAAACATAAGCAACCTTATTGATAAGAATGTGGTCATTGCAGGGGACTTTAACACCCCACTTACAGAAATGGATAGATCATCTAGACACACAGTCAATAAAGAAACAAGGGCCCTGAATGATACATTGGATCAGATGGACTTGACAGATATATTTAGAACTCTGCATCCCAAAGCAACAGAATATACTTTCTTCTCGAGTGCACATGGAACATTCTCCAAGATAGATCATATACTGGGTCACAAAACAGCCCTTCATAAGTTTACAAGAATTGAAATTATACCATGCATACTTTCAGACCACAATGCTATGAAGCTTGAAATCAACCACAGGAAAAAGTCTGGAAAACCTCCAAAAGCATGGAGGTTAAAGAACACCCTACTAACGAATGAGTGGGTCAACCAGGCAATTAGAGAAGAAATTAAAAAATATATGGAAACAAACGAAAATGAAAATACAACAATCCAAACTCTTTGGGACGCAGCGAAGGCAGTCCTGAGAGGAAAATACATTGCAATCCAGGCCTATCTCAAGAAACAAGAAAAATCCCAAATACAAAATCTAACAGCACACCTAAAGGAAATAGAAGCAGAACAGCAAAGGCAGCCTAAACCCAGCAGAAGAAGAGAAATCATAAAGATCAGAGCAGAAATAAACAATATAGAATCTAAAAAAATGGTAGAGCAGATCAACGAAACCAAGAGTTGGTTTTTTGAAAAAATAAACAAAATTGACAAACCTCTAGCCAGGCTTCTCAAAAAGAAAAGGGAGATGACCCAAATAGATAAAATCATGAATGAAAATGGAATTATTACAACCAATCCCTCAGAGATACAAACAATTATCAGGGAATACTATGAAAAATTATATGCCAACAAATTGGACAACCTTGAAGAAATGGACAAATTCCTAAACACCCACACTCTTCCAAAACTCAATCAGAAGGAAATAGAAAGCTTGAACAGACCCATAACCAGTGAAGAAATTGAATCGGTTATCAAAAATCTCCCAACAAATAAGAGTCCAGGACCAGATGGCTTCCCAGGGGAGTTCTACCAGACGTTTAAAGCAGACATAATACCTATCCTTCTCAAGCTATTCCAAGAAATAGAAAGGGAAGGAAAACTTCCAGACTCATTCTATGAAGCCAGTATTACTTTGATTCCTAAACCAGACAGAGACCCAGTAAAAAAAGAGAACTACAGGCCAATATCCCTGATGAATATGGATGCAAAAATTCTCAATAAGATACTAGCAAATCGAATTCAACAGCATATAAAAAGAATTATTCACCATGATCAAGTGGGATTCATTCCTGGGATGCAGGGCTGGTTCAACATTCGCAAATCGATCAACGTGATACATCACATTAACAAAAAAAAAAGAGAAGAACCATATGATCCTGTCAATCGATGCAGAAAAGGCCTTTGACAAAATCCAGCACCCTTTCTTAATAAAAACCCTTGAGAAAGTCGGGATAGAAGGAACATACTTAAAGATCATAAAAGCCATTTATGAAAAGCCCACAGCTAACATCATCCTCAATGGGGAAAAACTGAGAGCTTTTTCCCTGAGATCAGGAACACGACAGGGATGCCCACTCTCACCGCTGTTGTTTAATATAGTGCTGGAAGTTCTAGCATCAGCAATCAGACAACAAAAGGAAATCAAAGGCATCAAAATTGGCAAAGATGAAGTCAAGCTTTCGCTTTTTGCAGATGACATGATATTATACATGGAAAATCCGATAGACTCCACCAAAAGTCTGCTAGAACTGATACATGAATTCAGCAAAGTTGCAGGATACAAAATCAATGTACAGAAATCAGTTGCATTCTTATACACTAACAATGAAGCAACAGAAAGACAAATAAAGAAACTGATCCCATTCACAATTGCACCAAGAAGCATAAAATACCTAGGAATAAATCTAACCAAAGATGTAAAAGATCTGTATGCTGAAAACTATAGAAAGCTTATGCAGGTAATTGAAGAAGATATAAAGAAATGGAAAGACATTCCCTGCTCATGGATTGGAAGAATAAATATTGTCAAAATGTCAATACTACCCAAAGCTATCTACACATTCAATGCAATCCCAATCAAAATTGCACCAGCATTCTTCTTGAAACTAGAACAAGCAATCCTAAAATTCATATGGAACCACAAAAGGCCCCGAATAGCCAAAGTAATTTTGAAGAAGAAGACCAAAGCAGGAGGCATCACAATCCCAGACTTTAGCCTCTACTACAAAGCTGTCATCATCAAGACAGCATGGTATTGGCATAAAAACAGACACATAGACCAATGGAATCGAATAGAAACCCCAGAACTAGACCCACAAACGTATGGCCAACTCATTTTTGACAAAGCAGGAAAGAACATCCAATGGAAAAAAGACAGTCTCTTTAACAAATGGTGCTGGGAGAACTGGACAGCAACATGCAGAAGGTTGAAACTAGACCACTTTCTCACACCATTCACAAAAATAAACTCAAAATGGATAAAGGACCTGAATGTGAGACAGGAAACCATCAAAACCTTAGAGGAGAAAGCAGGAAAAGACCTCTCTGACCTCAGCCGTAGCAATCTCTTACTCGGCACATCCCCAAAGGCAAGGGAATTAAAAGCAAAAGTGAATTACTGGGACCTTATGAAGATAAAAAGCTTCTGCACAGCAAAGGAAACAACCAACAAAACTAAAAGGCAACCAACGGAATGGGAAAAGATATTTGCAAATGTCACATCGGACAAAGGGCTAGTATCCAAAATCTATAAAGAGCTCATCAAACTCCACACCCGAAAAACAAATAACCCAGTGAAGAAATGGGCAGAAAACATGAATAGACACTTCTCTAAAGAAGACATCCGGATGGCCAACAGGCACATGAAAAGATGTTCAACGTCGCTCCTCATCAGGGAAATACAAATCAAAACCACACTCAGATACCACCTCACGCCAGTCAGAGTGGCCAAAATGAAGAAATCAGGAGACTATAGATGCTGGAGAGGATGTGGAGAGACGGGAACCCTCTTGCACTGTTGGTGGGAATGCACATTGGTGCAGCCGCTCTGGAAAGCAGTGTGGAGGTTCCTCAGAAAATTAAAAATAGACCTACCCTATGACCCAGCAATAGCACTGCTAGGAATTTATCCAAGGGATACAGGAGTACTGATGCATAGGGGCACTTGTACCCCAATGTTTATAGCAGCACTCTCAACAATAGCCAAATTATGGAAAGAGCCTAAATGTCCATCAACTGATGAATGGATAAAGAAATTGTGGTTTATATACACAATGGAATACTACATGGCAATGAGAAAAAATGAAATATGGCCTTTTGTAGCAACGTGGATGGAACTGGAGAGTGTGATGCTAAGTGAAATAAGCCATACAGAGAAAGACAGATACCATATGGTTTCACTCTTATGTGGATCCTGAGAAACGTAACAGAAACCCATGGGGGAGGGGAAGGGAAAAAAAAAAAAAAAAAGAGGTTAGAGTGGGAGAGAGCCAAAGCATAAGAGACTGTTAAAAACTGAGAACAAACTGAGGGTTGATGGGGGGTGGGAGGGAGGGCAGGGTGGGTGATGGGTATTGAGGAGGGCACCTTTTGGGATGAGCACTGGGTGTTGTATGGAAACCAATTTGACAGTAAATTTCATATATTAAAAAAGAAAGAAAGAAAGAAAGAAAGAAAGAAAGAAAGAAAGAAAGAAAGAAAGAAAGAAAGAAAGAAAAAAATATATTATCAATTACAAAAAAAAAAAAAAAAAGATACTCACTGGACTGGGGAAAAGAGCAGAGGACATCAGTGAGACATTTGACAAAGAGATAAAAAAGAATCAGAGATGAAGGACACAATAAATAAATTAAAAATACACTTGATGGAATAAAGAGCAGGCTAAATGAAACAGAGGAACAAATTAATGACCTGGAAAACAAAGTAATGGAAAGTAACCAAGCTGAGCGAACGAGAGGAAAAAAAATCATACATATTGAGAATAGTCTTAGGGAACTCAGTGACTCCATTATATCTGATAACACAGACATTATGGCGATCCCAGAGAAAGAAGAGAGAAAAAAGGGGGCAAAAGCTTACTTGAAGAAATAATAGCTGAAAATATTCCTAACCTGGGGAAGGAAATATATATCCAGATACAGGAGTCAGAGACCCCCAAAAAATCAACCCAAGGAGGTCTACACAAAGACACATTCTAATTAAAATGGTAAAAATTAGTGATGAAGAAAAAAATCTTAAAAGCAGCAAGAGAAAAGAAGACAGTTACATACAAGGGAAACCCTATCAGGATATCAGCAGATTTTTCATCAGAAACTTTGCAGACCAGAAGAGCATAGCATTATATATTCAAAGTGCTGAAAGGGAAAAATTTGCAGCCAACAATACTCTATCCAGCAAGACTATCATTCAGAATATAAGGAGAGATAAAGAGTTTCAGTTTCAGACACAAAAACTAAGGCATTCATGACTACTAAACCAGCCCTGCAAGAAATATTAAGGGGGACTCTGTGAGTAGAAAGGAAAGACCATAAATGAGAGTGTGAAAAAGAGGTACATCTGTAAAAACCACTGAAAGGTTTTTTTCACAAAGGATTCACAAAATAAAAGGATGTAAAATATGATACCATATACCTAAAACATGGGGGAAAGGAGTAAAAAATGGGTTCAAACTTAAGCAACCATCAACTTAATACAGACTGCTATATGCATTAGATGTTATGTACAAATCTATGATAACTATAAATTTAAAAAACAGTAATATATATGCCCAGAATAAAGAGGAAGGTATACAAGTATATCACCAAGAAAACCAGCAAACCACGAAAAAGAGCAAGAGACAAAAGGATCAGAGAAAAACCATAGAAACAACCACAAAACAAGTAACAAAATAGCAATAAATAACATACAGATCAATAATTGCTTTGAATGTAAATAGACTAAATGCTCCAATCAAAAGACACAGAGTGACAGAATGGATTAATAAAAACAAGATCCATCTATATGCTGCCTACTAGAGACTAATTTCAGACCTGAAGATATCTACCGACTGCAAGTGAGGGAATAGAGAAACATTTATCATGCAGATGGGTGTCAAAAGAAAGGTGGGGTAGCAATACTTATACCAGACAAAATAGACTTTATTTTTTTTTAATGTTTACTTATTTTTGAGACAGAGAGAAACAGAGCATGAACGGGGGAGGGTC
Organism: Neofelis nebulosa; assembly: GCF_028018385.1. Taxonomy (NCBI): domain Eukaryota; kingdom Metazoa; phylum Chordata; class Mammalia; order Carnivora; family Felidae; genus Neofelis; species Neofelis nebulosa. Next base: position 115,991,288 of record NC_080782.1, read on the forward strand.
AGAGAGAGAGGGAGACACAGAATCTGAAGCAGGCTCCAGGCTCCAAGCTGTCAGCACAGAGCCTGATGTGGGGCTCGAACTCACAGACCATGAGATCATGACCTGAGTTGGAGTCAGAAGCTCAGTCGACTGAGCCACCCAGGCACCCCCAGACAAAATAGACTTTAAAACAAAGACTGTAACAAAGGACAAAGACGGACACTATATAATTACAAAGGGGACAATCCAATAAGAATATATAACAATCATAAGTATTTATGCACTCAATATGGTAGCAACCAAATACATAAAACAGTTAACAACAAACATAAAGAAAATAATCAATAGTAGTACAGTAATAGTAAGGGACTTTAAAGTCCCATGTACATCAATAAAGAGATCATCTACACAGAAAATCAACAAGGGAACATCAGCTTTGAATGACACATTGGACCAGCTGAATCTGACAGATATATTCAGAACGCCCATCCTAAAACATCAGTACACACATTCTTTTCAAATGCACATGGAACATTATCCAGACTAGATCCCATATTAGGTCACAAGGCAAGTCACAACAAATTCAAAAAGATCAAAGTCATAGCATGTATCTTTTCTGACCGCAACACTATAAAACTAAAAATCAACCACAGGAAAAAATCTGGAAAGACCACCATAGAGGTTAGATAACATGCTACTAAACAATGAATGCATCAAAAAGAAATCAAAGAAGAAATAAAATTTAGATGGAAACAAATGAAAATGAAAACAGAATAGTCTAAATCTCTGGGACTCAGCAAAATGGGTTCTAAGAGGAAAATTTATAGCAATATAGGCCTATATCAAGAAGAAAAGTCTCAAGTAAACAACCTAACCTTACATGTAAAGAAGTTAGAAAAAAACAACAAACAAAACTTAAAACCAGCAGAAGGAAGGAAATAATAAAGATTAGAGCAGAAATAAATTTTACAGAAACTACAAAAAATAATAGAACAGATCAATGAGCAGGAGTTGGTTCTTTGAAAAAAATCAATAAAATTGATAAACCTCTAGGTCATCAAAAAAAAAACTCATGAGAGAGAGAACTCAAATAAACAAAATCAAAAATGAAAGAGGAGAAATAACAACCAACACTACAGAAATACAAACAACTGTAAGAGAATGTTACAAAAAATTATATGCCAAGAAACTGGACAACCTAGAAGAAATGGATAAATTACTAGAAACATATAACCTACCAAAACTGAAACAGGGAGAAATAGAAACTTTGAAGAGATCCATTACTAGAAAGGAACTTGAATCAGTAATCAAAACACTCCCAACAGAGGCGCCTGAGGTGACTCAGTGGAGTTAAGCATCCGACTCGATTTCAGCTCAGGTCATGAGGTCATGATTTCACGGTTCATACAATGGAGACTTGCATCAAGGTCAGGAAGCCTGCTTGAGATTCATATTCTCTCTCTCTCTCTCTCTCTCTCTCTCTCTCTTCCCCCCCTTTCCTGCCCCCAACTCATGCTCTCTTTCTCTAAAATAATAAATAAAATAAAATAAAATAAAGTAAAATAAAATAGTTAACACCCATTCTTCTCAAACTATTCCAAAAAACAGAAGAGGAAGGAAACTTCCAAATTCATTCTATGAAGCCAGCATTACCCAGATACCAAAACCAGTTCAAGACTGCACCAAAAAAAAGAGAAGTATAGGCCAATATCTCTGATGAACATAGATGCAAAAATCCTCAACAAAGTACCAGTAAACTGAACCCAATGATAAATTTTTAAAAAGTCATTCATCATGATACAGTGAGATTCCTGGATTGCAAAGGTGGTTCAATATTTGTAAATCAATCAGTGTGATACATCAGATCATTAAGAGAAAGGATAAAAACCATATGATTATTTCAGTAGATGCAAAAAAGCATTTGACAAAATACAACACCCATTAATGATAGAAATCTTCAACAGAGTAGATCTAGAGGGAACATAGTTCAACTTAATAAAAGCCATATATGAAAAACCCACAGCTAACATCATACTCAAGGGGAAGAAATGAGAGCTTTTCCCTAACATCAGGAACAAGATAAGAATGACCACTCTAACCACTTCTATTCATCACAGTGCCGGAAGTCCTAGCCACAGCAATCAGACAAAAAAAGAAATAAAAGGCATCCATATTGGTAAGGAAGAAGTAAAACTTTCACTATTTGCAGATGACATCATACAGAAAACCCTCAAGACTCCACCAAAAAACTACTAGAATTGGTAGTAAACTCTTAGGATACAAAATCAACATATAAAATTTATTACATTTCTATATACTAAATAATGAACCAACAGATAAACAGAGTAAGAAAGCAACCCTATTAACCAGTGCTCAAAAAAATAATAAAGTACCTAATAATAAACTTAACCAAAGGGGTGAAAGACCTGAACTCTGAAAGCTACAAAACAATGATGAAAGAAATTGAAGATGACACAAAGAAGCAGAAAGATATTCAATACTTGTGGATCAAAGAACAAATATTGTTAAAATGTCTATAGCACCCAAAGCAATCTACACATTTAATGCAATCCCTATCAAAATACCAACAAATTTTTTCACAGAACTAGAACAAATAATCCTAGAATTTATATGGAACCACAAAAACAAACAAACAAACAGCCAAAGCAATCTTGAAAAAGAAAAGCAAAGCAGGAGGCATCACAATATCAGACTACAAGTTACATTACAAAGTTGCAGTAATCAAAACAGTATGGTACTGACACAAAAAAAGACATATAGATTAACAAAACAGAAAAGAAAACCCAGAAATAAACCCACAATTATATGGTCAATTATTCCTTGATGAAGCAGAAATGAATATCCAGTAGTAAAAAGACAGCCTCTTCAATAAACGGTGCTGGGAACACTGGACAGCAACATGCAAAAGAATGAAACTGGACCACCTTCTTACACCATACACACACAAAAAAAATTCAAAGTGGTTAGGGGCACCTGGGTGGCTCAGTCAGTTAAGCATCCAACCTTGATTTTGGCTCAGGTTCATCTCACAGTTCATAAGTTCTAACCCTGAGTCAGGCTCTGCACTGATAATGTGGAGCCTGCTTGGGATTCTCTCTCCTTTTCTTTCTGGTCCTCTCCTGCTTGTGCTTTCCCTCTTTCAAAATAAATAAATAAACTTTAAAAAATGGATTAAAGACCGGGGCGCCTGGGTGGCACAGTCATTTAAGCATCTGACTCTTGATCTCAGCTCAGGTCATGATCACACAGTTTGTGAATTTGAGCCCCACATCAGGCTCTGTACTGAAGGTGTGGAGCCTGCTTGGAATTCTGTCTCTCCTTCTATCTTTATCTCCCCAACTTGTGCTCGCTCACTCACGCTCTCTCTCTCTCTAAAAATAAGTAAATAAACTTTTAAAAAATGGATTAAAGACCTAAATGTGACACTTGAAATCATAAAAATCCTAGAAGAGAACACAGGCAGTAATTTCTTTGACATCAGCTGTAGCAACATTTTTCTAGATATATCTCCTGAAGGGAAATAAAAGCAAAAATAACTATGGGAACTGCATCAAAAATAACTATGGGAACTTCCCAGTGAAGAAAACAATCAACAAAACTCAAGACAACCCACTGAATGGGAGAAGATATTTGCAAATGACATTTCTGATAAAGGGTTAGTACCCAAAATATATAAAGAACTTATAAAACTCAACAACCAAAACCCAAATAATTAAACTAAAAAACGGGCAGAAGACATGAACAGATATTTCTCCAAAGAATACATCTAAATGGCTAACCAACACACAAAATGTTCCTCAACTTCACTCATCATCACACACATCAGAATGGCTACAAATCAACAGCACAAGAAACAACAGGTGCTGGGGAGGATGTAGAGAAAATGGAACCTTCTTACACCATTGGTGGGAATGCAAACTGGTGCAACCAGTGTGGAAAACAGTATGGAGGTTCTTCAAAAAGTTAAAAACAGAACTATACTACAATCCAGTAATCATACTACTTGGTATTTACCCAAAAAATATAAAAACACTAATTCAAAAGGACACATACATCCCTATGTTTACAGCAGCATTATTTACAATAGCCAAGATGTGAAAGCAGCCCAAATGTCCATCGATAGATGAATAAAGAAGATGAATTTTATATATATATATATAAATATTCCACTATATATATAGATATATGTGTATATATATATATTCCACTATGTATATAGATATATATGTATATATATACACATGTGTATATATATATACACATATATACACATATATATACATATATCTATATATATACAGATACAGACATAATGGGATAGATAATGGAATAATATTCAGCCATAAAAAACAATGAAATCTTACCATTTGCAACAATATGGATGGAGCTAGAGAGTATAATGTTAAGCAAAATAAATCAATCAGAGAAAGACAAATACCATATTATCTCTTCATATGTGGAATTTGAAGAACAAAACAAACAAGCAAAGGGAAAAGAGAGAGAGAGAAAGAGATACAAAGAAATAGACCCTTAGAGAACAAACTGATGATTACCAGAAGGGAGGTGAGGTGGGGGATGGGTGAAATAGGTGAAGAGAATTAAGGAGTTCATTTGTTTTGATGAATACCAGGTGATGTATGGAATTGTTGAATCACTATATTGTGCACCTGAAACTAATTTAACACTGTATGCTAATTACATTGGAATTAACATAAAACTTAATTTAGAAAAGATTTTCCATCTTTACTATTTTTATGCTGAAAACCATGACAAAGATGGTGATCTCCAAGTCCAAGTGCTTAAAAAGACCAGCATAACTAGACCTGAACCAACTGCTTCATGGTAAATGGAAATTAGAAGCTAGACCAGTAACACATTCTTCAAAGAGCCCACGCAGCTTGAAAACCTCCATGGAGAATTTCTTGGGTGAGCAATCAGAATACAAACAGATTCACAACTGTCAGTGGAAACAAGAAAAAGCCTACGAGGCAGTGAACCAAAGGTCATCCCATAATATCCCGAGAGGAACAACTTTCACACTGACCAATTCGCTCTGCCTCCGTGACTCAGAGATGATGGCAGGATACACGTGTGTGCATTTGTGTATACATGTGGGTCAGTCTTCAATTCTTTGGACAAGTTTGCTTGAAATATTCATTAAATATTAGCTTGCCCTTCACCCTCCATTTCACTTACACCCATTACACTCACTTTTAGCAGGATTTCAAAGTTGAGTCTTTGCTGGAGAACAAGGAAACAAGAAGTTTTTCTCTGTATCCCCAGGATATTCTTTGGTCTTGTGCTAGTCTCATTTTGGCTTCTTATAGTCATATTTTATTTTATTTCCTTCTCATTCTTACTTTGCCTTGCACTGGCTGAATCCAAAGCCAGCCACAAAAACTCATGTATCAATAAGTCCTTATGATTCAAAACCAACCATGTCAAAACTCACTATCTTTACTTTCCTGGTCGTCTTTGAATACCTCTCCTTCATTCCTTGAGAAGCTTTAATTAATATATATAAAAGGCATGGGTCAAAAAGGGAGTCAAACAGCTTGTTCCCATAAACAGAACCATTTGGTTCCCCAGGTATCAGGAAAGTAGAAAGTGCTTTTAAAAATGATTTTCCATTCCATGTGAGCTTTTTAAAGGAGCTACTTTTGTCTTGTCCTTACTGCTTGAAATATGGCAAGAAGGCAATATTCTTATATAAATATTGGTATATGAGAAGAAAAAATCCTGTTCCTCCTACCCTCCTATGTTCTGCATCTGGGTTTTTATGAGACTAACAAAAGACAGATTAAAAGAGAAAACAGTTTATTAACATATGCAGTGCACATGATGCAGGATAAACCTCAGTGAAGAATAACTCAAAAAGGTGGTTAAATCTTGGGCTCACATAGTATCTTAAAAATACAATAAATTTGTGAAGAGACCAGACAAAGGAAAAGGAATTTAGGTTTTCAAGGGTAGCAAACTGCAGGAAGGTAAATATATGTGGGAAACTAATGGAGTAGGCTTCATTACTGCATTTGTTGATTCTCGTCTACCTCCACATCAAAATAATCCCAATGGCATATTTTGGAATGGAGTATTCTGATCCCCTACTCTAGTATTAGAGAAGAGATTTGTGATGAATAAAATATAAGTTCAGTAGTATCTTCAGTGTTCATCAATATCTCCCCTTCTTGGACTTATGGTAAGATTTTATTTTCTTGCTCCCTTGAAATTAGCCATGGCCACATGACTTGCTGTGGCCAATGACATGAGAGGAGCATTTAAGTTTTGGTGTACAATTGTCCTTTCTCTCCTTCCTCTGTTCCTGCACACACTGAAAATCCACGTTGATATGACAGTGTCTTAGGATGGTAGAGCCTTCATCACCCTGGGATCCTACTTACCTCTGATGGACATACACAGTTTGCTGTTTTGAATACTAAGATTTGAGGCTTGTTTGTTTCTGCAGCATAAACAAGTTTCCCTGACTAATGTAAAAAAAATGGTCTGCTGTGAAAATCCAGGATTCTAAGACTTGGGGGTAGAATTCACTTTATCAGTAGTTTTCTCTCCTCTTTTCATATATCCTCATAACATTCTATCTATGTATTTTAAGTCATTTGAGATTTGTTTTATCACAAATAGGAGGCTGGAAAGAACTGGAAGAAGAAGGAACCAAAACAACAAACAATATTAGGCTTCATTTTTACTTGCTTGCTTTACTTACATTTCCAGCCTCAGTTATCTGGTATGACCCTGCACATGTCAACTGCTTTTGCTTTACATAATGGAACCACCATGATTCACAGAGCCTATACATCTATCATCCTCCCGTTTCCACATGTTGGCCAACAGGATGCTGATTTTAGGTCTTATTCATGATCTCTAACTAGGATATCAACTCTTCATCTGAAGGCTGCCACAACCTGTGATAGAATAATAAGGGCACTTCACCTCCCTTGTACTTATTACAAAACCCAGGAGTACTGGCAAGTACTCAAGAGTGTTAAGACCTTGAGAAACCGGGAAAGACTAACAAACTGTCACAGACCAGAAGAAACTAGGGAGTTGTGACAATGCAATGCAATATGGTACCCTAAATTCAATCCTGGAACAGAGAGAAAACATTAATGAAAAAAACTAGTGAAATCTAAATAAAGTCTGGAATTTAGTCAGTACTAATGTGTCAGTATCGGTTTCTGAGTTTTGGCAAATGTACTATGGTATTATAAGATATTAATAATGGGGATAGCTGGATGAGGGTTATGTAAGAGCTCTCTGCACTATCTTCACAAGCTTCCTATAAATCTAAATTATTCAAAAACAGAATTTTTATTTTTTAAAAATGGACATCTGAAGGCTAGATTTACCATTGGTACATATCTATCCTTGTCCCACATCTTCAAAAACAATCCACAACTATATTCCTATTTCTCAAAATAACTATTTTCCCTATGTGTATAAAAAGGGAAATATTCATTAACTTCCTCTAAGGGGAATATTCTTCTTATCAGAGAACTGTCCACATGCAAAAAGAACATTTTTCAAAATTAAAATGTTCCCGATCTCCCTTCTTTCCTATATGCTTATATCACTTAGGTGCTGTTGCAAAGTTAGTGTTTTTAAAAAAAAATTTTTTTTAATGTTTTATTTATTTTTGAGACAGGGAGAGACAGAGCATGAACAAGGGAGGGTCAGAGAGAGGGAGACACAGAATCTGAAACAGGCTCCAGGCTCTGAGCTGTCAGCACAGAGCCCGATGCGGGGCTCGAACTCACCGACCGCGAGATCATGACCTGAGCCAAAGTCAGCCGCTTAACTGACTGAGCCACCCAGGTGCCCCCAAAGTTAGTGTTTTGAAAAGTGTCTTGTAATAGAAGAAAGGCAGGGCTGATCAGAGATCAAAGGAAGGATAGTCTAGAAGGGAAGTCTGGTGGAAACTGGAGCCAGTTACATAAGACATGGTACAAGTAAAAGGTAATAAGAGAAGAAGCCACAGATAGGAGACAGAAAAAGGTATGTTGAGGGGAAGGGTGAGTTGATAGGAGCCATGATGCACATAATTTGAACTGTAAATTGGGTAACTGGACCAATTTTTGGTTTCTGAATGGGCCAAAAGAGGTTAGATGACACAGAGAGATAAAGGCCTACGTGTCTATATTGTCTATACAACTCCTAAGTACCACGGGAATACCCTAGGGGGCAACAAGGCAGGCCATGGCAAAAGAGAGGCCTGGAAGACATTATCTGTCTCTTGGTCACCTCCAATTACTACGTGTGACAGTATTTATTGTATATGCCTAAATTCATATGTTGAAGCCTACCCCCAGTACCTCAGAAAGTGACTGTATTTATAGACAGGGTCTTAAGGAGCTATTAACAGGAGGCCATTAGGGTAGGCCTTAATCCAATCCAACTGGTGTACTTATAAGAAAAGGAAATTAGGACAAACAAGAGGGATGACCATATGAAGAGGCACCAAGAAGAACGCCATTTATGCCCCAAGGAGAGAGGTGTCAGGACATCAACCCTATGGGCACCTTGATCTTGGACTTTTAGCCTACAAAACTATAAGAAAAAAAATTTCTGTCATTTAAGCCACCCAGTTTGTAGCTATGAAAGCCCTAGCAAAGCGGTACATGACATGATGCCTTCTCTACGTTCCCAGTACCCAATCCCCACTTTTCCTCTCTGGTCTTAATTTTTTTAACATAAGATGCAACCAAACTAACGGATATTACATCTGCAAGGTAGTTTATGAATATCAGGCACATAGTCTTGAGATGGGCCCTTGTAAAAATGTGGTATTCCATCATTTCCCTTTATATCCTTGGAAATTACTGAAAATACTGTGAAAATATATTTTTTTATTTTTGTGTGTGTTTATATGCAACCACTGCTCCTCACACAAAAACTATTGATACAAGAATTTACTACCACTCTAAAACAGTGGATGTTGGCCTTTTGGCAGGTCTTATCTCCCTTTGAAAATGTGATAGGCCATCTTGCCAAATTTGCACACACATACGTGTACATCAACATCTACACACCCACCCACACAAATTCAGGGAGGTCACGAATCCCTTGTTCACCCACATGTGCTCATGGTCCAGGAGGCACTTTGCACTCAAATTAACAGTTCTTATCCAAAGAAGCTAAAAATAACTACACAATCCATAAAAGGGCACAGGTCAACCTACCTGCCAGGCTGAATTTGCAGAGTAGGAGGAGTGTCCACAGTGTGTGGGCCCACATCATCCCCAAGTCAATGCAGGCAGGCTGAGGAGAGAACTAAAAACGTCATCAGTCAAAAGTTAGTTTCCTATCTCTTAACTCATTTCCAGTGACAGACTCTGGGGGGTTTCAGGCAGAATCTTTTTTTCATCTTACTATATTTTTGGGCATCATCATATAGATCCTTTCATAGTTACTACATCAACCCCAGTCAACATTTAATTTGTCCATAATTCATTCCACTATGTGAAAAGTACACCAGCTACGAAAAATATACTCCAGAAGAAAGTACTCTCGGTTGTGTAGATCTGAGACCATCATCTGGTGTCTGCCTCAGGCCCTAAACACAGGAGCCAAATAGAACAACTCACAATTTCCCCTAATTGTCATGGTGTTTTACATCCCACGCTTTGTTCATGTGGTTCCTTCTGCCTACAATGTCCTTTTTGCCTCATTTTTGGCAAACTAATCCCACCTTCCAGACTCATCTCAAGGCTAACCTTCTCTGAACACCTCCCTGAAGCCTCAGATGGAGTTGGCTAGCCATTTCCTCCCTGTACACCAACTCTTCTCCATGCCACTTATACCTTAGCATGTGTCACACAGATTGGTGTTTAACAGTTTACCTGTTGGCTTCTCTACATAGTGCTTTTGAATAGTGAAGCTTCTCTTATTTCTCTTTGAAGCCTAACTACTTAAGTACCTACTGGTACATGGTAGGCATACAATACTGGTAATGGAATTGATTAGGACAAAAAGGCTGCTGCCTTCTTATCTCATCCCACATGAGATGGTGGAATAATCTAAGTGTCAAGCAACTGTAAAAGCAAGAACTCATTTCAGGAAGAGATAAAGGATGCCACATTTTCATCTGACAGATTATTAAGAAAAAAAAAAAGGAGTTCCCAACAAATCATTTGAGAAAAGTTCACAAGCATCATTTCTGGAGAAAACCACAAGGAATAAGATTTTCTCTTATGTGAATCAATTGAAATATCTTACTAATTGAAAATTCCTATGGCAATAAAGCAGAAAGAATTTGGGTCTATAATAATAAAAATACCATCAGGAAACAATGTTTGCTGGTTCCACAATAACAAATAGTAAACACATGTTACTCAACAGCAGTAGCTATTCTCTCAGGAAATAAATGTTTTGATTTAATGAGTACAAAACAAAGAGAAATTTTACAATTTTTAAATAAAGAATAAATGTCTTCTTTAAAATGAAATGTAATACTAATGGCACTTTTAGTGCCTAATTACTCAGAACATTGTCTTAATTTTCTCCATTTCTTAGCTAGAAGTCACACCTTTATATTAGTTCTAAAAGCATTCTGGAAACGGAGGGAGGCCCAACCATGAAAACTGTATTAAAGCTCAAATTCTCAGTAATTGAGTAAATGAATAATTGTAGATATTAAAGCTAAAATTGTTATTCTAACATGGGGTTTTATGTTTTTAAAATCTCATCAATGTTAACTGTTGAATATTTCAAAAACAATGGGAATTATTGCTTGCCTCCTTTAAAATGAGAACACCCATCTATTATTTGTGAATTTAAAAAGACCCTTTCTGAAAAAAATCAACAGTACTAAATCATGCTCAGAGACAAAGCTAGAAAAACTGCAGTAGTTGAAGAGAGGAGCATTCTAGAAGTTGACACTGCCTGCGTTCTAGCTCTGACTCTCCCTTGAATCAGCTGGTGGCCTCTGGCATTGTGTTGTTCATTCAGCAATGTCCCAGACACACATCAGATGCTTGGAATAAAAGATCATCCTGCCCCCAATTTCACTCTAGTTCAGTGGCTTTTTTTTTAATGTTTATTTATTTCTGAGAGAGACAGAGACACAGAATGTGAGTGGAGGGGCAGAGAGAGAGACAAAGACACAGAAGCCGAAGCAGGTTCCAGGATTTGAGGTGTCAGCAGAGAGCCGGATGTGGGGCTCAAACTTGTGAAATGCAAAATCAAGATCTGAGCCAAAGTTGGATGCTCAACTGACTGAGCCACCCTGGTGTCCCTAGTTCAGTGTTTTTTTTTTAACAAGGAAAGGGAGTCAGAGGGTGGAGAGGATGCCACAGTCCAGAGTGAGCTACTATTACTGATGGCTCCAAATCATATCCTTCCAAATGGGTCTGAGAAGAAAAAAAGAACTGAGAATCATAGATCTACTTGCAGAGACAGAATCATGGACAGTAATAGCAAATACCACATGGTAAGTGCTGTAATTCTAATAGTGCAACGAGAGCAGAGCATCTAAAGACAGAAATGAGCCAATGACTCATTTGACTCTAATGACTGCAGAAAGCCAACAATTGGTGCAATATGGTGAGTGCCCCTCATTCTACCATTTGCCTATCCTCCAGTGCCTTTTCCACATTCTCTCCAATACCAGAGGACCACCACAAAGAGATTACTTGTGGGTAGTAAATATGAACAAATGTGAGGTGCCTCCCAGGGACTTAGAAATAAGTTCAGTTGGAAGTTCAAGTAGCAAAATCTGTGTACAAAGCCTCCTAGTTATCTGTGAGAGTAAACTAGTGGGTAAATATGCAGTTGAAGAGCTTGAGTACACTCTAAACTCCGGCCAAGAAAAATCTGGATGTAACCTCAGGTGGACCTGGAAAACCATCATTGTCATTTAGTTACAGGAAACTACTTGACTAATTATATCTTAAATGGAAGGAGACTGTGAGAACAAAAAGGAGAGCTCACCTCAGACCTTAAAACATTGACGTTTAAAAAAGGTAGAAGTTGGTAGAGTACTATCTCCTGGAGGAAATGATGAAACTTCCTGGTACTGTAGTGGTATACTCCAAAAAAGACAACTGTTAGACCTAACCACAATCTTGATGAAAGAAAACTCAAAACTAAAAATCTCCACCATTGCTGTGATTCTGTTAATACTTCTCTGATGAATGATTTAGAGGAGGAGACCCTGAACAAGGGATGTGAGTCATTACAAAGACTATCCTCTCCTTCTTTGGGCACACAGTACAGGTGTCGCCTGTCTAAACTCTTCTTATCATAGGAGTCATATCCTTAGTGCCTCTTTTGACCAATTAGAATTCCTGGTTTAAAATCTGGGATGTAGCACCTGGGTGGCTCAGTTAAGCGTCCAGCTTCGGCTCAGGTCATGATCTCATGGTTCATGGGTTCGAGCCCTGCACTGGGCTCTGTGCTGACAGCTCAGAACCTGGAGCCTGCTTCAGATTCTGTCTCCCTCTCTCTCTGCCCTTCCCCCACTCGTGCTCTCTCTCAAAATTAAACATTTAAAAAAAATTTTTTTAATGTTAAAATCTGGGAAAATCCTGAAGGAATTTCATGGCTATTCTTCCTTTGTTAGTGAAACAACTTTTACACAAGATGACATTATTGGTGTATCCTGCACCAATGATGGCACTGCAAAGATATGAAGACCACATAATGTTCAAATACCTTTAAATCTCTAGGCAGTACTACAGGAACAGATATCACTGTCAATAGTGTGATACTGCTTCCTAAAAACCCAGAGCACTTTGTGGTGTCCAACAGATCAAACACAGTGGTCCTCATGAACATGCAGGTAACAAAAGCTTTAGTTCCAATAACAGAGAAGGTGGTGACTTTGTTAGCTGTGCTATCTCCCCATGGTGAATGGATCTACTATGTAGGGGAGGACTCTGTGCTCTGCTGTTTTAGCACATTCCCTGGCAAATTGGAGAGAACTTTGACAGTTCAGGAGGAGGGTGTGATTGGTGTCACATATCACATTTATCAGAACCGGTAGGCGGTACAGTAAAGATAGATTCCTAAGGCTCTGGAAACTTTTCTTTTAAAACTTAATTGAAAGCATGTGCTTACATGAAGACATGCATAAATTATTTTTTTTAGGCTACATTTTCTAAGCTATTGTCTGAATTTAGGCACAAGAATAATTTCATGAAAATCTGTATTAACAAAAAAAAAACCCACATCAGTCTCTTGAAGTCTTAAATGAGGTAAATTAGCCTTCCTAAATCTAAGCAATTCCAGGTGTACCAACACTCTGGGCCACAGAAAATTCAGAAAGATTATGCCTTGCTCTGGAGGAAAGCAAATCATTTCCTGTACTCCCTGGTCATCAGCCCTAACTTCTAAAATGCAGCAGCTTTGAACAACTGTCTTCAATAAAAGGTCACTTCCTAGAAATATACATCTCATTATGGGACCTCAGATGAATACAGCATTTAATGGAGACCCAGAATTCTCAAACAACACTATGAATATTCCATGTTGGACTAAAGGACTCTGAGAATATATAGTGATGCCACTTAAGTAACCTGTAGTGTCTTATCCTTAAAGGTATAAACACAGTAATAACTACTTTTAGAAGGACTGGAAACAAATCCAAGGAATTATTGCTGGCTGGCTATGCACACTGACTGGGGACAAGAAGCAAGAAACAAAGGAGGAGATACTTCCTCTGCCAGTTTCTGCTAAAAATGCTAACATGTTAAATTATCTCTGTCTTCCTGCATCTTATCTCATATGACCAAAGCAAAAGAAACAGTGTGTGTGTGTGGGGGGGGGGGGGGATTTACTGTCTAGCATTCCATTATACACACACACACACACACACATAGACATACACACACACACACACACAAAGGTGTCCTTCGGCAACTCAAAAGTTCCCACTCAAGGGTGCATCCTAGATGCAAACTTTCATCTGAATACACTTGTACAAAAATGTATGTGTTTTCCCAGCGCTGGTCCTACTTTCATTCATTCATTTATTCATACATTCACTTAATGTATGTTGATATCCATTCTGTGTCAGAAACCATGCATAGTATGGACTTGGGTTTTTAAAGGATGGGAAAAGAAGGAATAAATTCTAGGGACAGCACTCTGGCTGTAGGTTTAATTAAGAACCCGTGAACTCTACTGATGAGAGAGAAGAAGCAAGCAGCAAGCTGCCCAGCCTCAGTCCCACCAAATTCAGTCCCACCAAATTCCTTAACTATGTATAATAATGGTTGTTAACTAGACTTACTGTGGTGATCATTTCACAATATATACAAATATACATCATTATTTTGTACACCTAAAACTAATGTTATGTGACATTGTATCTAAATGTAAAAAGAAAAAGCTGTCAAAATACCACATTCAGTTTCAAAATCTATAAATCCACTCAAGGTGCCTTCATACAAAGAACATTTTGAGATGCTAGCAGCAAGATTGGCAAAAACATAATTGTGATGTGATAGTGAGAGTCTCCAATGTGCTAATTATATTACACAAATTATATCTTGGTCTACTAAAAATCCCTATGGAGAAAATATTATTATCTCCGCTTTATAGATATGGAAGTTGTAGCTCAGTAATATTATGTAACCAGTCCAAAAATCATTTAGTTTATAAGTGGCATCGCTGAGATTCAAACCCATGACTGTCTTAATCCAAAGCTTAGACTCTTTCTACCAAAACAGTAGCTATTAGTGATTTACTGTCCCTCAACCCTGCTGCCACAAAACACCAATACACAAAAAGAATCTTCCTTTGAACCTTTCTTCCTAGGTTTAATTTTCTCTAGCCTAGAGTTTCAGAAAGATAAATCCATTATATTCACATACTTTCACCAGCCCCTGACCTCTGACCCCCATGATTTCCACCCCTGCTGCAGCATTTTAAAACATTAACTGCCAAAAGGGGCACCTGGATGACTCAGTCAGTTAAGTGTCCCACTCTTTGTTTCAGCTCAGGTCGTGATCTCACAGTTTATCAGTTCGAGCCCCACATAGGGCTCTGCAGTGAAAGCATAGAGCCTGCTTGGGATCTCTCTCTCCCTCTCTGCCCTTCCCCAGCTTGCTTTCTCTCTCTCAAAAAATAAACAAACATTAAAACATTAGCTGCCAAAAGATGAGATTCCCTGTAATTACCAAAGAGCAGTCTAACTAAGGAGTAATTTATGTGCTGGGTTCTGACCCATAATTTCACTGAAGAAAGCAGAAAAAGACCCTCACATAATAGAAAAAGAGGCCCAATTTGCAAGGATTGGAGTTATTAGACTCTGAATGTGGCACTCACCTCTCTGTGGTATCCAGAAGATGTCCTGCCGGTTCAAAGGATCCCCATCAAAGGTGCTCTGTTCCCTACAGACCATGTTAGGACAGGGAGTGGAATTTGGAATTTATCTACATAGAGATGTTTGACTATTTCCTCTCTGGTTGTCTGGGAGCTTTCTCTTTGCTTTTAAGCAAAGCCCAAGCCAGTGTGGCACTTAACCCATTTATGCTGGGAAGTGAAGTACATTATTGTAACTGGAAAAAAATCTGCTTCTGTGAGAGTACTCAACTTTACAGGAAAAATACCATCTGAAAGTGTCATAAACAATTAAAAGGAATGACTAAATTTTAAATTTTCTCTTCAGGAAGTGATTAAAAATGTGGTAATGGGTGAAATGCTGAGAATATATTTAGCTATTAAAACAGAAATAAAAAATGCATCATGTGATCATCTTTAAATGAAACAGATGAAGGGAAGAAAATAATAGTAGCTAACTCAGAAAAGAGGTTTATAATTCTTATTTATATCTAAAAGAAAACATGTTAAACTGAGAGTCAGGAGCCCAAACTAAACCACTTATTTACCTAAGCTGCTTATTTAGCAGGTTATTATGATAGTTAGTTATATGTGGAGATCTTACCACTTGTCAGGCACAATACTAAGAACTTTATTTATCTCCTTTGATCTTCACAACAATCTTAAAATTATCGATAGTATGTTTATTTCCATTTTACAGGTGAGGAAACTGAGGCCAAAACAATTGAGAAACTTGTCCAAACTTAGTGGTGGGGCAAAGAATTGAGCTAAGGTAGCCTGACCCTCAGTTTCCTACAAATCAAAAGTTTAAATTAGATTATTTCTGGGATTCATGTGAGCACTATAATTTTACCTTATTTTGCAAATAACAAAACTGTAAAAGAAGTAAACAGATTAAGGAAGAGATTATAATGCAAAGGGAAAGAAAACTTATTTTTAAAACAAAGTATGCCTTCCAGCCTCATGTTTTATTTTAAACCCATTCCCCATCATCTTCAGGCAATGTTTCCCTAAGTCAAAGAATTTATCAGAAATAAGGAGAAAAAGAGGTAGTCCCTTACCTACATAAGATATTAAAAACTCCATTTATTGTTTACCATCACTAAACTTATGCATAAAAACAGCACTTCTTTGGGGCACCTGGGTGGCTCTGTTGGTTGAGGGTCTGACTTCAGCTCAGGTCATGATCTCACAGCTTGTGGGTTCGAGCCCCATGTCAGGCTTTGCACTGACAGCTCAGAGCCTGGAGCCTGCTTCAGATTCCATGTCTTCCTCTCTCTCTGCCCCTCACCCCTGCTTGTGTTCTCTCTAAAAAATAAACATTAAAAAAATAGCACTTCTTTAATTTGTTCAACAAGTACTTAGTAAACACCCAGTATATGTGTAACACCTGACTGAAGGTGCTGGGTATGACATAAAATCCTGGGTAAGAATTTGTTGATTAATTCATCTGTATTCTCTCAGCAAACTCCACAAAAATTATGGGAAAGGTATAGAAACACAACACAAAACAAACAGGAGCAGAGAAAATTACACATGAAATAAAGGATGGCAGCAAGTTTGGGGAAAATGAGAAGTGAATCAAGTGGTAACTGAATTGGTAAAAATAAGAAAAGCTGGAACCTAAAAATGCCTAAGAGAGGTGCCAAGACGAAGAATTGGGTGGTGGAATCACACAATGGCTCAGGAATTTGAGACACCAGGTAGATACAATCTATCTTCATTATTCATGGATTCCATGTTTGCAAATCCACCCTCTAAAATTTAATTTGTACCCCCGAAATCAATACTCTAGATGTTTTCACAGTCATTTGCAAACATGTGTATTGGCAAAAACAGAGTCACCTGATGTTCACGTTCCCAGCTGCGGTGAAACAAGATGACACTTTAATCTCATACTATATACAAATATCCTTTTCATCATCTATTTAGAGCCATGTTTTCTGCATTTTTGTTGGTGGTTTTGCTGTTTAAAATGGCCCTCGAGAACAGGTCTAAGGTGCTGGCTAGTGTTCCCAAGTGGAAGAAGTGATGTGCCTTACAGAAAAAATATGTATATTAGGTAAGTTTCATTTAGGCATGGATTACACTGCTACTGGTTCTAAGTTCAAGGTTAATGCGTCAACTATATATATTAAATAAGGTGTCTTTAAGCCAAAACACACATAAAACAAGGTTATATATTGATCAACTAATGAAATAATTGTAACCAGAGGCTTGCAGGAACTCAATCTTGTTATTTGCCTAGAGAGAATGGTGTCTTATTCAATAATTTAGTGTTCTCAGCAACTTTATAGGTCATAAACACCACAGGGGTGCCTGGGTGGCTCAGTTGGTTAAGCATCTGACTCCTTGATTTTGGCTAAGGTCATGATCTCACGGTTCATGAGTTCGAGCCCCACATTGGGCTCTGCACTGATAGCATGGAGCCTGTTTGGGATTCTCTCTCTCTCTGCTCCTCCACCATTAGCTTTTTCTCTCAAAATAACAAATATTAAACATTAAAAGAGAGAGAACACAATTACCACAAATAACATCTGTGCAACAGAGAAGATTAATGTGAACTGGTGGAGGAGAGCAACCTGAATCATGATCTCACGATTTATGAGTTCGAGTCCTGCATTGGGCTCTGTGCTGACAGCTCAGAGCCTGGAACCTGCTTCGGATTATGTCTCCCTCTCTCTGCCCCTCCCCCTGCTTGCACGTGCATGCTCTCTTTCTCTCTCAAAAATAAACATTTAAAACAATTTTTTTTTAAGTTCACAATTTAAGCGGGGAAAAGAGACATGTAAACACAATGCTATAAACTAATATGGCAAGGGCTGCCAAAGAGGCGTGTACAAAGTGCTACAAAAAAATGACAAAAGGGAGTCATTAATTCTACCCCCAAAATAAGAGAAAGGGACTTTTTAGTGGAACACTAAGATGTACGAAATTATGTTCTGTGTAGAGAAGTGTAGTAGCCAGACATTTGCTGGCACCTGGGACGGATTCGTAGAAGCCATACTAGTATCCCTTCAGTATACTTCCTGAAGTAGATGAATGCTGGACCTCCAGAAGACAGATCTAACCAGAACCTGAAAATATAATCTTATTTGGAGTAAGGGTCTTGGCAGATGTAATTAAGGTACAGATCTCTAGATGTGATCATCAGATTAGTGCAGGTCCTAAAGCCAGCGACTAGTGTCCTTGTAAGAGAAAGAAAACACAGAGACACAGGGGAAAGCTACGCGACTAGGAAACCAGAGATCAGAGCAATGTGTGTGCAAGTAAAGGAAGCCAAGAACGGCTACAGTCACCAGAAGCAAGGAGAGATGCGTGGTACAGATTCTCCCCTAGGCCCTCCAGAAGGAACCAACCCCATGGATAACTTGATTTTGGACTTTGGACTTTCAGAAGTGAGAAAATAAATGCCTGTTTTTAGCCACCCAGTTTGTGGTACCTTGTTAGATAGTCCAAGAAAACCAAATTGCATGTGATTCACAGGCAAGGCTAACCCATCAAATTCTTTCATCTAGTAATGTGGGAGTGAACCAGCTAGACTGTGGTGGACAATGAGGCTCAGGTCGTGAGTGCTGTCAGGTTCTAGACATGCAAGAAAATGAAGAAGACAGTGAAGAAAAGCAAAGAGATAAGCAAAGGGGAGAGTCCAGGTGAGGAAAGTTCAATACCCAACTTCCTAGTTGTTTGCGTGGAACACATGAAACTTTGGTGCATTCTCTGCCTGTAGATATCCATGACATTATCTGCTATGTCACTCCAATATTCTGTTAAGTACATTGAATCCGTTTTTGTTCCTTGCAAGCAAATGATACTCAATTTATCAATGATTCCTGGCAGTAACTTGGTTTTAAAAATATATAAGGAGGTTGAAATAAAATGGTAATTGCTAAACACATGAGTAATTTCAAAGAGTAAGCTGTTAAGAAAAGGTTAACAGGTGCGAAATTTTACCAATAAAAAGGGTCAATGAACAGAAAGCAGTTAAGCTTTCTTTTGTAACTACCAAGCTGATGGTTTCAGGCTCCAGACTAAATATTCACATCAGGGGAGAGGACGGAAAAATTGAGAGTATCAAATGGTCCAGAGACCGAAACAAGCACAATTCTACTAACCACCACTTACAACCCTCTGCAGGGTAGGTCTTGTGGTCCCTCTACCTTGGATTAGGTCTCTTCATCTTACATGCCAATTGCATAACTCCTTCAGTCGCTGAACATCTATTAGTATCTACTACGTGCCAAAGACTGCGGTAGGTCCAATGTGGTAGCCACTAGCTACAGGTGGCTATTGAGGTGCAATTCCAAACTGAGATGTGCTGGAAGTGTACTATACACACCAGATTTTGAAGACTTAATACAAAAATAAAGTAGAATTCTTTATTACTAATTTTTCTACTGATTTTATGTTGAAATAACATTTTAAGTACACTAGGTTAAATATATAATTTTACATTTTTTACTTTTTAAAATGAAGCTTGCATGACATTTGTTGGAGAACAGCTGCTCTAGTTTTACTCAAACTTACCCTGACCTCTCTTCTCCCCTACTCCTCTTCTGAAAATCTTCAGCTATAGTTTTATACTCTCAAAGTTTCGTAAATATCACATTATTTTAATTAGGTCATCCATGCTTTTCTTATACCTTGATTCTTAAACTTAAATGTTAATAAACAGCATTTATAATATAATGATTAATCTATAATCACAGCAGAATCAAGTAGTGTTTTGCACATATAGAAAAAGAAATGCAATCCCATGTCCCTCAAATTGTCACACTAGATTGAGTATACTTCAAAAAAAAAAAAAGGGGGGGGGAGGAGAAGTCAACTGGATTATCTTTTCCTAAACTCTACTCTAATCCTCAAAATCATGCCCCATTTATTCCTCCTAATTGGACAATGACTTTCTAGTAGACCTTTTTGTTTTTCCTCAAGTTTTTGTTTTCTATTCTTTTGTTGATATGAGAAGCCTATACCTTCCACCTAATACATAATCATCCCAACTCATAATCACATGTTTTGTTAAAATAAATGCATTTTCTTCTTGAAGAGTATTCTTGGAGCCAGCTACAATGAGGTTTTGGCAGCAGGAAGTGGATGCAACAGGAGGGGTGCACAGTGAGGAAGCAGCATGTCCTCTGAAAGAAGCTTAAGTCTGATAAGAACACTGTGAAAAAAAGGACACATTGGTGGAATGGAAGGTAGAGTGTATGTATTTATTTGTCCTCTCAGAATTAAGAATGGGCTTGAATTAGGGCGCTTGGATGGCTCAGTTGGTTAAGCATCTGACTTCAGCTCAGGTCGTGATTTCATGGTTCATGAGTTTGAGCGCCCCCATCAGGCTCTCTGCTATCAGTACAGAGTTCACTTCAGATCTTCTGTTTCCCTCTCTACCCCTCCCGAACTGGTGCATGCTCCCTCTCTAGCTCTCTCTCTCAAATAAATAAGAATGGGCTTAAATGAACGTCTATGTAGATTAGAGTCCTTCCACCTAATAGCCTCAGTTTCCCCCACTAAAATAGGAGAAATGGCCATCTGCTAAGAAAAGGATCTAAGGACAGCAGTGACATTTACCTAATGAGAAAAGCACACTAGGGAGCAGATCCTGCTTAGGACAAGGTAACTGAGTGACATCATGAATCCTACACAGCTAAAAATGAAACATTCTTATTCTCAGAGGCTGACTGGTGAAAAATATCCTCATGCTTCTGTGACACTCATATGAAGACTTAATTCTTTATTATTTCAGGACAAAACAACTATAGGGTAAAATCAAGGAATATCCTCTAGGCACAGGTCAGAGGGATGTTTCTGTTTCCATTACTGTTAACTAAACTCTTGATTCCATCTTCCTGTTTTAATAATTATAGCAGGAGATAATTACACAGCTATCTGTAAATTAACTGTATTAAAACTGCAAGAATCTCTGGCAGCCTTTCTCATCTAGGCTTCTCATCTAAACTACAAACAAGGGGCGCCTGGGTGGCGCAGTCGGTTAAGCGTCCGACTTCAGCCAGGTCACGATCTTGCGGTCTGTGAGTTCGAGCCCCGCGTCGGGCTCTGGGCTGATGGCTCGGAGCCTGGAGCCTGTTTCCGATTCTGTGTCTCCCTCTCTCTCTGCCCCTCCCCCGCTCATGCTCTGTCTCTCTCTGTCCCAAAAATAAATAAAAAACGTTGAAAAAAAAAAATTAAAAAAAAAAAAAAAAAAAAACTACAAACAAGAACTTAAATGACAATTCCATTTCACAAAGAATGGAACATAATTAGTACCAATACAGATGCTTAGTGGTCCATTTATGAATCTTGAAAAGAAAAACAAAGCTGGAGGCATCACAATTCCAGGTATCAAGTTATATTACAAAACTGTAGAAATAAAAATATTTTGGTACTGGCACAAAAATAGGGACATAGATCAATGGAATGGAACAGACAGCTCAGAAATAAACCCATGTTTATATGGCCAATTAATCTTTGACAAAGGAGGCAAGAATATCCAAAGGGAAAAAGACAACCTCTTCAACAGATGGTGCTGGGAAAACTGGACAGCTATATGCAAAAGAATGAAACTGGACCACATTCTTACACCTTACACAAAAATAAATTCAAAAATGGATTAAGGACCTAAATATGAGACCTGAAACTATACAAATCCTAGAAAAGAACCCAAGTAGTAATTTCTTTGACATGAGTTGTAGCAAGTTTTTTCTACATGTGTCTCCTAAGGCAAGGAAAACAAAAGCAAAAAATAAACTACTGGGACTTCATCAAAATAAAAAGCCTGGGCACGCTGAAGGTAACAATCAACAAAACGCAAAGACAACCCACTGAATGGGAGAAGGTATTCATAAATGACATCTCTAATAAAGGGTTAGTATTCAAAATATATAAAGAACTTATCGAAGTTAACATCCAAAAAACAAATAATCCAATTAAACAGTGAGCAGAAGACATGAACAGGTATTTCTTCAAAGACATACAGAAGGCCAATGGACACATGAGAAGATGTTCATTATCACTCATCATCAGGAAATACAAATCAAAACTACGTAAGGTATCACCTCACACCTGTCAAAATGGCTAAAATCAAAAACACAAGAAACAAGTGTTGGACAGTATGTAGAGAAATAGGAACCCTCACATACTCTTGGTGGGAGTGAACTGGTACAGCCACTATGGAAAACAGTAGGAAGTTTCCTCAAAAAGTTAAAAAAGGAACTATCCTATGATCCAGTAATCGCACTGGGTATTTAGACAAAAAATACAAAAAAGCTAATTCACAGGGATACATGCACCCCTATATTTATTGCCACATTATTTATAATAGCTAAACTATGGAAGCAGCCCAGTATCCATTGATAGATGAATGGATAAAGAAGATGTGGTGTGTTTACACACACACACACACACACACACACACACACGAAAAGGATGAAATCTTGCCATTTGCAACAACATAGATGGAGCTAGAGAGTATAATGCTAAGAGTATTAAGCCAGTCAGAGAAAGACAAATATCATATGATCTCACTCAAATGTGGAACTTAACAAACAAACAAGCAAAGGGAGGGGGAGGGGAAGGGAGAAACAAACCCAGAAACAGACTCCTAACTATAGAGAAAAAACAGATGGTTATCCAGAGGGGAGGTGGGTGGGGTGAAGGAGATGAAGAGTATACTCTCCTGATGAGCACTGAGTAATATATAGAATTGTTGAATCACTATTCTGTACACCTGAAACTGTACACTAACTATGTTGTACACATAACACTGTATGTTAACTACAGTAGAATTAAAACAAAAAAAACTTAAAATTGAAAAATAAAGTGGGTTTTTGAAGTCTATTTTTCTGAAATATAATAGAATCATGTAACTTTCCAAGGAAACTCTTACAAATGGATCCATTATGTTATCATGCCAAGAGCTAATGGAGTATTGTGCTTTCTGGGAAACTCTACAAGCCTTTCAAGAATTTACCTCACTAATTATTCTTCAAGAATGTTTAAGACCCATGAATGGAAAACATTATTTGCATTTTCATATAACCACAAATACCAAATGGTTTTTCCACATCATTACATCTAAACCATTATAAATAAAAAGGATATACACAGATAATAGTCAAGCTTCTCTCATTGTGTTAATACTAGCTGAGAACTAGTCAATGTGCCCTAGAACTTGACTTTTCAAAGTACAGTCTATGGCTCGGCTGCAGAAGTATTAACTAGGAGCTTTTGTTTAGAATTATTTTTCTTTTTTTTAAATACCAGTATAATTATGACAAAGTGTTATATTTATTTCAGGTGAAATAACAATTCAGCAATTCTATACATTATTAAGTGTTCATCATAAATGTACTCTTAATCCCCTTCACCGTTCAATTTTTCTTTTATAGCTTCTTTTTTACAATCTTGATTTATAAGTTTTGAGATTTTTTTCATTCTACATTTAAATCTTTTACATTTAAATACCTAATCTATATGGAATTTACTTTTCATTCATCAAGTATTTCTTATTCTACTGAATCAAAGTATTATTCCTATCACAAATTAGATTAATTTCTGGATTTTTCTGTCAATTCTAGGGATCTATGTTCTGGTAGTCAGAGGATATGTGAAGGGAAAGGGAAGAAAGAATAAATTTATTACAAAAAAAAACCCGTCATAAAGTGGAAATGAGGGGGGTGCCTGGGTGACTCAGTTGGTTAAGCATCCAACTTTGGCTCAGGTTATGATCTCACAGTTCATGAGTTAGAGCCCCACATTGGGCTCTGTGCTCTCAATGCAGAGCCTGCTTTGGATGCTCTGTCTGCTTCTCTCTGTCCCTCCCTCGCTCACATTTTCTCACAAAAATAAACATTAAAAAAAATAAAGTGGAAATGAGAGCTGATTTACAATATGCACACATGCATTTATTTGAAGGGCCCAGAGGAGCAGATAAAAAATAAAGGTCTAGGTACTAAAGAAGCATAGGGTCCAAATGAGTTCTGGGAAAGATAGAGCTAAAATCAGAGACCACAGGATTCAAACTCCAATTTAATAATAAAGAATTTTGAAAGAAGGGGAAAATAGTTGACACAAGTAGCATTTTGTACTATGGATAAACTAAAAAACTGAAAGATATTTATGCAAATAACAGGTATCTTGAAGACACTAAGAACATAAGCATTAACCAAGTTGGGATAAAGGTTCCTTTCCCAGCAGATGAATGTACACTCCTCCTCTAATTACAGTGTGCATGTTGCTGCTGTTGCTTTTGTTCCAGTAAGAAGCACTCTAGGAGATTCTACATTAACTAAGAGTAGGGACTTTTGTGTTCTGTTTTTGTAATACAACCTTTACCTTTGAGATTACTTAAATTTGTGTTTGTGGGAAATACCATTGCTGATTTATTGTTATAGAAAATTGAACTTAGACTTCTGCTTACAATATAGAAAACTCCAAGAAAATTTAACTTCCACCTTAACAACAACAAACACAGCCAGCTAATACACAAAGATTTTTCTTGAGCCCATCCAAGAGCTGAGATCCTTAGGCAACCAATAAAAGGAATTCTAAAGATGGGCAAGTTCCTGCAAAGAGAGACAGATCATACCAACTGTTTCACCTTAAACAAGAAAAGGAGAAAGAAGTGACCATCATACAAATAGATAACAGGTCACCAAGACTTATAATGAATCATTAATGCCAAGTGTGGACTAGCATTTCTTTTTCAAGTAGTCGGGAGAACCCAGCCACAAACAAGCTCTTTACCACACTCCTCCATTGACTTTCACAAGAAATACTGGGATGGGCCAAGAGACTGCACTCACCCACCCCCACCGGACCTCCTCAGTGAAGCAAACGGCAAGATGAAATCAACTGATTACAACAGTATCAAAGCACAAAGAACCCCCTCACCACTAGAGCACAGACAAAACTCCACTTTTTCTATAAGGAGATAAAAGCAAACCTCACTGCCTCTGGAAGATGACAGGAAAATCTTCTAACTTCAGGACACAGGAGAAGATCCATTAGCCACTGGGAAACAGGTAAAAACAAAACCTCTCTACTCATTGGGCAGGGGCAGGAAAGAAGCTCAGGCTCAGTATCTGGCACTTCTATCCCAAAATCTGCTACCACTGGAATACAGAGTAAACCCTCTCTTGCCCTAGACCAACTACAGATCTCAGGCACAGGCTAGCTGCCAAGGGGAGGAAAGGCAGAAATGCTGAGAAAGTCTCACCCCCAAGACTTAGGAGTACAAGTCTTGCATAGGACAACTTCTGTTATGCCAGGACAGCCATAAGTATAGCATCAGGTAATCAGCACCCACGGTCTTCTGATGGGGGAGAGAGACCCCTGCTGTGGTAGACCCGGGGCTGGTAGACCCCAGACCTCACTCTAAGCAAAAGGTAATAGCAACCCACTGTTAAAAAAAAAAAAATTGCAGCCTAGGATACACTGAAGCTCAAACCAAGCTCAAAATCTGGCTAGGCTGCATCAAGTCCCCACACTGATGGGCTGCCAGAAGAAGTACACCTATTTCCAGGTATAAAAATTATTTACCTGATTCTTTACCCATGATTGGAATTTGAGTAAAATTTGTCAAGATATAGTTAGCAGAACCAAACTAAGACATGACTCAGATAGTGGAACCAACAAACAGAAACCCTAAGATAATAACCATATTGAACAGCTTGGTGAAAAATCTTTAAATGGTGTCTAAGAAGTTTTTATCTTTATATGTTGTGCAACAGGATAGTTTTGAGATATTAATATTCCACTATTTTTCCTTTCTTCCCCATTATGAGCAAGAAACAGGATCATTGTTATGTTTTTGACTCAGGAAGGTGAACAAACTGGAAATGTCTACGTGAAGTACATGACTCGTTCAGTGGTTAGGGAAAGCCCAGATTAATGGAAAAGGTAACTCAGGGAAGGGAGACGAAGTGCCTAGAAGGGAAACAGAGAGTAACAGTAAAAAAGCTCTGACCCAACCTCAGATTGGCGACAGATTAAGGATTTGGAGGTTCCATGAGCTTGATCTGAAGGGCCTGCCCACAGCTTTGGTGGTGTTCATGACCTAAAATCCCAGCCAACTCCATGTGTTGGGGTTAGAGTGATCCCCATAATGACTGAGATAAATTCCCTACTATTTCAATCAGATAGAAGATTCCAAATGAACTTTTGTGATATTATATTTAAGCATATAGAACAGGATTCACATCCAGACTCTTGTTTTTAATTTTATATCATTTATGTAATAATTTATATTCTGTGGTTACAAAGCTTCTAGACACAAGGTCTCCCGGTGATCTTGCCTTTTGTTATTTACACTCTGTATAATGCTGTCTTGAATGTAGATTGGAACTAGTAATGTACATTTAGTTTATTTATTTATTTAGAGAGACAGAGAGAGAGTGCATGCACACATGGGTTGGGGGGGGGGGGCAGACAGATAGGGAGAGAGAGAATCCCAAGCAGGCTCCACTCAGCACAGAGCCTGACATGGGGCTTGATCCCACAACAACAATATCATTGTCTGAGCCAGTATCAGGAGTCAGACCCTCAAGCGAGCCACCCAGAGGCCCCAGTAACTCACTTCTAATTAAAAGAATACAGCAAAAGTTAAGGGATGTCACTTAAGGTTTTTAAATTTTAACTTCAGGGGCACCAGGGTGGCTCAGTCGGTTGGACATCCGACTCCGGCTCAGGTCAGGATCTCACAATTCTTGAGTTTAGGTCCCGCATCAGGCTGTGTGCTGACAGCCGGGTGCCTGGAGCCTGCTTTGGATTCTGTGTCCCTCTCTCTCTCTCTCTCTGCTACTCCCCTGCTTGCTTGCTCCTCTCTCTCTAAAAAGTGAATAAACATTTAAAATAACATTAAAAATATTGAAATATTTAAAAACACGGAGGCAGCCATAGCACGGATTTAAGAGGTAGAGGAGAGAATAGGTGAATTAGAAGATAAAAGTATAGAAAAAGGGGAAGCTGAGAAAAAGAGAAATAAAATCCAGGAGTATCAGGAGAGAATTAGAGAACTAAGTAATGCAATCAAAGAGAACAATATCTGTATCATAGGAATTCCAGAAGAAGAGACAGAGAAAGGTGCTGAAGGTATACTTGAACAAATCATAGCTAAAACTTCCCTGATCTGGGGAAGGAAAAAGGCATTGAAATCTAAGAGGCACAGAGAACTCCCTTCAGATGAAACTTGAATCCATCTTCTGCACGACATATAGTGAAACTGGCAAAATACAAGGATAAAGAGAAAATTCTGAAAGCAGCTAGAGATAAACAGGCTCTAACTTACAAAGGTAGACACATATGAATAGTAGTAGACCTATCTACTGAAACTTGGCAGGTCAGGAAGGAATGGCAGGAAATCTTCAATGTGATGAACAGAAAAAATATGCAGCTGAGAATCCTATACCCAGCAAGTCTGTCATTCAGAATAGAAGGAGAGATAAAGGTTTTCCCAAACAAACAAAAACTAAAGGAATTCATCACCACTAAACCAGCCCTACAAGAGATCCTAAGGGGGATTCTGTGAATGAAATGTTGCAAGGACCACAAAGTACCAGAGACACCGCTACAAGAATGAAACCTACAGACACCACCATGATTCTAAACCCGTATCTTTCAATAACAACACTGAATGTAAATGGACTAAATGCTCCAATCAAAAGACATAGGGTATTAGAACTGATTAAAAAAAAAAAAAACAAGACCCATCTATTTGCTGTCTACAAGAGACTCATTTTAGACCTGAGGACACCTTCAGATTGAAAGTGAGGGGATGGAGAACTATCTACCATGCTACTGGAAGTCAAAAAAAATCTGGAGTAACCATACTTACACAAACTAGACTTTAAATTAAGGCTGTATCAAGAGATGAAGAAGGGCATTATATAATAATTACAGGATCTATACATCAGGAAGAGCTAACAATTATAAATGTCTATGCGCCAAATACGGGAGCCCCCAAGTATATAAAACACTTAATCACAAACATAAGCAACCTTATTGATAAGAATGTGGTAATTGCAGAGGACTTTAATACCCCACTTACAACAATGGATAGATCATCTAGACACAGGATCAATAAAAAAACAAGGGCCCTGAATGATACATTGGATCAGATGGACTTGACAGATATATTTAGAAGTCTGCATCCCAAAGCGACAGATATACTTTCTTCTAGAGTGCACATGGAACATTCTCCAAGATAGATCACATATTGGGTCACAAAACAGCCCTTCATAGGTACAAAAGAATTGAGATCATACCATGCATACTTTCAGACCACAATGCTATGAAGCTTGAAATCAACCACAGGAAAAAGTCTGGAAAACCTCCAAAAGCATGGAGGTTACAGAACACCCTACTAAAGAATGAATGGGTCAACCAGGCAATTAGAGAAGAAATTAAAAAACATATGGAAACAAATTAAAATGAAAATACAATAATCCAAATGCTTTGGGATGCAGTGAAGGCAGTCCTGAGAGGAAAATACATTGCAATCCAGGCCTATCTCAAGAAACAAGAAAAATCCCAAATACAAAATCTAACAGAACACCTAAAAGAAATAGAGGCAGAACAGCAAAGACACTCCAAACCCAGCAGAAGAAGAGAAATAATAAAGATCAGAGCAGAAAATAAACCATATAGAATCTAAAAAAACTGTAGAGCAGATCAACGAAACCAAGAGTTGGTTTTCTGAAAAAATAAACAAAATTGACAAACCTCTAGCCAGGCTTCTCAAAAAGAAAAGGGAGATGACCCACATAGATAAAATCATGAATGAAAATGGAATTATTACAACCAATCCCTCAGAGATACAAGCAATTATCAGGGAATACCATGAAAAAGTATATGCTAACAAACTGGACAACCTGGAAGAAATGGACAAATTCCTAAGCACCCACACACTTCCAAAACTTAAACAGGAATAAATTGAAAACTTGAACAGACCCATAACCAGCAAAGAAATTGAATCAGTTATCAAAAAATCTCCCAACAAATAAGAGTCCAGGACCAGATGGCTTCCCAGGGGAGTTCTACCAGACGTTTAAAGCAGAGATAATACCTATCCTTCTCAAGCTATTCCAAGAAATAGAAAGGGAAGGAAAACTTCCAGACTCATTCTATGAAGCCAGTATTACTTTGATTCCTAAACCAGACAGAGACCCAGTAAAAAAAGAGAACTACAGGCCAATATCCCTGATGAATATGGATGCAAAAATTCTCAGCAAGATACTAACAAATCGCATTCAAGAGCATATAAAAAGAATTATTCAGCATGATCGAGTGGGATTCATTCCTGGACTGCAGGGCTTTTTGCATTTGCAAATCAATCAACGTGATACATCACATTAATAAAAGAAAAGATAAGAACCATATGATCCTGCCAATCGATGCAGAAAAAGCATTTGACAAAACCCAGCATCCTTTCTTAATAAAAACCCTTGAGAAAGTCAGAATAAAAGGAATATACTTAAACATCATAAAAAGCCATTTATGAAAAGCCCAAAGCTAACATCATCCTCAATGGGGAAAAACTGAGAGCTTTCCCCCTGAGATCAGGAACACGACAGGGATGTCCACTCTCACCGCTGTTGTTTAACATAGTGTTGGAAGTGCTAGTATCAGCAATCAGACAACAAAAGGAAAACAAGGGCATCAAAACTGGCAAAGATGGAGTCAAGCTTTCACTTTTTGCAGATGACATGATATTATACATGGAAAACCCGATAGACTCCACCAAAAGTCTGCTAGAACTGATACATGAATTCAGCAAAGTTGCAGGATACAAAATCAATGTACAGAAATCAGTTGCATTCTTATACACTAATAATGAAGCAACAGAAAGACAAATAAAGAAACTGATCCCATTCACAATTGCATCAAGAATCATGAAATACCTAGAATAAACCTAACCAAAGATTTAAAAGATGTGTATGCTGAAAACTACAGAAAGCTTATGAAGGAAATTGAAGAAGATACAAAGAATGGAAAAACATTCCATGCTCATGGATTGGAAGAACAAATATTGTTAAAATGTCAATACTACCCAAAGCTATCTACACATTCAATGCAATCCCAATCAAAATTGCACCAGTATTCTTCTCGAAGGTAGAACAAGCAATCCTAAAATTTGTATGGAACCACAAAAGACCCCAAATAGCCAAAGTAACATTGAACAAGAAAAACAAAGCCAGAAGCATCACAATCCCAGACTTTAGCCTCTACTACAAAGCTGTCATCATCAAGACAGCATGGTATTGGCACAAAAACAGACACATAAACCAATGGAATAGAATACATACCCCAGAACTGGCTACAAATGTATGGCCAACTAATCTTTGACAAAGCAGGAAAGAATATCCAATGGAAAAAAGACAGTCTCTTTAACAAATGGTGCTGGGAGAACTGGACAGCAATATGCAGAAGAATGAACCTGGACCACTTTCTTACACCATTCACAAAAATAAATTCAAAATGGAAAAGGACCTGAATGTGAGACAGGAAACCATCAAAACCCTAGAGGAGAAAGCAGGAAAAAACCTCTCTGACCTCAGCCGTAGCAATTTCTTACTTGACACATCTCCAAACGCAAGGGAATTAAAAGCAAAAATGAACTATGGGGACCTCATGAAGATAAAGAGTTTCTGCACTGCAAAGGAAACAATCAACAAAACCAAAAGGCAGCCAAGGGAATGGTTTTTGCAAATGACATATCGGACAAAGGGCTAGTATCCAAAATCTATAAAGAGCTCACCAAACTCCACACCCGAAAAACAAATAATCCAGTGAAGAAATGGGCAGAAAACATGAATAGACACTTCTCTAAAGAAGACATCCAGATGGCTAACAGGCACATGAAAAGATGCTCAACGCTGCTCCTCATCAGGGAAATACAAATCAAAACCACACTGAGTCATGCCAGTCAGAGTGGCTAAAATGAAAAATCAGTAGACTATAGATGCTGACAAGGATGTGGAGAAACGGGAACCCTCTTGCACTGTTGGTGGGAATGCAAACTGGTGCAGCCTCTCTGGACAACAGTGTGGAGGTTCCTTAAAACATTAAAAATAGAACTACCCTATGACCCAGCAATAGCACTGCTAGGAATTTACCCAAGGGATACAGGAATGCTGATGCATAGGGGCACTTGTACCCCAATGTTTATAGCAACACTTTCAACAATAGTCAAATTGTGGAAAGAGCCTAAATGTTCATCAACTGATGAATGGATTCAGAAATTGTAGTTTATATACACAATGGAATACTACTTGGCAATGAGAAATAATGAAATATGGCCTTTTGTAGAAACATGGATGGAACTGGAGAGTGTTATGCTAAGTGAAATAAGCCATACAGAGAAAGACAGATACCATATGTTTTCACTCTTATGTGGATCCTGAGAAACTTAAGAACATGGAGGAGGGGAAGGAAAAAAAAAAAAAAAAAGAGAAGGAGGGAGCCAAACCATAAGAGACTTAAAAACTGAGAATAAACTGAGGGTTGATGGGGGGAGGGAGGGAGGGAGGGGAAAGTGGGTAATGGGCATTGAGGACGGCTCCTGTTGGGATGAGCACTGGGTGTCGTATGGAAAGCAATGTGACAATAAATTTCATATTAAAAAATAAGATAAAATATATTTGATAAATAAATAAATAAACTTTAACTTCTGTCTTTCTCATACTCTTTTGCCCTCTCACTTGCCCTGACAAAGCTAGCAGCCATGTTGTGAACTGTGCTACAGAGAGCCATACATGGCAAGGAACTCACAGGACAGCCTTTGATCAGTAGGCTGTAAGAAACTGAGGTCTTCAGTCCAACAACCTGATATGAACTAAATCTTGTGAAAAATTTGAGTGAGCTTTGTAGCACATCTTTGCCCAATCCAGCCCTGAGATGACTACATCCCAGGTAACACCTTGACAGCAGCTTTGTTAAAGACCCAGAAACAGAGGACTTACCTAAGCTAAATGCAGAAACCTAACCAACAGAAACGGTGAAATTATATGGTTTTATGTCACTTAGTTTGGAGGTAATTTATTATGCAGTGATAATTCAAACAGAGGAAAGTTATTAATATACATCTATCTATCTCTGATATTTCTTTATAAAGTAAGTCTGACCAGTGGTTCTTTTTTTTTTTTTTTTTAATTTTTTTTTTCAACGTTTTTTTTTTTTTTTTTTTATTTTTGGGACACAGAGAGACAGAGCATGAACGGGGGAGGGGCAGAGAGAGAGGGAGACACAGAATCGGAAACAGGCTCCAGGCTCCGAGCCATCAGCCCAGAGCCTGACGCGGGGCTCGAACTCACGGACCGCGAGATCGTGACCTGGCTGAAGTCGGACGCTTAACCGACTGCGCCACCCAGGCGCCCCTGACCAGTGGTTCTTAAGCAAGGGTGTTTATCAGAATAACCCAGGGCTAAGGTGAGTGCTAGAAGGGAGAAATATATGGGAAAAGTAAAGTGGGGTAACAAAAATGAAGGAAGACAAAGTCCATTTTGTTCCAGTGGGAATCCAATGACTCTGGTTCAGGACATGGCAGGTGAGGCTGTTAAGGTCATTGTCCCAGGATTTGATCTCCCTGTTACAGAAGGGTCCTGGCTCACCATGTTCTTCATGTGGTCCCTCAGGATCCTTTGGTTTCCTGCTTCTATGTACCATTTGGATTTGGTTTCCAAATTGCACTGAAAACAAACGAGAGTCAAGAGGAACACCACTGTGGTATCATCAGAATCATCATCAGGTCAGAACACCAGACCTTATCCTGGAACAGGCTTAGCAGTCCTATTTTAGGAAATGGCTCCAGATGACCCTACAAAAGCCCATGAAAACATTCCATGCTTTAATTCATTTATTCTGCCCTGGCAAAGCTTATGAAACAGCAATCCTGACAAAGAGTACAGGGAAATGTCCTTTTCACATGTATAGTCTCTTCACATCTCCCTCAGGATCATGAAATAGCCAAATGGGTCAAGTTTCATTTTCAGTCATGTCTCATTTTCCAAAACTACAAAGCAAGATTTCAAGTCATATCCAGAAAGGGTTGGCAGAGTTAGAGATTTAAAAAATCCCTAGAAAAGATAAACATGAGAGAGTAAAAAATAAATAAATAAATAAAAATTTAAAAAATCGAACAAAGGACAGAGATTTGACAAGTGTTTTTGGACTATGTTGACCTTGACAGGATAAGGGCCTTTGGTCAGAAAAATATAACAGAATGCTTAGTCCTGTCAGGGGGCTGAGAAATAACTTACTTAGTAATGGGAAGTTCTCATAATAAAATATGGGGTAATAACCACTAAAGATTAATTAGACATTAGCCTCTTCGCTTGAGAATGTTCCATTATATTCCCTTCCTATTCTATACCCTATACCTCAATCTAACTGATCAGAACATATTAAAAAGGTCTAAAATGGAGACATAAGGTGCCCAATTCAAGACCTATATAGGTAGTTTATGAGGGTAAAATGATGTAAACGGATACTACATCTCATCAAACAATCCCATTTACAATTGCACCAAAAAGAATGAAATACCTAGGAACAAACTTAACCAAGGAGGTGAAAGACCTGTACTTTGAAAATTAAAAAACACTGATGAAAGAAACTGAAGAACACACAAACTAACGGAGAAATACTCCATGCTCATAGACTAGAAGGCTTACAACCACTAAACCGTCTATACTACCCAGAGCAATCTACTGATTCAATGCAATCCCTGTCAAAACACCAATAGCCCTTTTCATGGAACTAAAACAAATAATACTGAAATTTGTGTGGAATAACGAAAGACCCTGAAAAGCCCAAGCAATCTTGAGAAAAAAGGACAAAACTGAAGGTATCACAATCCCATATTTCAAGATATACTACAAAGCTGTAATAATCAAAACAGGATTGTACTGGCACAAAAACAGAGACATGGGTCAATGGAATGGGACAGAGAGCCCAGAAATAAACCCACACTTACATGATCAATTCATCTATAACACAGCAGGCAAGAATACACAATGGGGAAAGATACTTTTGATTTTATTCAAAGGTGTCAATGGAAGGTTTCACACAATTAGATCACAACTATTACCTGGCTGGCATCAACTGTAAAATGCATCCTGATACTAAAAAGTAAGAACATGTACATCCTGCAATAGATGAAAATAGTTTAAAATCTTTAGAAGTGATTTTCCCTTTGAGGAGTACAGCTTCTAGCCAAAAAAACCTGTATGACATTTCAGGACCAGTCACAGGCAATTACACAGGATTTACCTGGCAGGCCTCACAGGAGAAAGCTGTCCTCCCCACATCCAGTTTGGGGTACAACCAGTACACTGTAATCTCTGAAAGCTGTTGCAATAAAGGACTCTGGCCCAGGTGACTCCATTTGGAGGTCTCCCTATATGGGAAAACTGTAAGGCAAACTCCTTCATTCTGACTGAATACTTTTTCACTCCTAGCCCTTCTTCCTCTTTCCTCCAACAGTCCATAAATCTGCAGAAGGCTTTTGTTTGTGGCTCACTCAACACCACCCAATATCCATGCTGATGCATCTGATCCTCACTCTGTAGGCCATTCCATAGGGAGAAGTGGAACTGGGAAGTCTTTTCTCTGGTTTAGACTTCTATTTATTTAACTGCAATAAGTGACTAAAAGCTTGACTGTCACTTTCATTTTGGCTCATTTAATTCACTACTCCAATACCTGGCAGCTCAGCTGAGTTTCTGCCATCAGTCAAGTACAGCAGAATGCAGTCAGGCAATCTCAACACAAAGCATGGCCATAGTCAGAGGTTCTTAAGAAGCTCATCAGCCACGATTTCAGGATTGTTCTCTTTTTCTGTGTATTCAAGTAAATATTGAGCAACTGCTGCTTATGAGAACACTGACTTGGCTGTGCTAGACATGACAAAACTTATCCAATGGAAACAATTCACAGCACTGTAGATATGTATTTGGATGATAAAAATATTTTATTTTCATGAGAAAGGACTTGAAGGAAAGAAGGAAGCAATTCAACTATGGTAATCAAGGAAGGCTTTGTGAAAGGAAACCATCTTCAGAACACTGAACTAGTACAATTTTGGTAATTAGTGGACAAAGCATATGCCTATTAGAGTATAATATTCCCACTATCAAAGAATATAAAGAGTCCTTTTCTAACACTGAGGAACATTTTCCAGGTTAGGGTTTTGTGGGATTTTGGGGGTTTTTTTGTTTTTGTGTTTTTTTGTTGTTTTGTTTTGTTTTTTGGTAAATTAGAGGTGCATGCCTCTAAAACAAGAACCTATTTTCCTCTGCAGAGTAACATGGAATGGGATGTAGGATTATTTTCCATACTTTCAACCTTAATTGTTTTGACTACATTTTCCTTTGGTTTATATTCCCCAAATCCTAACTAGTGGGTTATAGAAAGGGCACTTGAGTATTTTCCCTTATAACTGTTTACCTGTGACAAGTAATAGGTCATTTGGCCAGTTAATAGCCATTGGGCTGGATAGAGGCATCCTCCAAAAAGCATAACCATTCTGGTCTAAATAGTTGCACTCTGAAAGCTAATTTAAGGAGCAATTCAGTTTTGAAAAAGAAGCCTGGCTTCGCTCCAGCTGTTCAATTAGTTTATTTATTATGCCTCACTTTCTAACTCCACTAACATTAAAATAGGTTGATAATATCTTCAAACCACAAATATTTAAGTACTTTTCAATGCCAGGGAGAAGTTCATGCTTTCCTAGAGCTTTCAGTTCAAACTGAGTCTATACTCTAGAGCTAAACTGTTGACCAAGAAGCCAGTAGCCACATGTGGCTATTGAGTACTTAAAACATGGCTAGTACAACTGAAAAACTGAATTCTTAATCTAATTAAAATTAAAATCTGAGAATTGTCTCACCTACTGGAAACTTTTCTAAGTATGTTTGGAACAACTTGGGTATCTATAGTACATATGTGAATCCTAATATATTAAGTCTATTTTACAAAGACTAAATAATTTCCAATGAAAACCACATCTAAAATGAGTTGTGGGGGTATCTGGGTGGCTCAGTTGGTTAAGCATCCAACTTCGGCTCAGGTCATGATCTAACGGTTCATGAGTTTGAGCCCCACATCAGGCTCTGTGTTGACACCTCAGAGCCAGGACCCCGCTTCGGATTCTGGATCTCCCTCTCTCTCTGCCCTTCTCCCATTTGCACTCTATCTCACTCTCTCAAAAATAAATAAACATTAAAAAAATTTAATGAGGTATGAGGTAATTATAATATGGTGTAGTGGATTTCAAAGATTTAGTACAAAGAAAATTTATAATATCTAATTCTTATAAAGATTAAATGTTGAAATGATATTTGGGATATACTGATTACATATATGGCTCACGTTATATTTCTAAAGTACAGGACTGCTGTAGAGCAATACTTTGCCCATAAAAGCTTAAACACGGAACAACTTAAGAAGCTCTACTGCATACACGCATTTTCTTTCTGTTCCCTTCTTTCTTCCCTTGTTTTCTTCTCCCTACTCCTTCTAACAATGATGTGCACTGGACTCTTAAGAGCTAGAAAGACTGCTGACCCAGGGCTTAGATGATTCAAGGCAATCCATGTCTTACTGGTTTAGAACTTAATAAAAGAAGAACAGGGCAATGACTCAGCAACTCCAACATATTAGGAACATCTTAGAAACTTAAGGGAAAGTGTCAAAGAGCTTTGCATTTCCGCAAGGACAGTATCAGGAGTCATTTTCTATTAAGTCTCAAAAAAAATGGTTTAAGGGGGTTTTTAAAGTTTTAAAATCACAAAGTCCTGAAATATTACTAAAGGACACAGTAATTACCTTATTCTAAATTACATTTATTTTATAAATATGACATATTAAATAAATAAAATGGAAAAGAGCTTTCAACAAAGTATTTTAACCATCACATAATGGACTCATTAAGTTATCATTATCTGTACTTCTAATGGTCACTCTCCAACTCCTACAGCACTGTGAGGGTACACAAAAAGAATGAGAAATGCCTTATTTATCAGTTTACATAGATTCATTGCTATTTGAAGGATATCAAGAAGTTAGTTTTTGTCCTGACTCAGTTTAATACAGAAATCAATTGACTATTCCTGAGAACATATCATTTCATCAGTATTGGCAGAGACTGCTGGCTGATTTCCAGCTTCCTGGGCACACAGAAGAAGACTCCTTTTCCGAGCTCCCTTACAGTTACATTCAATTAAGTTCTCAACAGTAGAATGTGAAAAGAGATGTATATGCCATTTCCTTGCCTGACCCATCAAAATCTTCCATATGTCCTTGTCCTCCTTCCTCTGCCTCCACTCTCTTCCGTTCTCTAGCTTGATGAAGAGAAGCATAAAGACCTTGTAAGCCATGTATCAAAGATTACAGATCTACATGATGGAAGAATCCCGGAATTCTAAGTAAATAGTTGAGAGGCAACCTACCTACTGGGAATATGCTCCTTGGACAGTCAAGGTGGGCAAAAAAAAGTAAATCTATCATAAGTCACTGAAGTTTTAGGGGTTAGCAACAGGTAGGGTCACCCTAATAGATACAGTCAGTGACCCAAAGGACTGTTATTTAACCTAAGGAGAAAACACTTCCACATATCTTGCTGTCACTATTGAGCAAGATAGCACCCCATCTCTCTTAATTCCATTTTTTCTCCACTCTCTTATACCACTCATGGTATATGGTTTGCAAAACCTGACTAGGTAGAAATGTAAACAGGTGTAGAGACACAAATATACCCAACAGGCATATGAAAAGGCACTCAACATCACTAACCACCAGGTAAATATGAATTAAAACCACATTAATAGCTAGAAATAGTAATACTGGCAATACTAAGTGATAGTGAGGATGTTGAGCAAATGAAATAGTCTTAAAATGCTGGTGGCCACGTTAAATAGTAAAACCACTTTAGAAAACTCTTTGGCTGTTTCTAATAAAGTTAAACACATACCTACTTTATGACCCAGCAATTCCACCCCTAGGAGAATTGAGTGCTTATGTACC
This sequence comes from Neofelis nebulosa, assembly GCF_028018385.1. Classification (NCBI taxonomy): domain Eukaryota; kingdom Metazoa; phylum Chordata; class Mammalia; order Carnivora; family Felidae; genus Neofelis; species Neofelis nebulosa. The sequence goes on from NC_080782.1 coordinate 116,029,607, forward strand.
AAAAGACTTGCACAATATTCATAGGCACTTTATTCATAAAAAATTGTGAACAAATGAAATGCCCATCAACAAGAAACTGGAAAAACTATTTGTAATGTATTCATATGACAGAATAAAAAAAATGAACAAACTAGTGATACACAAACCAACATGGATAAATTTCACAGGTTTTACGTTGGACAAAAAGCCAGACACAAAACAGGGCAAGCTCTATGATTCCATTTATATCAAGTTCAAGAACAGGCAAATCTAACTATGGTAACAAAAATCAGAATAGTTATAACCTCTGGGTGGGAATTCAACTGGAAAGGGGCAAGGTGGTCATATAAGTGATAGATATCTTGATTTGGGTGATGTTGAGAAATATATGCAGTAAAAATTTAAGCCATATACTTAAGATTTGTGTCTCTGATTATATGTAAATTTTGTTTCAAGTTCAAAAATTAAAAAGTTAACTTGTTTCAGAGCACACAATTATTAGTAAGTTGTTGAGCTGGGTTTGAACTTAGGTCAGTTTGAGTCTTTTCACTACAGTAGAGTTCATTTTCCTACCAAATTGCATACACAGATGAGAAAACTACAAGGTCTCTTTAGAACTTTGTTTAAACAGGCAATCAGCATCACTCTATGTATTTTATATCTAATACACACACTATGATAAAATGTACTTGTTTTGGTACTGCATTCTATATCAAATGGTGGTATTAACTTTGTGACACTATATCAACAATAGTTCTGTTTAGAGAATTGAAAAAAAATTACTGAAACCAAACTTTCTACAAACACAGATGACTGGTAACCCAGTAATATAATTCAACAAACATTTTAAGATGAAACTGTCAGAACCTGCATTACATTTACCTGGCAAGAACACACTGGCTCATTACCACGTGTGAATTATCATGAATAAATCTTCAGTGGTGGAACATCTAAAGGACGATGAAAAAATGAAAAGGAGAAGTATAAAGATGCCAGAACAGTCAATTAACAAGCATCACTCATGCCCATGTAATATTTATAAAGAGATTCAACCACTATAGCTGCAGATGTGATCTGACTTGTTTCTCAACTGTACATTTAACACTGATAAAGCAGCTAGTGCAATACTAGAATAAGACTTGAACATCAAAATACAACTATACCAACATTTACTTATGATACTCTGCATTCTTACACAGTCTTCAGACTGTGTCTATTAAAAAACACTTCAGGGGCGCCTGGGTGGCGCAGTCGGTTAAGCGTCCGACTTCAGCCAGGTCACGATCTCGCGGTCCGTGAGTTCGAGCCCCGCGTCAGGCTCTGGGCTGATGGCTCGGAGCCTGGAGCCTGTTTCCGATTCTGTGTCTCCCTCTCTCTCTGCCCCTCCCCCGTTCATGCTCTGTCTCTCTCTGTCCCAAAAATAAATAAAAAATGTTGAAAAAAAAAAAAAAAAAAAAAAAAAAAAAAAAAAACACTTCAATGCATGCATTGTGTGACTTCTTCATTGATTAGAGATGAACATGGAAAAAAACCCAGTTATTGTCTTATTTTTATATATAAGCAAACCAAGGCCTAAAGCAGATCACTGATAGAACTAGGCACCACACATGTCAACAAATAAAGCCAATGTTAAGGTTATTCCAACTAGTTATTTATTTTGAAGCATCATGCCTACCTTGCTATATGAGCTTCTCCTCCAACACATGTAAGCTTTTAAATAAAGTGTTTGGATTTCTGTTGAAAGTGTTTTAATCCCCTACATTGTAACCCCCCTTGCAAAACGAAGACAAAAATCAAATTAAAATGGACATATCCAAGACTTTGGGATAATTAATAAGCTCATATATTCAGGAGAAGAAAAGGTGGTTTTTGTCCCTGGAATAGTGAAAAAGAATCCCACAAACACATTAGACTCCAGCTGCAGAACACACTAACTAATGGAGACAAAAAATCCTTTTACGAATTCTCACACTCAAAATCCCCCACAGAAAATTAATTCCAATACCCCACTTTGATGATTTGACAATTATTCCCTAAATTACAGCAAAACAATCAATCATTTAAAGGATTAAGAAATTTACCTGAATCTCCAGCCCCCAAACTTGAGGCCACATCATTTGCTCACTTCTATTTCAGCGTCTGTACTGTCCTCTCTTGACATGAATTCCTCATGGCACTACCGTATATTCTCTAGAGTAGGAGTCTTAAATCTGCTGTTCTGAACCCTTTGGGTGGGGGTATAAATGGATTTGAGAGAGGCTGATAAGAGCCCTGAGATTTAATGTACAATTGGGCTCTGTAGATGTGATCCAGAAAGTTTAGGAATGCTAAAGGGAGAGTCCCAAGGACAGCCTACAGTGCCATCCCACCTCCAGTGCAACCGTCGCCCATGCAGGCACCCTTCCGCGGCGGTTCAGCCCCCTGGGTCCCTTCAGGCCAGCCTCCTACTCCACCCGAAGGCTCCCTTTGCCCCACGCCCTCGCTAGCTGTCATTTCCGGGCCTCGGAATGAGCTCTGCCAGGTCCTGGAGAGCGGAAGAACCACAGGTTGGGGCCGCACCTGGGAGCCGCCTCCAGAAGCCCGGACGCAGGCGGAAACTGCTTCGCAGCACCGGCAGCTTCACAGTGGCCACCGCCGCCTGCGCGCCCAGGCTCGGCTCTCTCCTGGTTGGATGCTGAGAGTTCCTTTCCTCAGGATCTCGGGACACAATGCTGGGCTAATATTTACAAAAGATGTATTAGGCACGAAGTTAGGCAAGGGGTGCGAAAGGGCAGGGAGCAGCGTGGGGCGGGGGGGGGGGGCGGCGGAGGAGGGGATCATGCCGATAGATGCTGATAGCAAGCAAAAGCAACGTCTGCCAACCACAGATAGCAGCCGCACGCTGGCGAGCGACTGAAAAAGGGCTCTCAGAACTTAAAGACTAGATAGGTACCCTATCTTCGACACATTTAAATATCTGTGAAGAGCACACAAACCAAACAAAATGAAAAGCTGCCTTCTCCCAAATTATCGGATAAATAAAACCGTTAAATATGCAAACTGGGTAAGTGTAAAGTTATGGGCAGGGTTGGAAGAGTAAACGTCCCACCAAGGCATCTGCTCTATATACAAAAGTTATCAATGCTGAAAAACGTAAATCAGAAAAGCCGTAGCTACTCCACTTCAAGAATGTAGGGACAGATGAAGTAGGCAAGTTTACCCTAACTGTAATCAGGACCACTCTTCACCTTTATTTGCTACTGCATCACCATTATTCCCAAACTTTCACATTATGCTTCATATTCCACATTTTGAGCTTCCTACTTTGGTTTAGACCAGAGCCTTTGGCTCATTAAAAATGCACAAGCCTCTAGGAAAGAAAAGCTAAGCTTTATTGTTCACATCCCAACCTATGCCTTCTTTAGAGAACAAGCTGTGATTGTAGAATTAAAGAGACACAAGGACTCCTGGGTGCTTCAGTCAGTTGGGCACCAAATTCGGCTCAGGTCATGATCTCACAGCTTCTAAGTTAGAGCCCTGCATTGTGCCCGGTTCTGACAGCTCAGAGCCTGGAGTCTGCTTGGGATTCTGAGTCCCTTTGTGACTCTGCCCCTCCCCCATTCATCCATTCGTTCTCTCTCTCTCTCTCTCTCTCTCTCTCTCTCTCTCTCAAGAATAAAACATGTAAAAAAAATTTAGAGAGACAGAAGAGCACTTAACCTGTAGGCCCTGCTGGGAAAGGTAGACATCGCTGTATCTGAGTAAAGCTAGCATTCAATAAACATATAACTTACAAACTGATGAAGGCTTAAGATTTCTGATGCCAAGCAGCAAAACTGGTGAATGTTAAAAAAAAAAAAAAAAAAAAAAAAAGAAAGAAAGAAAGAAAAAGAAAAAAAAAATTTCAGGTTAAATTCCTAAGTGAAGCAGAAAATTCACTATTAAGCAACATTTCAAAAAACAGAAGAGGGGTGCCTGGCTGGCTCAGTTGGAAGAGCACTGCAACTCTTGATCTCAGGGTTGTGGGTTTGAACCCATTCTGGGTGTACAGATTAAATAAATAAAAACTTGGGGCGCCTGGGTGGCTCAGTCGGTTAAGCATCCGACTTCGGCTCAGGTCATGATCTCGCGGTTCCTGAGTTCAAGCCCCGTGTCAGGCTCTGTGCTGACGGCTCAGAGCCTGGAGACTGTTTCAGATTCTGTGCCTCCCTCTCTCTCTCTGACCCTCCCCTGTTCATGCTCTGTCTCTCTCTGTCTCAAAAATAAATAAACGTTAAAAAAAATTAAAAATAAATAAATAAAAACTTAAAAAATAAGAAAAACAGAGGAAAATAAGATTGTCCTTGGAAATAAGAAATTGCTTTTAAAAATCAGAGGGTTAAAAAATAGTAAAAATTCTACCAGAACATAACAAGCCAAAAGACAAAAAACATGAGAGATAGGATATAGACAGAAGAAAGAAAACTTAGGAAAAATTATGAGACAATGTACAAAACACTTTCAGGTCCAGAAAAGAATGATCTGCTAAACACACCAACTACTAGCCAGAATTAAAAAGCCCACTCAAAAAATTTAGAAATATCAGTATCTTTTGGAGTCAATACAGTAACCCAGAAAGATAATGATATGGCGAAAAGAGCATGTTTCTTCTCCCAGAAAGAAAAAACAAAGACAAACCGAAGGGTAAAATTGCTCAAAGGTAAAACTGCTCAAAGAGACTACGATTCAAGTTTAAAGCAAATTAGTATGTGGAATGGTTTTGATCAATTTTCGTTTGACCCTGACATTTAGAATTCTTCCTGGAAACACAACAGAGATCATAAAATTGGAAAAATAAATTTAAAAAAAGGAAATCAAACTGTGTTAATTGGTCCATTCAGCAAACAATATTTTCCTCTGTTTTTCTTATTTTTTAAGTTTTTATTTATGTAAACCCTGCCTGTTGATTTCCAATTTTAGAACCAACATATAAATATAAAAGGGAAACTTTATGGTTATTAGAATAGAGTGGAAGTGTTAACTCTGGAAATGTTAATGTACAGTTTGAAGTTGATACACTGTAAAAGCGCTAACAAAGAGAAGAGAAAGGGTGACTTTACCATCACCTCACAAAGTATACTTATAACTATATTAAAATTACCCAAGAAGACTGAGGTCAGTTAAATCTTTACCTATTATACAGAAAGCCAAGAGAAATCTCAGCTTGGTGAGATAAAAATAAAACATATGATACCAACTACCAGAAATGGTGAAAGACCATTGAACATGGGATGTGAAATAGCAATTTGAAAGAAAGAGGCAGAATACTTCTTCCTATTATAAACTCTTCAATAGCATTTTCTAATCATACCTGTACCTGTTACTTTGATGTAATTTAAAGAAATCATTCAAATTTATACCTAGAAATGCAGAAAGTAATTGAACATGGGGACATTAACAGTGGGTTTGTAATGATACTGTAACTGGTACAATTTTATTTTCTTTTTTATACTGATTCAGTAATGCTATTATGGTAATTTGACAAATCATGCAAATTCAAAAATATTTTTAAAGCAATCAGGCCATGTATGACCAAAAGCTCTTTCAAGAAACAGAAAAAAGGGGCGCCTGGGTGGCTCAATCCGTTGGGTGTCCGGATTCAGCCCACGTCATAATCTCACGGTTTGTGGGTTCCAGTCCTGCATCAGGCTCTGTGATCCTGGAGCCTGCTTCAGATTCTGTGTCCCTCTCTCTCTCTCTGCCCCTCCCCTGCTTGCACACACTCTCTCTCTCAGAAATAAATAAAACATTTAAAAAAAGAAACAAACAAAAAAGACAAATGGCCTGTAAATACCCTTTGTAAACAAAACAAACTGGAGGAGAAAATTAAGACACACAGGTACTATGAGTAATGACACCAATGCTTTCCTTAATTTAACCTTTCCCAGAAATGAGATTACACAGTACATGTTAAATATTCCCCATATTTTCATTACTTGAATTTCCCTTGAGTTGTCTGTTTGTTCTTTGTGCATTCCTCTAAGGTATTCCTACATATCCACATTATCATGAACTACTCACTGATAATAATACATTGTAGTCACTGTAATCATTGTAATCATTGTCATATTTTTCTTTGTTGTTTACTCGTTAAATAAGCAACTCATCCTTTTGTGCACAAATCCTTTGGGATTTCTGACTTCTGAGTTTAAATTCAACTCTCATCCCCAATTCAAAGCTTTCATACTTAACTGTATTTTTTGTAGTTCTAACTTTTAGTAATGCACATGGAACTGATGTTGAATATGGCATGGGGTAGGTATCTAACTAATCCTAAAAACATGTGTTAAACAGACCTTCTCTTTTCATGTGTGATGCCTTAATTATAAACCAAATTCATGTAACAAGATATATGTTGAGGACATGTTGCTTTGGATATTTTAAGTTAATGATAACAAACATTTGTAATGGTTAATTTTTTGTCTCCCTAATTCTTACTTGTTCCATGTCTTAATGTTTTGGTTCATTTACTTAATGATTTATTAAGAACTACTTACATTCTAGACATATTTAAGATATATATTAGTAAATGAAAAAAAAGATTCTTTCCCTCATTGTTCTTAAAATATCAAAAAATTAATTGTGGCAAAAGTGAACAGTATTGTTTTTTGTTGATATAGTTTGAGTTCAAATAATGATTTTCACTATTTGTGTATGAATGTATATCATACATTAATATTTAATTTATGTAATACCTTGTTCACTTCATTGGTTTTACAAGGCTCAAAATTTCAAAATACAGGAGAACTATGATATGCAACAAAGAAAAATTTTAAATGCTGTTAGAAAACTAAGGGGGCAAAGTGTTTCATCCTTTATTTTCAAGGAAAGTCTGTACAGAGTAAAAACAAACATTTGTTACTTCATTGTGTACAGAGTTCACATTGCATTTAACCATTTTCATCACATATGTGATGACCTAAAGTCAAAATCACCTTCAAAGGCTTATGTCTTTTACTGTCTGTTACATGAAAATCATGTTACCATATTTCAGTGACACACTATTGCTTTAAAGCCTCCTTTTTAAGCAAAAAAAGGAGACTCAGTTTCTAAACAAAAGTTTGTCATAAATCCTACTGCTTGTTTTAGGATCAATAAACACCACACTAAGACTATGTATTTAGACATGAAACATGTTTAAAACCCCTGAAGAATACACTAGAAATAAGCAAGACATTCAGAATGCTTTAATCTTTCCAGTTAACACCATTTATATCAGTAACTGCAATGTTGTTAATTTTTAGTATTTCACATAACTAGTCAGCAAGAATTTTTTTTTAAGGGTAGGAATAAGAACAGAAGGACAGAAGATAATAGAGTGTCAGGTTTTGCACTTCTGTTAAACTCAAAAATCAAAACTATTTTCTTCTCTGCATCAAAACTGTACCACAAACTTGAAGGATGTTTTAGCTTTAATCCCATGACTCATCGTCTACTGGATTGGGAGCTTGTGAAGAAGAAAACCCTGCTGTGTTCAAAGTATTCTTGCCCTGGTAATTCTTTAAAAAGAAAGAAAGAAAGAAAGATTTAATTTTATGATATCTCTCAAATTACATTCCCAGACTCAGAGAAGGTACTCAAACTTCCCACCATGTTTTCCCAAAAAATATAAAAGACTGGATTCTCACTAAATTTAATCCATTTGATAAAGGCCCATATGAACCTGGGTAGTCTAAATTACACAAAATATTTCAAGAAAATCTTTCTTTAATCAGTAGTTTTGGCAGATGGAAAAACTGAAAGCTCTATACCTTAATAAATAAGCATAAATATTTAATGGTTAGTGCATTCACTGTTGCTGTATAAAAGTGGTGCTGCCTATAAACAGACACATCAAAAAGGACATGCAACTCACTATCTCTAGTATTCTGTCTTACTTAATAATACTGTCAGAACTCTAAAAACAAGGAATTCTTACAGGAAATTCAGAAGAATCCAAAGGAGCTGTAAATGCCAGCAAATTTGAGAAAGGAGGGATGTTTGAGCGTGAATTGAAAGGTTATATTATTCCTCACTTTTAAGACCAAAAATACATACATACATAAAACTTTAAGAAATATTAAACTTTTAAGTATAAAAAATGACAAGATAATTATTAAACGTTATTGTTACTTCACAATATTAACTACAACATTCACAAAGAGTAACTGGAAGCCAAGTTCTAAATTTTTCCCCTCAACTAACCTTTCTAGTATCAACTGATGCAAATACATTTCCTCTTGCACTACCACTGAAGGCAGGAACATATGTACTAAAGGCAATTTCTTCCAACCATGCAGGAACATCCTGTTGAGCCTAAAAAAAGAAATTATTAACTTCATATTCAATATGCATCTAGTCTCAAAGATTATAGCAGTTTACTTTTCCTCAATATACATAGATATACAAGGTCTACTTTCAATGATAGAATAATATCCATTCAGTTTTAAACATTTAAAACTTACATCTGACAGTACTTTCACTAAAGGCTGTGCCAAATGGTTATCTGATTCAGGATCAAAAAAGGAAATAGCTCTGCCAGTATTTCCACAACGACCAGTACGTCCAATTCGATGAACATATTCATCAATGGTAGAAGGAAGATCAAAATTGATAACATGTTGAACATTTTCAATATCCAGCCCCCTGGCAGCTACTGAAGTAGCAACAAGAACTGGGCACTTTCCACAGCGAAAATCTCCCAGAGCTTGCTCTCTCTCTCTCTGTTCTCGGTCACTAGAAATCAAAGAAAGCATGTGTCAGGACAGCTCTTAAAAAATTATTACAGTGGGGGTGTCTAGGTGTCTGAGTCGGTTAAGTGTTTGACTCTGGATTTCTGCTCAGGTCATGATCTCACGGTTCATGATTTTGAGCCCCACATCAGGCTCTGCACTGACAGTACAGAGCCTACTTGGGATTCTCTCTCCACCCCCCTCTCTCTGGCCCTTTCCTGCTCACATGTGCTCTCTCTCTCTAAAATTAATAAACATTAAAAAAATTACTACAATGAACCATTCAAGTTCAACATGTTTTCAGTAACAGTAAAAATAGCAGCAATCAACATTGCTATCTACTTCTTACATACCAGGTATTATACTAATTTTTTTCAAGCCATCATTTTATTTAATTCTCACAGTAATACTTTGAGGGTGGAACAATTATCCTCATTTGCACATGAAGTAAGGTAACAAAGGTAGTACAGAGTGCTACAACACAAATTTAGGTCAGACAAACAAACATCAGGGTATCTGAGCGGCTGTCAGTTAAGCATCTGACTTCAGCTCAGGTCATGATCTCACATTTCTTGAGTTTGAACTCCACACTGGACTCTCTGCTGTCAATGTGGAGCCTGCTTTGGATCCTCTGTCCTCCTCCCTCTCTGTCCCTCCCCCACTTGTGCGCTCTCTCTCTCAAAAAATAAACTTTAAAAAAAAAATTTTTTTTTTTTTAATTTTTTTTTCAACGTTTTTTATTTATTTTTGGGACAGAGAGAGACAGAGCATGAACGGGGGAGGGGCAGAGAGAGAGGGAGACACAGAATCGTAAACAGGCTCCAGGCTCCGAGCCATCAGCCCAGAGCCTGACGCGGGGCTCGAACTCACGGACTGCGAGATCGTGACCTGGCTAAAGTCGGACGCTTAACCGACTGCGCCACCCAGGCGCCCCTAAAAAAAAAATTTTTAACAAGTGTGACAAACATTAAATCTCACCTATTAATCTCGTACTTGTCTTGACAATACACAACTATTTGATTAGAATGTTTTCTCAAAAAAATTGTTTAAGTATAATCTCAGAATTCTGTATATTCATTAGTATTTCAGATCCATGAGTAAAGTGTCAATGAAGTTGTGCTCATATGACATTTTTATGCACTTCAATAAAAAATTTCAAGCAAGAGAAAGATTGGATTCAGCAGAAGAGAAAAACTTACTGAGTTCTCTTGAGAAGTTACCACTCCTCATGATGAGGAGTCCAAGACAAACCTTTAACTCACCCATCCCCACCTCTTAGTTCTTATAAAAACTTAAAATGACTAACAGTTTAGATCTTGAGAATTCTGAATCCCAATCTTAGGATTATGTTATGTCAGTTACACGCACTGCTATTTCTTAGCAAATGACAAATACAAGTGTCACCTCCCTACTATGAAATCGTATTAATCTACTCACCCATGAATACTTGTTGTTGATATTTTTTCTTGACAAAGGAAAGTAGCAATAAAATCTGCTTTTTTCTTAGTCTCAACAAAAACCATAGTTCTTTCATCACCTACAAGACAATGAAACAGTGATAAACACAGAAACTATGAAATTAGGAAAAGGAAAAAAAAGCCAGGAGGTATTAGTAGGAAATAGTCTCATCCATCACTGTATTCCCAAGACCAAGACCAGGCCTGGTAGGTAACAGCAGCCCAAATATTTCCTGAATGAATGAATGTCAAAGATAAAGTATCAGAACTGTTTTCTACTTTAGGGACTAAAAAAATGAGCTTGCCCTTTGCCCTCCCAGGCCAACACCAAAAAGCTGACTAAGGGCAAGATAAATGGTATCTACCTGCCAACTTTTGGCAGTTCCAAATTCATCTCAGGACCTTCATTTCCCACTCATTAAATTAATGCCTTTGCTCCTTACCTCCCAAGATAATCCAATCTTGCATTCTGCCTTGATTGCCCAATTTATAAGGCATCCAACCCAAGGCTGACAAATTCTGCGACATTCTGTGTTTCAACATTCTCTGTTAATTCAAACCCTTTTATTTCCAAGGTATTATTTATCAAAAAAACTAAGTGGCTTTATCCTAGGATTTTATGAGTCAAAAATATTTACCAGTTAGCTTAAAGAATTTAATTGGTAGAACTTCAAGCATGAGCCAGAGATTTTTTCACACAAGGAATCTCCCTATGTTGGAGAGGAAAGAAGGTAACTTATAGCCTTAACGGAAAGAAGACTGTATTACTGTTCATAATTCTTCTCCCTCATTTCCCTATTAGTTGGCTTCATTTATTCAACAAATATTTAGTGCCTAAGAGATGCCAGTCACTATTCCAGGTGTTGGAAATACTGCAAAGAAAACAAAGCCCCTGCTCTCATTGTGGAGATGCAAATAATAATTATGCAATAAGCCCTAAAATGGAAAAAAAAAACCCACAAGGATAAATAGAGTCCCAAGAGGGCTACTTTAGATGTACCCTTTTTAATTAGATGACATCTAAGTAGAACTAAGAATAAAATAATAAACTACTGAGATACTTGGGGAAGAACATCAAGGCACAGGGAAGGACAAATATAAAGGAAAGGCTAAGAGACATGGGAGTTATGTGCTAACACACACACACACACACACACACACACACAGGGGCCCTCATGTGACCCCTACATTTTGGGTAGAGGGAACAGCAAGTAACAAGGCTATGAGGGAGAAACGTGCTTGGCACGTGTGAGGAACAGCAATGAGGAGTCTGGCTGGAGTAGGGTGAGCAAGAGACAGCAGAACATGAAGACAGAGAAGTAATGGCAGCTGTGTCACACAGAGTCGTGAAGGCCATTGAAAAAAAACTTCTTCATTTTGAGAAGGGAAGCCACTAAGTTTTGAACAAAGAAGTGACAAGATCTGGTGTTTGTTTTAACTAAGGACTTAACGGATTCTGAATAAATTCTGATGTTAGAACCAAAACGATTTTGCTAACAGAAATGATATATGCAGTTAAAGAAAGAAATGAAGGCGGACTCCCAAGACTGTGTCTGAGTAACTGGAAAAACAGAACTAACATTAACTGAAATAGGAGATCTATAAGAAAAAAAGGCTCAGAGGTGGTGTTTCATTAACTCTCAGACCTGTTAAAAATCAAGCAGAAAACTCAAAGGGCAAGTGATTCCTACAGTAATAAATCAGTTAAATCTTCGAGATATAGTCATTTTCATATTATTAGAATAGTGATTTTTTATCAATTATTTTTCCACAGTTTTGGAAGTCACCCAATAAGATGCCCAAAGCCAAAACTGATACAACTGATAGTATCAAGTACTTAACACTCTTGAGCAACTTAAGCCCTGATCTCTTTTCTTGGTTTTCAGTATGAATCCCAGTGGCAATAAGAATTTAACTCTGACTTTCTCTAGAATTCTTCCTAATGATTTTGTATTTGTTCTAGTTCAGACAATAGGTCATACTACCACTGGTGATAGCAATAATTGCAAATTTAGCTTTATGATCAGACCATTCAGTGATCTCTATAAACAGATGAATTATAAATCTCTATTCTGTTGAGTGAGAAGTGATGGAGTATCCATTTTGTTAGTCCATTGTGAGCTAAGTAAAAATCAACTAAGAATCTAAAAATAATTCTAATAGATTCTACTATTCTCCTAATAGAATAGTAGCTAGATTGCAATTCTCTGTATTTCTGGGGTCATTCTTAACCCCAGAAAGTTAAGTGGTAGAACTGTGGCTTAAAGCGGTAGAACTAAAGCACTTTATGTGTAATTCAGAAAGGATTTTTTTATTATATGTAATAATTATGTTAATACCTTGTGGAGAATATTAAAAAATTAAATTACAACATCTCTTAAAGCCTCTTTAAAAAGCCTCACACCTGTCAGAATGGCTAAAATCAAAACCAAAAGAAACAACAGGTATTGGTAAAGATGCGGAGAAAAAGGAACCTTCTTTCACCATTGGTGGGAATGCAAACTCGTGCAGCCACTGTGAAAAACAGTATGGAGTATGGAGGTTGCTCAAAAAATTAAAAATAGGACTACCCTACAATCCATTAATTGTACTACTGGGTATTTACCCACAAATTACAGAAATACTAATTCAAAAGGATACATGTACCCCTATGCTTATTGCAGCATTATTTACAATATCCAAACTATGGAAGCAACTCAAGTTGTACATTGATTAATGGATAAAGAAGATGTGGTATATACATACCATGGAATACTATTCATCCATAAAAAAGGAATCTTGCCATTTGCAATGACGTGGAAGGAGCTAATGAGTATAATGCTAAGCCGAATAAGACAGAGAAAGACTAATACTATGTGATCTCACTCATATGTGGAATTTAAGAAACAAAACAAACAAGCTAAGGGGGAAAAAAAAGAGGAAAAAAAAATCAAGAAGGACTCTTAACTACAGAGAAAAGAATGATGGTTACCAGAGGGGAAGTAGGTGGGGAATGAATGGGTGAAATAGGTGACTGGGATTAAAGAATACACTTACTATTATGGAAAAAAAAAAAAAAAGTAAATAAATAAAATAAGGGAGGATAAAGGAACACAAAGGGAGATAAGGTATCTATACTTCACTCAAACTGACACAACACAGACAACAGTACTGACACACTGTGATTATTTATGTGCAGTGTAATGCCTTGAGAGCAACCACTAACAAAGCTATGCTAAGATATACTTAAAAACTCAAAAAAGTAGGAAAATCAAAACTGAATTCTAAAAAACATTCTAGGAAGACAACAACAGAGAAATGAGAAACAGAAGGAACAAAAAGAAGATAGAAATGGTTAAATAATAGACTCTTAAATATAGAGAACAGAGCTACTGGAGGGGTTGTGGGCTGGGGGATGGGCTAAATGGGTAAGGGACATTAAGGAAAACACTTGCTGGGATGAGCATTGGGTGTTATATGTAGGGGATGAATCACTAGATTCTACTTCTGAAATTATTGCTCTATATGCTAAGTAACTTGGACAAAAATTTAAAAATAACTAAAAATAAGAAATAAAAAAGAAAAAAAATAGGCAAATGTCATGGACGAATCTGAACTTAGTCCTTTTCAGAGTCTTGTAAAATCAAACCTAACTTCTTCATGTTTACTGGCACACATAAAAATAAATGTTCTATGGCACAAGCATTAAAAAAAATGAAATGATTAAGCTCTAACCTCTAATAATTGCAATGAACCTAAATGGTATAAATTTAACAATTAAAAGGAATAAAATTGACAGAAGGACTAAGAACCAAAAATACAAGTATATCCATACCATGGAATACTCCTCAGCAATACAAAGAAATCAACCACTGACACAACAACTTGATGACCTTAAGGGCATTACAGCGAAAGGAAAAACCCATTTCAAAGGTCACATATGCATGATTCCATTTACATAGTATTTTTGAAATTATAATATTATAAAGATGAAAAACAGATTAGTGGTTGTGAGGACATAGGGATAGGCAGTGAGGGTAGGAGTGGTGGGTATGCTATAAAAACAGCACAAGGGATATCTTTGTGGTGAGGTAGTAGCTCTCGATGTTGATGTTGGTGGTAATTACACAAATGCACTCAGGTAGCAAAATGGCAGAGAACTATACATATACACTGTACCAGTACCAATTTCTGCAAAAGTGATGGTAAATCTGAATAACTACCCAGACTATCTAGAATACAACCCAGAACAAGTAGAAAATATGAAAATGAGGTTACAAAATATGGAGGACAGAACAAGATCTAATATTATCTAATTACTGCTGCAGAAGGAGAAAATAGGAAGAGGGGAGAAGCAAAACTAGAAAAAAAAATAAATTATAAAAGTCTATTAAAGCATCTTTTAAAAAGTGTCTTATAGGTCTATCAAATTAATTCTGATTTGGTTTACTGAGTTAAATAAAACAGAAAAATAATTTACAGAAGCAAACATTCCTAAAATTCCGAGAGAATAACAAAACTGAATTTCTAAAACTGAACTGTTTTTGAAAAAAAATCTTCCTACAGGAATTAAATCTGAAACATTTAAGATGACAAGTACACATAAGTGAAATCTTTGATAAACTCAAGACTAATTTAATAACTTCAGTTTAAAAAAAACACACATCTTTTCTCTGATTTATCAGTTTTAAGCATAATACAAACACCTTATTTTAGTTGGGTTTTCCTTAGCCTATGTAGGTTAGCCACCCAAATAAGCTAATATTCTCCATAATGTTTAAGAGCATAACAACATAGGGCCTCAGTCGATTAAGGTCCAGCTTTGACTCAGGTTATGATCTCATGGTTTGTGGGTTCTAGCCCCACGTCAAGTTCTGTGCTGACAGCTCTAAGCATGAAGTAGAGCTCTAAGCTCTACTTCAAATTCTGTCTCCCTTTCTCTCTGTCCCCACACACTTACACTCTCTCAAAAATAAAAAAAAAAATTTTAAAGACTTAAAAGTATAAAAACAAGCTTGTGTTCAGTAAATTGATTCATTATTCAACAGTATTTATATTTTGCATAATGTCATCCTGAAAATAATATCCAACATCTTCAGCTTTAGGTAACTTAAAAGAGTAGATTATATTGAGTAAATTAGTGATCACTAGAATTCTCACATATTAATTACTAAACCTAATTTCATGTTCTTTTGCTTATTTTTCATATGCAATATCTTTGAGGCATGTTAATAAACATGTTCATTTTTGCCACTTAAAAATTTGCAGCACTTTCATACTTTAACAAAGTGTGCCATAAAAAAGTAGTATAAAAAGTTCATGAGGGGCACCTGGGTGGCTCTGTCAGTTAAGCATCCGACTTTGGCCCAGGTCATGATCTCACTGTTGGTGAGTCCGAGCCCTGCGTCAAGCTCTGCGCTGACAGCTCAGAGCCTGCAGCCTGTTGCGGATTCTGTGTCTCCCTCTCTCTCTGCCCTTCCTCTGCTTGTGCATGCTCGCTCGCTCTCTCTGTCAAAAAATAAACACTAAAAAAAAAAAGGTGAAAAAAAAGTTCATGAGCTCTGGTAGTCAGCTACAACACTTATGTCTGACATCTCTCAAATGCCCATTCCTGCCTCCAGTTTCCTCTATGAAACAGAAGTTACTATGGTTAAAAGTTATAATTAACATAAGTGAGACTATAGAAGGAGTAATAAAAACAGAAATAGAAACTGTATGTGCTTTTGTTTTGAAGGAAAAAAAAAAAGAGTAGTTTTTCCCTACTGTAGTAGCTCTCAAAATTTTGGTCTGTGGCCCCATTAAATTCTTAAATTCTTATATTATTGACAATCCCAAACACTTTCAGTTATTAAATTTACCATATTAAAACTTAAAACCAAGAAAAAATTGAAATACTTATTGGCATGTATATTATGTTAAAATAAATAATTCTCAGTATAATAATGAAAACTGTTCTACCTCAGCGATCCTACGAGAAGGTCTTAGGGGACCCGGGGAACACTCATTTTGTCCTAAACTGAAGTGTCAGTTTACTCCAGAAAATAACTTACAGCTATTTTCAGTAATTACAGTATTAAAGTTTATTCTTTCTTTTCCTTGTAATCAGCTTATATAGCAGAGACTGTGCTGACTTTATTATGTTTTTTGGTTATTTAAAGGAAAAAAAAACAGCAAAAGCACTATATTTATGAAAGAGCTATGGTTCTTAACAATCATGTTACCTTCTATATTTATTTTTAAAGGTTTTATTGTCACTTAATTAAACTGGCAACCAAGTACTGTTTCTCAGCCACCAATGATCCCACACTAACCCAATGTTCAACTCTCCTCTGACAACTCTTGATTCTGCCTTTCTAAAAATGAACCATAAATTAAGAAAAAAAAATCCATCTAAACTATCATTGTGATTTCTCAGAAAACACCAGGAAAAGCACAAAAGTTTGTTATCTCACCTTAAAAAATAAAAGAGAGGCTAAAAATAATTAGGCTTGTTTGATGTGTTACTATTTTTAAGAGTTGAATGGCAACAGTTGTCAAGTCAGAACAGATATTAAACTTCCTCTAGGTTAAAAAGCATAGGTAAGATGTAGACTTTATGGAAATACTTTCAAAATGTATACCTTCTGGGAAGTCCCTGGAGATGTATAAATGCCCATATGTTTACACCTACAGGAGAAACATTGACTAAAATACTTAGGAAATAACTCTCTAGAGTTTTTCTGTATTGATCAGAGGGTTAGAGACACAGTGCCTAATACAACAGCATAGTGTTGCCAGTCATAATTTCACTTATTATTTAAAATGTTTATATTTAGGGGTGCCTGCGTGGCTCAGTCAGTTGAGCGTCCAACTCCTGATTTCAGCTCAGGTCTTGATCCCAGGGTCGTGGGATTGAGCCCTGCATGGGACTCTGCACTGAGTGTGGAGCCTGCCTAAGAATCTCTCTCTCCCCACTCTGCCCCTCTCCCCTGGCTCCCGTGCTCTTTCTCGAGGGCACTTGTTGGGATGACCATTGTGTATTGTATGTAAGCCAGTTGGACAATAAATTATATTCATTAAATAAGTAAATATATATAAAATAATTTTTTTAATTAAAAGAAATAGTTCACTTCTTAATTTTAATCTAGCACCTTCTAGGCTAGTGGTTCTCAAATGGGATGTACACCAGACTCACATGTGGCATTCTGTATAAATACAGAAAAGTAGATCCTATTTGCACTTACTCAATCTTTTTACCAGATGTTCTTGGTATGAAAAATTAGACCTACCCTATTTTTATAAATCAGATGTAACATTTACATAGTGCTTTGAAAATAGGCTTATCATTATCATTAGAGACATTTCATTAGAGACATCATCATTTAGACATTCATCTAAAATTTCTTAGAAATGACTTTATTACCTTTATTTTGCAATGCCACAGAAACAACCAAATTTCCTTACTACTAGCATTATTCTTATTATAAACCCTCATTAAATCTTTCATTTTCAATAATGATCACTAATAAATTAACCAGGATCATTAAGTCTTTGTTAACTATATAGTTTTTGTTTTCTCTTGATACTTTCCCAAAGGCTATACTATGAGCCAGATAGCAGAGTTTGTATATTTGTGCCTCTATCAAGCACTTCTAACTACTGATATTAAAAAAAAATAGTCTAGGGTAGAAGGTTCTAAGTGGACAATGTTTTAATAACTTTTAGATCCTATCACTGGACAAGCAGAATTTATAGGACTAGTTCAGAAGCAGAAAGAATCATGAAAGTCTAACAGATGCAGTGGAACAAGAATTAATTACATGAAAAATCAGGTGAAACTTTAGAAGATAGGAACTCACTAAAGCTGCTATGTATTACAGTTGTAATATGACTCAGAGAGTTTCCCAGACTTAATTTCCTATCTAAGCAAATAATGGAGACTTTTAAAAGTTCAATGTCAGATTTCTTATGAAAACTTCCAGATAGAAGTTAATTTTGTGATCTTATTATTCAATATCGTTTGGCTCTAGATGTGCAAAACAAACTCAAAGAGGCCTATATTGTTAATAGTCTTGCTGCGTCTATGCAAATAAGCCTAAGAGAATGAGACCAGCCTTTCTGTGACCAAGAATAATCTCTGAGATTGTTGTCATCATGAGAGGATATAGCTGTCAGGAAAAACTGTGAAAGACTTTGAAATAACCAAGAAAAATTACCATCTAGCACACCCTTCATGGTTATGTGACTTTTACTCTATTTTTTCTGTTATACCTCTATTGCAACTGATAGCAATGCAAATGATTTTTATCAATAAAAAAAAAATGAAGTTGCCCCTCAAATATAACTGATTACTGCTTTGTGGATATTGACCAGTTTTACATTTATTTGTAAATTTATTTGGGCTTTCCTAATATCCTACACATACGTGTTCTTTGAATTGCTCAAAGTAGCTATAACATCTTACTAGTTCTCCTAATAATTAATGAGCTCAATAAAATGTTTGATACATGTTCAACTAAAATTAAATTATGAGGGGACCTAGGTGGCTTAGTCGGTTAACCGTCTGTCTCCTGATTTCGGCTCAGGTCATGATCTCATGGTTCATGAGATCAAGCCCCGCACAGGGCTTTGTATTGAAAGTGCTGTCTCTTACTCTCTCTCTCAAAATAAGTACACATTTAAAAAATTAAATTATGAAAAAGGCAGCTGGTTATACTACTATAAAATAATTATACCTATACATTTTAAAGGCACAGGGGATAGGCTAGCAGATTTACCTTAAAAAGTAGAAAAAACAAATTATATGAACAAATATATGTAAAACTTGAGGATATACTGAATGGATATTCCATGCAGATTAAAAAAATACATACATACATAAATTATAAAAACAATTAACTCTAAACTGCAGAACATTTAACAGTTTAAATAATACAGGAGTATACAATAGTGCTCATACAGTGACTTCAAAGATTTCTCAAAGGCAAACCAGCACTTCTGAAAACTCTCATTAGAATTATTCTCAAATAATCTTTATTGCACAAATTCATACATAAAAAATCTTAAGGTTTTATAAATCTTAACATTTATACTAAAAATGTTCTAACTTCAGCAAAACTACATATTGCTTATCTCTTCTGCATATGGAACTTCAATTTATACCTGACAAGTTCCTTGACCTCTCTGTATTTCAGTGTCCTCAATGTTAAAATGCGGTTAACAAAACTTACTTCAGAAAGTTGTTTTGAGCATTAAATGAGTTAATACATGTAAAACAATCAGAAGAGTATGTGGCCCACAGAAGTTATTATTTTAACTTAATATGCCATATACAGTATATTTATGAAACACTGGATGAAGCAAACCAGTAAAATTTCTCCAACTCATGATGAGCATTTGGTTTTAAAAAGTTTTGTGTTTTTTTTTAAGACTTAGCGGAAACTGAAGAATAGAAGCCTTTAAAAGTGTTTTCTAGGAGCGCCTGGGTGGCTCAGTCGGACTTTGGCTCAGGTCACAATCTCACAGTTTGTGAGTTTGAGCCCCACGTCGGGCTCTGTGCTGACTGCTCAGATCCTGGAGCCTACTTCACATTCTGTGTCTCCCTCTCTCTCTGCCCCTTCCCTGCTCATGCTGTGTCTCTGTCTCAAAAATAAGTAAACATTAAAAAAAAATTTTTAAGTGTTTTCTAAGTCAACTTCTTTTTTTTCCTCCTCATTGTTGGAAATTAGATGGTTTCCTGTCCTCTCCTCATTCCTCCATCTCAACAGTGACATTCAAATTGAAACTAAAATGAAGAAGGGGAGGGGGAATATATAGCATGTAAGTACACTTAGCCTGTGAGGTAATAAGAAGAAATTAAAATAATATTACTGGGTACCAAACAGGGCACTTGCTATGATGAATCACTGAATTCTACTCCTGAAACCAATATTGTACTATATGTTAAAACTAAGATTTTTTAAAAAAGGAAAAATAAATTTTGCTACATATGGTGGAAAAAATAAAACATTTTTTCTCAGTAATAAAGTAGGTCCTATAATGAAAAAAATGATAAATAAGATAGCAATATTAAAAAGTTTTATTTTTCGGCACAAACTAAGCCCAACTCAATCAAAGAAATACGACTTTCTATAAAAATTATTTGGGGGGGGTGAGAAATTTCTCATCACTATTGTAAAAACCAGAACCAGATGTTTAAAGTTCCCTTCAGCTCTAAAATTTTTTGAATCTACAATTATAGAAATATTTTGGAAGCAAAAACTATGAAGTAAAAATAACTCAGGGTGAAGAAAATGGAGTTTAATGTAAAGGAGGCTTTTTTATTTCTTACAATGAAAAATATATGTATTTCTCCTGGAATAGCTTTTTTAAAATTTTTTTTTTAACGTTTATTTATTTTTGAGACAGAGAGAGACAGAGCATGAATGGGGGAGGGTCAGAGAGAGAGGGAGACACAGAATCTGAAGCAGGCTCCAGGCTCTGAGCAGTCAGCACAGAGCCCGACGCGGGGCTCGAACTCACATACCATGAGATTGTGACCTGAGCCGAAGTCGGACGCTTAACTGACTGAGCCACCCAGGCGCCCCTCCTAGAATAGCTCTTAGTCACATATCTCAAGTCTCAAATCCTTTTTTTTAATCTTTATGAAGAAAAGATTAAACTGCTATATAATTTACAGAGGAAACTAAATCATAAAACCTTTTATAAAGAAAGCTTTAGAGAAAGAGGAAATAATGAAAACGCACTTATTTAAAAACCCATACCAAACAATTTTTAGAGTAATTTAAAAATTAAGCATTTTTTAAAAATCAAAATTATGACAAAAAAATAATATCAATGTAAGATACCTATGTTTCGCAGAATTTCGACAAGTTTTTCTCTTTTTGAGTACTGGCCAACTTGGAGAATGGTCTGCTGAACATCTCTACATGCTCCACCCACTTGTCCAACAGCAACAAACAAATAATCCGACTTTAAAAACTCCCCAGCCAACCTTCAAAGACAAAAAATTACTCCTTAACTTATCCTCTTCCATTAACACTCACAATATTCACTGAATTATTCCAAGTGTTATTTAATGTTAATTAGACAGATTATAACAACTATAACAAGGTAGATAACTTACATCATGCAAGTACTAATTCCAAAGATCAGTATAAAACATTAAGATTTTGTAAAATACTAAATAACTTAGTGAAACGTGGCCATGCAAAACTATTTAAAATGTGTATATAACAATAGAAAAGTATGCTAAATGATCAGACTACAACAAATAGGAATTTTTGTTACAAACTGAAATGCAAGCCTAGGGCAAAAATTCTGTCCTTCACTAATGCTTTCATGTATGTTATTGCTAAAAGTTGTTTTCTGAAAATATTACTTGTTAAACTACTATGCTTTGAACAATTATCAGCAAACCAGACCTTAGGTCAGGGCTTTTCATGTCATGACACATACAAAAAATTGTAGCATTTATACAGCATGTCTGAGCAAAAAAATGAGACAGGAGGTGAAGGGCCTAGAGGCTAGGTCACATCAGGCTGTGTATGGTCACCCCAAACGCTGAAGATATCAGCATGTGGACACACACATAACTCACAGACAGCATACAATTAAGAAGGCCTGCTTTAAATCATCCAGCGACAGAGGAAGAGGAGAAAGGGAACTGGCAAAGAAATGAGTTTTTCTGTGATTAAGGAGGAGGGCCAAATCTATCATCAGTCCTCCTCTGTCCCATTTAGCAGTCCCTACTTCTTAGCAGTCTCATGAAAATCTCATGAGCAAAGCATATCCAGAATCTTAATAAATCATTACTGCTTCTTTCTCTTCACCTGCTGTTACCATAAAAGAAAAAGAAAAGCTTCTTTTTGAAGTCCTTCCTTAAAGAATCAAGCACCCCCTCAAGCACAAATCTTAAAACCATCTACAGTTCATTACTTTCCATCATATTTTTTTCATTCACTAAAACATTAATTGTGTGTCTGTGTCAGGCATACATGATACAAGGTACTGGGAATACAAAGATGAATATGATAGTTTCTGCCACTGAGATGCTCACATCAAATAAGATATAGTTATATAAAAAATAATTACTACATTTTTAAGTATATAACATTTTTTAATATTGCATAATCATATATAAAACATTTCAGTATTTCAGAGAACAAAGTGAGGATTGATGGGGGAGGGGGAGAGGGGAAAATGGGTGATGGGCACTGAGGAGGGCCCTTGTTGGGATAAGCACTGAGTGTTGTATGTAAGTAATTACCCACGAAAATCTACCCCAAAACCAAGAGCACACTGTACACACTGTATGTTAGCCAATTTGACAAAATTTGACAGTAAATATTTTTAAAAATTTTTGAAAATTAAAAAAATAAACGTTTTAGTATTTAATATATTTTCATATTCCAGTTTAAACATTTACCATATTCAAAAAAATGTGCCAAGTGTTTAAAATAGTTTCTTGACAAATACAATGGCAAGAAATGGATGAAGTGATGTGTATTTCCAAGAGTCTTCAAGTACTGAGCTAGATCTAAGCAGCAGCAAGCAAGAATGTATAATAGTGATGACTAGGGAAAGACATTCTAAGAAGAAAGGAGAAACAAGAAAAAATAATGAGGAAGTATGGAATTTGGCTTGCTCAGCCAACAAGAAATAGTTTTAATAGAAAAGAAATATACAATTCCAGGTAATAAAGTAGCAGAAAAAGCAAAGATTTGATCATATGTACACTTTGAAATCTGGTTAGTCTGTGGAAATGGGAAGACACAGAAGGGCTTATTTTGAATAAATGTCTAAAAAAAAACCTAAAACTTTATTTTGGAATTATTACTGACATAAAATTGAGATTAGAGTCAGGGAGGACAGGTTAGAAAGCTACTGACAATGAGCAGAGAGAAAAGTGAAAAGGACTTAAATTAAGGTGGGAAACAGAAGAAACTGATTTGAAATATTTTAGAGATAACTGCCAAAATGACTGTTTTTGAAGGGCATAAAGTTAAAAGAATATATTAAAGCAATCAAGATGATTGAAAGGATTTGGGCTTGGAAAGACAACACAGCCAGTAAGGGAAACTGAACAGGAAAGAGGGCATTGAAGAAGAGCTTCCATTTTGGACATAATGAACCTTACAGGTAATTCATCTAAGAATAAAATACTCCTGAAGAGTTAAATCTGCAAGTCTGGCAATCCGAAGAGAGATTAAGGATACAGGTAATAAATTGGGGACAGTTACAGAAAGAAACATCAGCCAAGGAAATGGATGCTGCAATAGTTCAGTGAATATGTAGAATGATAACATTGGACTTTAGACAGAATAATGGGCAAGGTCCCTCAAGGTGAGGGACTCTACTGTTTACCCTACATACCCAGGACTTATACTCAAATATGGCTCATAAAAAGCCCTCACAAATATTACTGATGACAGTACACATTAGTCATTCTGGCTAGCCAACATTCAAATACCTTCCTATTTCAGGATGAATAAAAAAACATATAGGCAGCAGAATATTACCTGCTATTTAGGTAGGTAATTATCTACTTATTATTAATTGCAAAGGCGATAAGGGAAATACAGATACCACCTTTCAAGTTTTAAGACACCAGTTATTATAAGAAACTATTATTTTATGTACCACTAAGAAAGAAAAAAATCCTAACTGGTCAAATGCTCTCTTATGATTTAGATTTTTTCCCCCAATAAAGAGCTCGTTTTAACTTTACACAAAGACTTTTTTTTTCTTTTTTTTTTTTCAACGTTTTTATTTATTATTTTTGGGACAGAGAGAGACAGAGCATGAACGGAGGGGCAGAGAGAGAGGGAGACACAGAATCGGAAACAGGCCCCAGGCTCCGAGCCATCAGCCCAGAGCCTGACGCGGGGCTCGAACTCACAGACTGCAAGATCGTGACCTGGCTGAAGTCGGACGCTTAACCGACTGCGCCACCCAGGCGCCCCAACACAAAGACTTTTTAAATCATCTATTAAGTAAAACAAATCAATAGCCAGCACCACTAACTTGTGGCTTGTGAAGTATTTCATCCCATGTAAGACTCTATCAGGCCAGGAGACCCACTTTACAGAATAATAAGTGACAGAGCAGGCCCATAACCATAACGTCTACAGGTCATATCACATGACAACAGTGAGATGCTGCCAGGCTAACAGAAAGTGGAACATCCACTTAAACAAGTGCTTGGAAGTGTTTCTTTCTGAATATGGCACATGATTCAACAGGGCATGGTAACTTTCAACCAGAAATCCTTATATGGTACATTGGGTCTGAGACCAAGGCATGCAAAGCAAGAGTGGTCCACTTACCATTGCTCCCTGTGACTCATATTTGAAACTGTGTTTCCTGTCCCACCCACAGCCACAGATTCTGCAGGTGTGGAGGTCTTGGTTCCCAAAGAAAGAAAAGTTCTATCAGAGTAAATATGCAAGAGTCTAACTAAATGACAAGCTAAGAAGTTGCTGTTGAGACACTTCAGGCTCCCTAGGGCCAAGGGATCAGCAAGCAGGAAGAAGAGTTAGAACTCTAGAAGGAACACATCATCTATAAGGGATGTGTCATCCTCATCTCAGAATTCACCAAACCATATACAGTAAGATACTCAATATGTGTCAACAGTTGGTATGTGAATTTTCTACAAAAGGCCCAATTTTTGCAAGCAGTACAATTTTGGTTTCAAGACACAAAAAATAACTTCACTGAGTAAGCACTTATTAAATCCTATCTAGGTGCTGTGTAATCTCACACACACACACACACACACACACACACACACACTTTAATAAAATGTTACAAATTTTTTAAAGTGTGGCAAAGCCAGGGATAAAGGTTACAAACAATCAAAAACGCAGTTAAGTTTTTAGGAATACATCCACTTCTTAAACTACCTTTGTTACCTTAAATTTTAAAAATACTCTTAAAAATCATAGAGTCACATTGCTTTTCCTTTCATAAAGCCATTTATGTGCATAACAATTATTTTTAAGAAGAAAAAAATTTTACTTTTGAATTGCCTCTGGAAAAGTTGCACTAAACATAAGGGTTTGACGCTGTTCCTTTGATGGCATTCCTGGGCAGGAAATTAACTTCTTCATTTCTGGTCCAAAACCCATATCCAGCATGCGATCAGCTTCATCCAAAACTAAATATTTGACTTGTCTGAGACCAATCTTTAAGGATATTTTCAAGGGTTAGAGCAGAAAATGCATATTAGTCAATATATTAAACTAAAATGTGTCCACAATTCCAACTACTGATTTATTCTTAAGAATGAAAAGTAGAAATCAATGCATAAAACGATGAGAATTGTTTTGGTTCGTAACACTAGTACTGTTTATTTAAATGTTTATTAACAATTCTTGATCTTCACTAACATGTTAGCTACTAGCCTCATACAGCTATTAAGCACTTGAACTGTGGCTAGTATGCCTAAAAAACAAAATTTTTCATTTTATATCCTTTTTAAATGTTTACAGCCACATGTGGCTAACTACCATAGTGGACCTCACAGATCTACATCTTATTATCTGATAAAGTCAGATTCTTAAATGTAAGGAAACATTTTCTAACATCATGACATATTCAAATGTCTTATAACTGGTAAATTTACTTCTAATGCTTTAAACTCTTAATAAATTCTCCATTCTGTAATCACTTGGGAACAACTGAGAAACTTCTCTCACCTTCTTCGCATGAACACTTATCACTACAAAGAGAAACAGACATTTGCAAGGAAAACAAATGAATGTCGCACAACCATGTAAGATGTTAAGTGAGAAATCAAAGTGGATTTCTCTGGGTAGTCTGAATAAGTATCGTATCTTTATGCAGAAAGACCGTATTTTGAGTAACCCCTTTAGAGAAGAGCCTAAAAAAAGCAAAAGAGGTTCATGAACGTGAATTTAAAGCAACGATTTAGTGATTTAATATTGTGGTATGGGAATACCTACACTAAATATATAACTCTAAAATGTCTTTTTAAAGACTTGGAAATTTAATAATCCTGGTTAACATTACTCCTATGCTTCAACAGGAAACAAAATTGCTAGTACACAATTCAGGAAGAAAATATGTCATCATAACTTATATGAAACTATGGGAGCATTTAACGCATTTCTCCCTGTGTAGTGGAGTACAGGATATAGACTCTAGTCAGATCCAGGCTCTAACCCTAGCTCTATCACTAGAGCTAAGTGAGGGATTTTAAATAAATTGCATAATATCACTTACTGCTTTCTCAAACACAAAATAGGAAATACTTTTTATCTCATGTTGGAATTATTTTAAGAATTATGTAATAGTCCATTCAAAGATTCTGATGGGGGCCTAACATATAAAGGGTACTCTAATAAATATATATCTCTCTATATACCATTCTTCCCCTTTCCCATACAAAAAAAATTATTAATCCACAATTTTGTCATCCCTCGAGGGCCTACCTTTTCTTTACCTATGATATCCATCAGTCTCCCAGGAGTAGCACATAATATATTACAGCCTTGTACTATTTGTCGAATTGAATGACCCAACTGGGTTCCCCCATATATAACAACAGCTCTTACACAGGTCCTATTTACAAGAAAAATAAATGTTATTTTCTAGTTTTGTGAAAATTATACATCTGTTTCTAATGAACTATAAAAAGAAATCCATAAAGAAAAAAACTAATACATTCTCATTATCTAAAAAAAATTAAATTCTTCCCA
Organism: Neofelis nebulosa; assembly: GCF_028018385.1. Classification (NCBI taxonomy): domain Eukaryota; kingdom Metazoa; phylum Chordata; class Mammalia; order Carnivora; family Felidae; genus Neofelis; species Neofelis nebulosa. The sequence goes on from NC_080782.1 coordinate 116,056,454, forward strand.
AGAAGTTGAAAAAGAAATTAAAAATTATGAAAAAAAATCTGCAATCTATCCAAGCAACAGTTCTTCAAAAACAATGGTAAACACCAATACCACCCACAAAAACATTGACCAAAAACATGAACATGTGGTTCATAAGAAATACAACTGGCTTTTAAACATTTTTTTTAAGGTCAACATTACTTTAAAAAGGAAGACAAATTAAGACAAACACAACATTTTCCCTGAAGTGTAATAATACCATGTTAGCCATGGTGTCGGGAAACTGACACTTAATAGGATAAAATGAGACAGGCTCTTTCACAATTAGTCTCTATTAAAATTGTAAAAACTTCTCTCTTGTCCCAATAAATTCACATGTATGAATTTACCCTTTAAGTATGTCGCCACAAATGGGCAAAGATGAATTTACATAAATATTCACTGCCAGCTATTTAGCATCAAAACAGAAGAGTTGTAATTACAGTTCACTCATCCCAAGAGATACTTGTGCATTCCCATAGAAAGGGCAACAGTTCCAGATTAACATTTACCATTAAAAAAAAGAGAGTGACAACAGCTTAGTGTACTACCCACTTATTGGAAGAAGGATTAAAGTGCGTATGTGTGCACCAGCTGTTTTTACACTAATTCATATGAAACTGTTAACAGTGGTTAACTCTGAAGAGGAGAATTAAATAAGTTGGGGGGGAGGGTTGTCAAGAGGGCAGGACAGTTTTATGTTGTAGGGGTTTTTTTAAGTTTACTTAAGTAATCTCTACATACCACATGGGGCTCAAACTCCCAACACTGAGATCAAGAGTTTCATTCTCTACCAACTGAGCCACCCAGGTACCCCCAAAATTTTATGTTTATTAAACAAACTCATTGCTTTAAACAGATTCTATTTTCTGCTATTGCTAGGCCTAAATAAAATAACACATTTAATATTTATAACTCAGCAAATGCTAAATATTCAATAACTTCATTATTACCATTAGTATTCTAAGTGTACTATAACTTAACCAGTCCTTGACTGATAGGTATTTACTTTTCAGTTTTGCCATAACGTTGCAACAAATTTCCAGGTACAAAGATTCAATTTGTGCATGACCATTATCTGAATTTACCATGCATATGTTTTTGTTTTTAAAATAGTATTTGTTCAAGGGGCACAAAGGAGGAGACTTGTTGGGATGAGTACTGGGTGTTATATGTAGGTGATGAATCACTAGATTCTACTCCTGAAAACATTACTACACTATGTGTTAAATAACTTGGATGTAAATTTTAAAAAATTAATAAAGTTAATAAATAAAATGTTATTTTTTACTACTTGATTTAAAAGCCTAAAAGCAACACAGTACATGGGGATTATCAAGAAAAAACACTGTCATAAGCAATATATATCCACTTTCTTCAGGCTTTAAAGGATTTTTTTTTTTTTTTTAATTTTTTTTTTTTTCAACGTTTATTTATTTTTGGGACAGAGAGAGACAGAGCATGAACGGGGGAGGGACAGAGAGAGAGGGAGACACAGAATCGGAAACAGGCTCCAGGCTCTGAGCCATCAGCCCAGAGCCTGACGCGGGGCTCGAACTCACGGACCGTGAGATCGTGACCTGGCTGAAGTCGGACGCTTAACTGACTGCGCCACCCAGGCGCCCCAGGCTTTAAAGGATTTTTAGTAACTTTAGTTTTTTCTTCTCATTTTAAAATAAACTGACTCATAGAAAATAAAATATAACCATTTCTACATAAAAATCTGTAAAAAAAAAAAAAAAAAAAACCCTGTAAAAACAACACTAACATCCCATTAGATAAAGTGGTATACACCAATGTGTAATTAACAAACGAAAATTTATTAAGCATTCCAAAAGTAGTTTCGCCTTTTAAGTAAAAAAGTAAAGATACTTGTCCCTTTCCTCAAATATAGATCCTAACTCCCTTTCCCCTTAAGCGTGTGTTAAGGCTGGCTTCATAGGTGTGCAACCTATGCAGTCACATAGGGTCCCAAGATAGGAAGAGTCCTTAGCTTGGTTTAATGCTCTGCTATATGCGGTCTTAAAATTCTTAATAATTTATATTATTTTACTTTTATTTTTTTAATGTTTATTTATTGTTGAGAGACAGAGAGAAACAGAGCATGAGCAGGGGAGGGGCAGAGACAGGAGGAGACACAGAATCCGAAGCAGGTACCAGGCTCTGAGCTATCAGCACAGAGCCCGATGCAGGGCTTGAACTCACAAACCGTGAGATCATGACCTGAGCCGAAGTCAGATGCTTTACAGACTGAGCCACTCAGGCACTCCCATTTCTATCATTTTAGAGACAGAGAGTACATGCAGGGGAGAGGGGCAAAGGGACAGAGAGAGAGAACCCCAAGCAGGCTCCACACTTAGCGTGGAGCCCAATGTAGAGCTCAATCCCATGACCCTAGGATCATGACCCGAGTGAAAAATCAAGAGTCAGAAAGCAGCTCAAACCGAATGAGCCACCCAGGTGACCCCCATAATAATTATTGAACAAAGGACCCTGCATTTCCATTTTGTACTGTTCAAGCAAATGACATGGCAGTCCTGGGGTACGGGGTAGACTTAGTAACTTGCTGAGTGATGAACACAATATGGCAGAAGTGACTCAGACTATTTTATACGAGACACTGTAGCCTCCTCCTTGCTCTTCCTCATTCATTGTGCTAAGCAAGCCAGTTGTCATTTCCTAAGGACAATCAAGCATCCTTATGGGACAGGTATAAACAAGTCTTCAGAAAACTACAATTCTGGCTGGTATCTTGTCTGCAATCTCCTACTCCTGAGAGAGACCTCAAGCAACAAGCACTCAGCTAAACTCTTCCCCAACTCTTAATCCCCAGAAACTATTACACGGTATTTATCATTTTAACCAACTATGTTTTAGGTAATTTGTTAGGCAACAGATAATACCAAATGTTGGCAAAGTGTAGAGTGAACTGGCGTTCTCATACACTGCTAACAGAACTATCAGTACTGGCTTGAAGTTCATACCCTTTAACATTAAACTTATAAAAACCTACTTTAAGGAAAACTTAAAACATAAAAATAGAAAAAGTTTATTTAGCAATCTGCTCATTATGATTTTATTTATAGTAGTCCCAAACTAGAAACAACCGAAATGTGCCAAAATACAGAAATAAGATAATCTGAAAATGATTAAAAATTAGGTCTAATTATGAAATAAGCATCTTTTATATTATTAAATTATATTAAACAGTTTATTAAGAACACCCTAAGTGCATTAAACATGCATTAAAAACTACTAGAAAATATACCACCAATGTTTATTATGTATCTATTATCATCTGATTTATAAGCATGCTTCTCTAAAAATTTATTTTAATCTTTATTTTAGAGAGAGAGAGAGAGACAGAGAGAGAGAGCACGCACATGCACTTGAGTGTGGGAGAGGCAGTGAGAGAGGGAGACACAGAATCCAAAGCAGGCTCCAGGCTCCCAGCTTTCAGCACTGAGCCTGATGCAGGGCTCGAACTCACGAACCAAGATATCCTAACCTGAGTGGAAGCCAGATGCTTAATTGACTGAGCCACTCAGGCGCCTCATGTTTCTTTTAAAAATAAAAATGAACTGGGATTCCAGGGCTCCCCATGTTTCTTTTAAAAATAAAAAAAAAGCTGGGATTCCAGGGTGCCTGGGTGGCTCAGCAGCAAGGAATACCACAGAAAATGGTGGAAGAAAGCAGAATAAAAATAAAGCTCTGACTTAAAAAAAAAAAAAAAAAAAAAAAAAGAAAAAAAAAAAAGCAAGATTCAATCCATATGGAAAAAATAAGTTCTCCACTTGCAGAATTTGTAAAAGTTCTGTGCACCAGCCAGGTTCTCATTACTGCTAGGGCTGTGCCTACAAAAAGGCCATCTGTGCAATGTGTGGAAAAAAGGTTTTGGATACCAAAAACTACAAGCAAACATCTGTGTAGATGTGTCAATAACATCTCTGGCTTTTTGATTTTACTTTTTGCTTTGAATTTCCAAGGCATAACATAGATATTCAAGTTAAAAATAACACGTTTTAACACGATTAAAATCACACCATTGATTAGTTGACTAGTATTCTTTTCTTTTGCTTTCAAGAAGTTCTTAACAACAGTGTAACTACTATTCTGCCTTAGTTCTTTTCCTCACAAGCTTGTTGAACTAGCATAATTGGCCAACTTAATGAAAAATACTTTCCCAGTTCTGTATATACTTTTTATTTGTCATATTCATATAAGTCTTATCCTCACCCTCTACTTTACATATATCAGAGAACTGAGAAGGATATTACGACTGATATTTTGCTCTGACCATGAGACTTCTAACTCTTCCCTTATTCCCTTCTTGCTTGCATTGTTCTTAGAATGAGCAGTCTCTTTGTTAATTGCAGGTTCACAGGGCATTGAAGTATCCAAGACCACTATTGCTCAATTATTTGTTCTTGATACCAAAGTGCCAGTCCCTTTCCTACAAAAATACAGAGTCAGCCTGTGTCTGTCCAAATGAACACACTGAATTTCAGAAAAATACAGGTTATGCACATTACCTTGAATTTGAACAGTCATGAAAGCCAAAACAACAGTGTTCATCCATGGTAATGTGTAACAAATGAGTTACTACTCTTTAGGAAGTCTCCTTGAAACAAAAACCAAACTTTTCTTTTTTACCTTCCCTCCCTACCCCCAAAAAATAAATAGAACAAAACCAAAATAAACAGGTAAAACAAAACAAAACAACTTGGGGGCGGCTGGGTAGCCAGTCAATTAAGTGTCCAACTTCAAGTTAGGTCATGATCCTATGGGTTCAAGTCCCACATTGGGCTCTGCACTGACAGCTCAGAGCCTGAAGCCTGCTTCAGATTCTGTCTCCCTCTCTCTCTGCCCCTCCCTGGCTCACACTCTGTATCTCTGTCTCAAAAAAAAAAAAAAAATTGAAAAAAATTGAAAAAAATTGAAAAAAATTTTTAAATAAACTGGGATTCCATAAAGATTATAAAGAAAGCACATTTCAATCAAATAATTAGTATTACTGCACTGAGTTCTTCTGAGAACTCCACTGAGACTTTAAGAAAAATCTCTAAAGAAAACCTTGTTTTGAATGGCATTCCAGGGTGCCTGGGGGCTCAGTCTGTTCTTGATTTTGGCTCAGGCTGTGATCTCATGGTTGTGAGATCAAGTGCCACACTGGGCTCTGTGCTGAGCATGGAGCCTGCTTCAGATTCTCTCTCTCCCTCTCTCACTGCCCTCCGCCCTCAAAATAAATAAATACACATTTAAAAAAAAAAATGGATGGCATTCCAGATGTACATACCCAAAAGAAAATTTTCGGGCTTCCAAATAGATCTGATTGATCAACTCTCGAGTTGGTGCTACAATAATACACACTGGTTCCTGCAGATCTTTGAAACGACTGGCTGTTATTCCATCACGCATCATATGTGCCAAAATTGGCAAGAGAAAAGCTGCCTAAAAGTTAAATTACATGGTATACGAATTTATAATACATCATCCTTCTCCCTGTAAAAATAAATCTATTCCTTATTTCCTTACAGTCTCTAGATTCTTCCTCCATCTTGCTGGTAAATTTAAGATGAGAGAAGAAAACAGTTTTAGTTCAGTGAGTTTTTAACACCTCAACTTTTATGCTCATTTACACAATATAAAATTTTTGATATTTTTCAGTTTTTTAAAAAGCACACCCATTGATTCTAAATAAATTAACATTAACTTATTTATAGAGGGGAATGTACATATAACTTGACGTAAATCATTGCATTTAGCAATTATTCTAAATCTGTCCTTTTGGAGTAGTGATAAAATTATCACTCCGAATTCATGACAAAAGTGTTACACAAACAGAGCAAAAATTGGGAAATCATTCATTTGGATTACTCACCCTTACTGAAGTTAATGGGGCAAAAGAAATGTTTTGTAATAGTTTTCTCATTAAGATACTAAAATCTACCTCCAAAGTAAGGCTTAAGTCACACATCAGCTGCTATACTATATAACTCACTTATTATCCCCTCAACTCTACTATGGAGGCTGATTAAGGTTAAAACAGCATGAACCAAAATTGCATGATTCAGAAAGGATAGTCTTTAAGACTCATCTCATGGAACCCTATTTAACAGACAGATCCCAGAGGTAAGTCTTAAGACCAGCCCGATCTCATCCGAGTTCTTTTGGATAGCATAACCTGAGGTTATTTTTATAACCTCTAGTGCTTTGACCCTCTATCATTTTATTTCGGATATTAACATGTTACAGAAGGAGTTGAGCACTCTTAAAAAAATGAATTAAACATTCATTTTGCTTCATTCAGAAGCAAAAAACATGAGTATTTATGACAGTTCATTGAAATTATCGATCTACCATTCAACCGAAAAGATTCAAACTACTTGAAAAAAAATTAAGTTCAAAAACTATTAATAGTTTGATTATGGAGAGTACATGTTGGAAAAGGACTTACAGTCTTTCCAGACCCTGTCTGAGCACATGCCATCAAATCTCGCCCTGCTAGTATAATAGGAATACTGTATTTTTGCACAGGAGTAAGCTTAGTATAACCAGCTTTAGCAATGTTGTTATTCAGTGTCTGACAGAGATTAGCTTCCTCAAAAGTCTAAAAAAAAAAAAAAAAAAAAAAAACAAGGCAGGGGAGTGGGGGGGGGAGGGCAGTGATTAAATTCCATATATCACACGCAGATCATCCCATAAACATATCCCATTTGAGTTATTCTCATGTTTTTGTTAATTCCATTCTATATACTAAACTTACTTTACCAATATGCCCCTACTCAAAAGTAATAAACAGAGCCTATATATTATTACTTCATAGAATTAAAGAATATTCCCTATAGATACTAGTTCTAAAAACATTTTTTCTGATCTCTCAAAACCTGTGAAATACAAATACTCTGACCAGTAATAATGGCTCATTAATCAACAGGGGACTGTAAGCTCCCCTACTCCTTAGAAAATCATTCTCCTAAAACAGACTTTCTCAAATATTTAGGAAGCAGACATCTTGAATCTCTAGAAAAATATCCTTTTTAGTAGATTTAAATGAAGTTCTCATCCTGGTTTGGTAATGTGGAGATGAAATTTAATACTCTTTCAACATAGTTATTAATTCTACTGTACATGGTAGATATGGTTCTTAATTTCTAACCTAAGCCATTAAGTGCTAAAAATGAGATTTTTATATTCTTTCACATCAACCTATGGAAATGTACCAACTATTTTAAAAACAAAGTTTCCTACACAGTCAATAAAGATATAATTATTACACTGACCAGAATTGCTGGTGGTGCATCATGTCCAGATACTTCTACAAGAATAGTATCATATTTGTCAAAGTTTATGCCTGTCTGATAATGTGCAAAGATGGAATCCTCATCCTCAGGTGGCGGAGGTGGTATGTAGGTCACCTTTGGTCCTTAGAATTCAAATAAAAGAAAGAGCTTACATCACAAGGACCAGAAGAAAAGTAAGAGGGAAAACAAGAACTGAATATCAAATTTTAAATGCTGTAGAACTTCCCAATGTTTACCATTCAACTTTTCACTTCAAATAAAAAAAAAAGTCAACTCTGCTTTTAAGTATTTTTCATTTTTATTAAAATACAATAGAAATTCATGGGATCACACAAAAATTAGTATACCTTGAGTATCACCACTTTCTCCTCCTTCAGCTTCTGACTTCCAAGAATCTTAAAGGCAATCAAACCAAAACAAGATATAAATGGTTTGTATTTTTTAATTGGAGGGTAAAAGAATTTTGACCATAAAAATCAAATACTTTATCTAAAGTAAAACTTACTTTTTCCAGAGCCTGTTATTACTTCTTCATTTAAACCTTTGTAACCACCTAATTAAAAAAAATCCATACTGACAATTAGTCAAGATAAAAGACTGTGCACATCTTTATTTTCATTGCTTGTTTTCAAAGAAAGTAAGTTCTAAAAATGGACAGACATCTTTAAAGTCCCTTCACACAAACAAGACAATTTTGATAAATAAAATCCTTAACAATTTTAGGTTTAACAATTAGGCTAACAATTAGGTTAACCTTAATTAGGTTTCCTTAATACTCAAAATGCTGATTTCATGCAGCTGATACTGTTATATATTATTAGTTTTTGTTTCAGCTGTTCTGTCCCTTTCCTAATTCCTATACTCCTCAGCAAAGGAATCTATTTTCTAAAATGAACTAAAAGTCCATCTGTATTGGGGTATCCCCACTACCATTCCCAGGTTGTATGATTCAGTAGGACTCAGAAACTATTATAGTCATACTCACAATTATGATTTATTACAAAGGACAGAAAGTAACATCAGCAAAGGAAAAAGGTGTATGGGGCAAAATCCAAAGATAACCAGACATAAGCTTCCAAGAGTCCGCTCCCAGTGGTGTCACACAGGACTAATTTCCCTAGCCCCAAGTTGTAACAACACCTTGGAAACACTGCTTTTTATTAGGGGCTGATAATGTAGCCACTTTCTGCCTCGCAAATACCAGGCAGAAATTTCAGACTCTCAAAAGAAAAGAAGGTATTAAAACTACATTGTTGGGGCGTCTGGGTGGCTCTGTTGGCTGGGTGGCTCAGTTCATGAGAACTCATGATCTCATGGCTCATGAGTTCAAGCCCGGTGTGGGGCTCCATGCTGACAGCTCAGAGCCTGGAGCCTGCCTCAAATTCTGTGTCTCCCTCTCTCTGCCCCTACCCTGTTTGCGCTTTGTCTCTCTCAAAAATAAACATAAAAAAATTAAAAAAAAAAAAAAAAAAAAAAAACCTACATTGTTGTACTAACAATTCAGGCACAGTAAGCCATTCTTACACTACTCAGGGTGGTGAGAACCCTCCCCAAATCCAATTTCCCGAATACTAGACAAAGAACAACCTTGTAAGCAGGACATTCAAAGAACAACAGTCAGGACTGTTACGTTAACTCTTTTCCATACAATACCCTATGGTTTTTAGACAATAGTTATCTATTGTGCCACTTTCAGGTATTGTCAGAAAAAAAGAATAAGGACTGCACTAGATTTAAAAATCTAACAAGATACATTTTTACATGTAAGCTAATTTTGTCCTGAACATCCTTGTCCAAACAAGATTTGAGCATTTGTAAATATGGTTTAACTAGCCATTAGTAACCTCTTTCTATAATGAAGAATCTAAGAATCAAGAGGGTAGAACAGAGGCAGCCCAAAGGAACTGTCTCTTTGAATGCTCTGAGAGTACTAATGATCACTGAGGATTTTTCAGAGAAATAAAACAAGCTTTATTGTTTTCCTGGTCAGGAAAGCATTTTAACTTTTATGACATTTAAATATTTCTAACTCTAAAAAAATTTTTCATAGTACAAAATCATGTATACTCGACACTGTTTATCCCTTTTACCAAATCAAATCAAATAACTATCTCATAAGAAAACACAGTTTTGTTTTTTTTAATTTATTTTGAGAGAGGGGGCAGGGAGGGCAGGAGTGTTGTCAGGGCAGAGCCCAAACAAGGCTGGAACTCACAAACCATGAGATAATGACCTGAGCCAAAATCAAGAGTCAGATGTTTAACCCACTAAGCCACCCAGACGCCCCACAAAACATACTGTCTTAAGAACTTATACATACATATTTCAATCTTCAACATCTGCACAGTATCCCATTTTATGGTTATATTATTTAGTAAACCATTATTTATTGATGAATTCTGGTTGACTTTCAGTTTTTACTTATTATAAATGAAGCTTCAGTGAACACCCTTGTGCATACACTGAGCAAATACATCAATGATATATAATTCCTATAATGGAACTGCTATACTGAGGAGTATTAAGTAACTCCCAATACAGGCAGAGAAAATGTATATTCCTCAAAGTGTATAAAAGTACTAACGGTTACTTTTAACATCAAAAATTAAATTTGGTTATTATATAATGCCCTTCTCATCTCTTGTTACAGCCTTTAATTTAAAGTCTAGTTCGTCTGATATAAGTATGGCTACTCCAGCTGGAACAGCTAACAATTATAAATGTCTATGCGCCGAATACAGGAGCCCCCAGATATACAAAACAATTACTCACAAACATAAGCAACCTTATTGATAAGAATGTGGTCATTGCAGGGGACTTTAACACCCCACTTACAGAAATAGATAGATCATCTAGACACACCAACAATAAAGAAACAAGGGCCCTGAATGATACACTGGATCAGATGGATGTGACAGATATATTGAGAACTCTGCATCCCAAAGCAACAGATATACTTTCTTCTCGAGTGCACATGGAACCTTCTCCAAGATAGATCACATACTGGGTCACAAAAAAGTCCTTCATAAGTATACAAGAACTGAAATCATTCCATGCACACTTTCAGACCACAGTGCTATGAAGCTTGAAATCAACCACAGGAAAAAGTCTGGAAAACCTCCAAAAGCATGTAACGAGGTTAAAGAACACCCTACTAAAGAATGAGTGGGTCAACCAGGCAATTAGAGAAGAAATTTAAAAATATATGGAAACAAACGAAAATGAAAATACAACAATCCAAACGCTTTGGGATGCAGCGAAGGCAGTCCTGAGAGGAAAATACATTGCAATCCAGGCCTATCTCAAGAAACAAGAAAAATCCCAAATACAAAATCTAACAGCACACCTAAAGGAGATAGAAGCAGAATAGCAAAGACAGCCTAAACCCAGCAGAAGAAGAGAAATAATAAAGATCAGAGCAGAAATAAACAAGATAGACTCTAAAAAAACTGTAGAGCAGATCAATGAAACCAAGAGTTGGTTTTTTGAAAAAATAAACAAAATTGATAAACCTCTAGCCAGGCTTCTCAAAAAGAAAAGGGAGGACCCAAATAGATAAAATCATGAATGAAAATGGAATTATTACAACCAATTCCTCAGAAATACAAGCAATTACCAGGGAATACTATGAAAAATTATATGCCAACAAACTGGACAACCTGGAAGAAATGGACAAATTCCTAAACACCCACACACTTCCGAAACTCAATCAGGAGGAAATAGAAAGCTTGACAGACCCATAACCCACGAAGAAATTGAATCAGTCATCAAAAATCTCCCAACAAATAAGAGTCCAGGACCAGACGGCTTCCCAGGGGAGTTCTACCAGACGTTTAAAGCAGAGATAATACCTATCCTTCTCAAGTTATTCCAAAAAATAGAAAGGGAAAGAAAACTTCCAGACTCATTCTGTGAAGCCAGTATTACTTTGATTCCTAAACCAGAGAGACCCAGTAAAAAAAGAGAACTACAGGCCAATATCCCTGATGAATATGGATGCAAAAATTCTCAGTAAGACACTACCAAATCGAATTCAACAGCATATAAAAAGAATTATTCACCATGATCAAGTGGGATTCATTCCTGGGATGCAGGGCTGGTTCAACATTCGCAAATCGATCAACGTGACACATCACATTAATAAAAGAAAAGATAAGAACCATAGGATCCTGTCAACTGATGCACAAAAAGCATTTGACAAAATTCAGCATCCTTTCTTAATAAAAACCCTCGAGAAAGTCGGGATAGAAGGAACATACTTAAAGATCATAAAAGCCATTTATGAAAAGCCCAAAGCTAACATCATCCTCAATGGGGAAAAACTGAGAGCTTTTTCCCTGAGATCAGAAACACAAAAGGGATGTAAACTCTCACCGCTGTTGTTTAACATAGTGTTGGAAGTTCTAGCATCAGCAATCAGACAACAAAGGCATCAAAATTGGCAAAGATGAAGTTAAGCTTTCACTTTTTGCAGATGACATGATATTATACATGGATAATCCGACTTACTCCACCAAAAGTCTGCTAGAACTGATACATGAATTCAACAAAGTCGCAGGATACAAAATCAATGTACAGAAATCAGTTACATTCTTATATACTAATAACGAAGCAACAGAAAGACAAATAAAGAAGCTGATCCCATTCACAATTGCACCAAGAAGCATAAAATACCTAGGGATAAACCTAACCAAAGATGTAAAAGATCTGTATGCTGAAAACTATAGAAAGCTTATGAAGGAAATTGAAGAAGATATAAAGAAATGGAAAAACATTCCGTGCTCATGGATTGGAAGAATATTGCTAAAATGTCAATACTACCAAAGCTATCTACACATTCAATGCAATCCCAATCAAAATCGCACCAGCATTCCTCTCGAAACTAGAACAAGCAATCCTAAAATTCATATGGAACCACAAAAGGCCCCGAATAGCCAAAGTAATTTTGAAGAAGAAAACCAAAGCAGGAGGCATCACAATCCCAGACTTTAGCCTCTACTACAAAGCTGTAATCATCAAGACAGCATGGTATTGGCACAAAAACAGACACATAGACCAATGGAATAGAATAGAAACCCCAGAACTAGACCCACAAACGTATGGCCAACTAACCTTTGACAAAGCAGGAAAAAAGACAGTCTCTTTAACAAATGGTGCTGGGAGAACTGGACAGCAACATGCAGAGGAATGAAACTAGACCACTTTCTTACACCATTCAGAAAAAGAAACTCAAAATGGATAAAGGACCTGAATGTGAGACAGGAAACCATCAAAACCCTAGAGGAGAAGGCAGGAAAAAACCTCTCTGACCTCAGCCGTAGCAATTTCTTACTTGACACATCACCAAAGGCAAGGGAATTAAAAGCAAAAATGAACTACTGGGACCTTATGAAGATAAAAAGCTTCTGCACAGCAAAGGAAACAATCAACAAAACGAAAAGGCAACCAACAGAATGGGAAAAGATATTTGCAAATGACATATCAGACAAAGGGCTAATATCCAAAATCTATAAAGAGCTCACCAAACTCCACACCCGAAAAACAAATAATCCAGTGAAGAAATGGGCAGAAAACATGAATAGACACTTCTCTCAAGAAGACATCCAGATGGCCAAAAGGCACATGAAAAGATGCTCAATGTCGCTCATCAGGGAAATACAAATCAAAACCACACTCAGATATCACCTCACGCCAGTCAGAGTGGCCAAAATGAACAAATCAGGAGACTATAGACGCTGGAGAGGATATGGAGAAACGGGAACCCTCTTGCACTGTTGGTGGGAATGCAAACCGGTGCAGCCGCTCTGGAAAACAGGGTGGAGGTTCCTCAAAAAATTAAAAATAGACCTACCCTATGACCCAGCAATAGTACTGCTAGGAATTTACCCAAGGGATATAGGAGTAGTGATGCATAGGGGCACTTGTACCCTAATGTTTATAGCAGCACTCTCAACAATAGCCAAATTATGCAAAGAGCCTAAATGTCCATCAACTGATGAATGGATAAAGAAATTGTGGTTTATATACACAATGGAGTAGTATGTGGCAACGAGAAAGAATGAAACATGGCCCTTTGTAGCAACGTGGATGGAACTGGAGAGTGTGATGCTAAGTGAAATAAGCCATACAGAGAAAGACAGATACCATATGTTTTCACTCTCATGTGGATCCTGAGAAACTTAACAGAAACCCATGGGGGAGGGGAAGGAAAAAAAAAAAAAAAGAAGAGGTGAGAGCGGGAGAGAGCCAAAGCATAAGAGACTCTTAAAAACTGAGAACAAACTGAGGGTTGATGGAGGGTGGGAGGTAGGGGAAGGTGGGTGATGGGTATTGAGGAGGGCACCTTTTGGGATGAGCACTGGGTGTTTTATGGAAACCAATTTGGCAATAAATTTCATATATTGAAAAAAATTAGATTAAAAAAATTAAATTTGGATTACAATAATGTTAACCCCTTGTAGGTAAACCAAGTAAAAACTCACCTCGTCCACTTCCACTGCCGCTTCTGCTTTGGTAAGTGTCACCATTACCTGTAAGGCATTGTTCTGCAGATTACTTAGACATATAGCTATTTCTATTCAAATACTGAGTACTGAGGATACCTGGTCCCTTTGTCCATCCATCTCTTAATTCTACATTTAATATAAATCTTTTCCTCATGTGAACACTTTAAAACCTTCATTTTTTTTTGAGAGAGAGTTTTAAGTTCACAGAAAAATTGAGAGAAAGGAACAGAGATTTCTCTGATACCTCCCTCCTGCCCTCACATTTTAACAGCCTCCCCCATTATCAACATTAAAAGTTTATCATATTAAAAGTTTACAGTAGGGCTCACATTCGGTGTTATACATTCTATGGGTTTTAAAAAACATAAAATGACTTGTATCCACCGTTGATGTATCATACAAAGTATTTTCACTGTTCTAAAAATCCTTCATACTATTCCTTCCTGCCCCCAACCCCTGGCAACCACTATTCTTTTTACCCTTCTCCAAAGTTGTTCCTTTTCCAGAATGTCTTAAAGTTGGAAAGTATTTAATAAGTAGCCTTTTCAGATTGGCTTCTTTCACTTAGTAACATGCATTTAGGGTTTCTACAGGTCTTTTCATAGTTTGATGGCTCATTTCCTTTTAGTACTGAATAACAGTCTATGGTTTGGATGTACCAGTATATACACATTTGCACATTTTTATCAATAATTGTGTTGCTGTGTTTTTTCATTTTCTCCTCAAATCACCTAAAGAGTTCTTTCTTTGAAACCACTGCAAACTTCATTTTCCTTCCTCCAATTCAAGCTATATTTATACATCAAATTAACTGGTAAGAGAGAAGAAATAATTCACAGTGCACAAATTTTATAAGGAAGGCAAAACTGCTCATGTATAAAAAGCAGATCTAAAAATCATAGAAAGTTATGAGCTAACCAAGTATACTTAAATACATCTATTAGTTTACTAATTGTAGAGTTAAAAACATGAATGTTTAACATTCAATAAGAAATTCTATTTCTCACCTGCACCACTTAAAGATGGTCTTCTAGAACCAAAAAGGCCACCAGTGCGCTGCATCCCCTCATCTTGTTCATATTCACTATCTGTATTTGTACATAATGAGATTATATTACTTTTAAGAGGTTTTAAAATGATAAAGAGAAGAAAATCTAAAAGAGAGACAAGAAAATCAAGTGATAGTGCCAGAAGTTAAAGATGTGAGGCAAAATAGTTTAAATTGTACAAGAATCACAATGAGCATTTTTCTAAGAATCACACAAAGGATTTCTCCATAAATTATTTCTTTGAATTACAAATGACTTCCTCAAAACTTTTATTAAAATTATTTTTTAAAAAAGTTAGGGCCAATACTATGTTAAAATATCATATAAGCAAAAGTTAAACAACCTCCCAAAAATAGCACTGCTACTGCCCCAGAAACTTCACATTGCATAGCCTTTTTGCTTATTCTCCGGAACAGTACCCGCTTGCTCCCACTGTTGCTAAATCAAACCTTACAAGTCCTGAACAACCCCTAGACCCTTACACTTTTTTAAAAGTGACAATTCACTAATCTCCTATACATCTATTAAATTATTACAGATTTAGTTTTGACTTCCAAAACCACGCATCCTTCCTCTTCCATTAAGAGACACACGCAGGGGCGCCTGGGTGGCGCAGTCGGTTAAGCGTCCGACTTCAGCCAGGTCACGATCTCGCGGTCCGTGAGTTCGAGCCCCGCGTCAGGCTCTGGGCTGATGGCTCAGAGCCTGGAGCCTGTTTCCGATTCTGTGTCTCCCTCTCTCTCTGCCCCTCCCCCGTTCATGCTCTGTCTCTCTCTGTCCCAAAAATAAAAAAAAATAAAATAAAAAAAAAAAAGAGACACACGCAATCCAGCAGTGACTTCTGAAGTCAATACCCCTAGCTCTAAGAAACGATGGCTGGAGTAAGTTGTTAGAAAGCCAAACTGGTAGAAGAGGGTATAAAGGAGGGTACAGTCTTAGAGAAGGCTACCTATTTCTAAGGTTGGCTTTTATGATGAAGGCTTTCAAACAGTAATATTAGGCACTTGGGTGGCTCAGATGGCTGAGCACCCTACTCTTGGTTTTGGCTCACGTCATGATCTCACAGTTTGTGAGTTTGAGCCCTGCATTGCGCTCTGTGTGGACAGAGCAGAGTCCACTTGGAATTCTCTCTTCACCCCCACCCCTTTCCCGCTCTCTCCCTCTCTCAAAATAAATAAATAAACTCTAAAAAAAAAAAAAAAAAAAGTAAGATTAAAGAGCTGAGTCACACAAACTTCTATAAAGACTCATCTATTCCAACAGGTATGCAATTAGATATGTGTCTAAAAATGTCATATATAATGTAAGCAATTATATACCAGCTACAGTGTAAGCTCTTCTCATATAATCCTCTCAACAAGCTTAACCGATAGGTTTTATTTTTTATCATTTCCTTCTTAACAGATAAAGCACACCATTTGCAATTCACTACTAACTTGAACTTCCTAGACCAAATCCTCCACGGCAACCTCGGAAACCACCTCTTCCACCTCTTCTGGATGACCCTGAAGCTTCTGAATCATTTCCATCTTGATAGCCTATAATATGAAAACACACACAAGAACAACACAAAATAACAACAAAGAAATCTTGGAGAAATGGTGTCCAAATTTATTTTAAGCCTTGCATAATTAAGTAACTTTAAATATTTTAAGGCATTAATAGTTACTAAAAAGAAATGCCATATTTGACCTATAAATGTTCAACTTTGGGGCACCTGGGTGGCTCAGACGGTTAAGCGTCCACTTTGGCTCAGGTCATGATCTCGCAATCTTTGAGTTCGAGCCCCGTGTCTGGCTCTGTGCTGACAGCTCGGAGCCTGGAGCCTGCTTCAGATTCTGTGTCTCCCTCTCTCTCTCCCCCTTTCCCCACTCATGCTCTGTCTCTGAATCTGTCTGTCTCTCTCTGTTAAAAATAAACATTAAATGTTCAACTTTACTACCATAAACAGATATAGCTACAATTTAAAAAAAGAAAAACCCACTGTTTTCTGAGAATCAAAACGAAAAATAACCAGAGGTAGTTAGTTGGCTGGCTCAGTCAGTACAGCTTGTGACTCTATTCCAGAGTCTTGAGTTCAAGCCCCACGTTGAGAGGAAGAGTTTACTTGAAAAAAAAATTTTTTTTGACGAAAAAACTGTCACTTGCAAAACACTGAAAATTACCACAAATGTATCATTAACAACATTTCTACAATGCACAGAAGCCTTAGATAAATCTAGGCTTACATTGTTCTTTACAGAAAACAGTAAAACATCTTACTCAAAGCAGAGACATATAGACATATACAAAGCCTGATTTCCTACTATAAACACTTTAAATTCAATTAAAAACCAAAAATCAGTATAAATATTTCAAGTAACATATCCCACCTAAGGCAGAACGAGGTCAATTCAAAACCAAAACGTCAACTGGGCAGAAAATAAAGAGAGATTCAGTTTATGAACTTGCCACTATTTACAAAGAAACTTCTCAATAAAGGTAAAAATTCTACCTGTATTTCTTGATACTGAATTATATGTGTTTTTAAAGCCTATTTATAAAATAGGGCAGACTTAATTCAAGGTAGATTCATCTACAACCTCAAACTTAGATTCCTCAATCTAGCAACAATCGCTTTATCAATACTTATATCCACCTTTTCTAAATTATTTGTGCCTCTTTATCTTTGAATAAACCTTGTTAGAGTTTATCTCTTCTCAAGAAACAGTTTATTTTTTTGACCAGCTTCTTTTTTAGGTATGTTACTTTGGTGTGAGCATATGAATAATAAAATGAAAACCTATAGACCTACTAGCCAGCTTAAAACTAAAAACGTTCCCAGGGCATCAGGGTAGCTCAGCTGGTCCACCCAGTCCAACTTCAGCTCAGGTCATGCTAAGTTCATGGGTTCAAGGCCCAAGTCGGGGTGTGTGCTGACAAGCGTGAAACCTGCTTCAGATCTGTCTCCCTCTCTCTCTGCCCTTCCCCAGCTTATGCTGTCTCTCAAAAATAAATATATTAAAAAAAAAACAAACTAAAAATATTCCCAAGACCTAGGGAGACCATGTGTAGTCTTTCACCCTATGTTTCCCCCTTCCTCAACCAATATCCTGATTTGTTTCTCATTTCCTTGCTCCTAATTTTACCAACTATGTGCATATCTTTATGCAACATATTGTTCAGTTTGTTTGAGCTTTATATAATGGAATCTTATAGAATATGTATTTTTTATCTTGCTTCCTTTTATTCAACTTTTTGTTGATGCATACTTCATTCACTTTTAGTGCTGAATAACACTCCACTGTATCTGTTTCATTCATGTCTATTTTCTTTTTAACTTCCTTCTACTGAGTTTTTTAATTACTTAAGTTGAATACATTAATTTCTTTTCTACTCAATGCATTTAAGACTACAAAAATTCCTCAAAAAGTCAGCTGCTTTAGCTGTATCCCTTAAGTTTTGATGTTTTTACTGCCCATTCAGTTCTAAATACTTTATTATTTCCATATGAATTTTCAGAAATTGAGAAATTCAGTTTCCAAACCACAAGGGTTAGGCTTTTCATTATGGATTTCTGTTTTCACAATACTTTAACAAGAGGACATAGCATATGATAAATTCTACAGTATATTGTGAGACTTCCTTTTGGCCTTAATTTATGGCAAAATTATATCTATTTTCTAGATGCTGTAAAAGAATGTATAAAAAAGGGTGTGTATTATTCCAAACAGAAATATTAAATCAGGCTTAATAACTAGTATTCAAATCTACCGTAGTCTCTATAGTCTTACTCATTTCTGGTCTGCTCATTCTATCAGTTTGTAACAGAAAAATGGTTTAAACCTAAGATTAATGGTTTAACTAGAATTTGCAATTTTTTTCCACGTAATTATGTCTACTTTTGCTTTATATACATAAGAATATATTGTTAGATTTCAAACCATGTTCCAAACTGTAATATTTTCCCAGTGAACATGCCTTTTATCATTAGGTAATTATTTCTTTATCCCTAATATGTCTGCTTTAGTCTATTTTGTCTCCTATTTCTATACCAGCTTTTGGGGGTTCATATTGGACTGACATTTTTCTCTTTATTTGCAACTCTGCACTGAAATACATGTAACTATACACATATTATGATTACTGACATTGATTTCTTACTTCTTTCATCCTCTTTTGTGTTTTCTCTTTCCTGAATTTTTTTCAACTTTTTTTGTTCTTTCTGCCCTTCTGTTAGATTTCCCAAATGCTACATTTTATGCCTTTACTGACATCCTTCAATCTCACCATGAATATTTTATAAATATTTAAATTAGGGGAATCTGGGTGGCTTAGTCAGTTAAGCATCCAACTTCAGCTCAGGTCATGATCTCACAGTTCATGGGTTTGAGCCCTGCATCAGGCTCTGGGCTGACAGCTCAATGCCTGGAGCCTGCTTCAGATTCTGGGTCTCCCTCTCTCTCTGTCCCTCCCCCCGCTTGTGCTCTCTCTCTCTCAAAAATAAACATCAAAAACAAATTTTTTAATAAAAAATTAAAAAATAAATTATCTTCAACCTTGTCTATTTACTACAAAGTCCTGCCCTTCTACTGGATTTCCTCCACTAGTGAGTTATACATCAGGTACTTTTTATTATCTTTCAGTTTTACCATTTTTAAGAAATCCTGAAATTAGTTTCAATCCATTCTCTTTCCTACTGAGATGACAAAGAACTAAAGTATTTCATTTGTTAGTATGTTGGTTCTTTGTTTCTATAACACCTAAATTAATTACCATCATTTATTACTATCTTCTACAAGCAATACTTACCTAGGCTTACCAAGATGCTTACCATTTTTAAAACGTGTATTTATTTAGTTTTGTTCATCATTGCTTCCTACTTCTTTGTTGCAGTTTCCTCTTACTAGTAAATATGATTTAGTAGTTGTTTCCTCAGTGGTATGACAGTACTAAACACTATCTTTATCTCAGTGGTATTATTTCTCTCTGATAACTAAATTTTCCGGATGTAACAGTTCAGATTCAGAACTATTCTCCTCAGAATTCTACATTCTCCTCTATTCTGATCTCTACCTTTATTGGAAAAAAAAAAAAAAACGCACAAAAGTTCTATCAATCTAATGTTCTTTTACAGGTGGATCAATATTTTTTCTGATAGTTCAAAATATTTCTATCTTCATAATTCTGCAATTTCAATACACATATAGGGGTGTAAGTTTTTTTTAAATTCTCTCTGTAATCTTGTGCCTCCTTAACTCTAGAAAAGTCTCTGAACTATTCTTTGAATAGTATTCTTCCCTTCCCTCTTTCATCTTCTGTGTTCTTTCCTCAGGAGATATAGAGACATATGTTAGAGTAACAGAGCTTCTTATTCTATCTTCCCTAGAAGATATCTTCAAGTTTTCCATTCCCAAATTTAGAGAATTTCTTCAGATCTCTATATGGACTCATTTATTCTACTCATCTTTAATCTGTTTAATCCATTCATTATGCTCTCAATCACTACTGCTTTCTGTAAATTCAATTTGGTTCCTTTTCAAAACTAGCTTCTCTGCTGAGCCAATGATTATAAAATGACTCAGTACTTCCAGTACCAAAGCTTAATAATTCTGTACACAAGAGAAACACAAACATTTAAATGAAGATGCTTTCCTTTTCCTGTAACTAATGCCAATTTCCAGTTATATAAGAAGTCTAATAACTTGAGATGAAAATAACATGGATGTTACATACAATTAAAAATCTGCATGACCTTCTTGTTTGAAGGTAGGGACACTATGTATCCCACATGGTCATAAAAATAATTTGTTTTTAAATAAAGAGGTTAAAAGGTAAGTAAAGCACTACAGAAGTTACAATGAATGAACTAGATCTACACTTTCAACACATAAATCTTTAAAAACAAGGAATAAAAAAAGTCACAAAAAGAGGGAGAGTGCTTGGCTGGCTCAGTCAGTAGAGCATGCAACTCTTGATCTCAGGGTTTTAAGTTTGATTCCCACGTTGGGTGTAGAGATTACCTAAAAATAAAATCTTAAAAATAAGTCACAAAAAGATAGGTATAATACATTTTTATCAAAGTATGAATATGAAATATATACACACACCAATGTTAAATTAACTCTGGGAAGAAGAAGATATAAAATATAAAGATAAATCTTCCAACAATTATGTATCTTTTTATATATGAAATATACATGACAAAATGTTCCTGTTAAATCCAGGTAGTGGTATTCAAGTGTTTGTAATAGAATATTCTGTGCTTTTCTGAGTTATTGAAATATTTCAAAATTTACCACTTTAAAAGTCACTTTTCATAAATAACATTAATTTATTTTTTTAATGTTTATTTATTTTTGAGAGAGAGAGAGACAGAGACAGAGAGCAAGTGGGGGAGGGGCAGAGAGCGAGAGACAATCCAAAGCAGGCTCCAAACTCTGAGCTGTCAGCACAGAGCCCAACGCAGGGCTCAAACTCACAAACCATAAGATCATGACCTGAGCCTGAAGCCGGACGCTTAATTAACTGAGCCACCCAGGAGCCCCAACATTAAGGTATTTTTAAAGGTGACACATTAGTCCTTCCGTGAGGTGCGTTCTGCATTTCATAAGGGACAGCTGACAAACTCTTGCAGCTCTTAATGATGTCTGGTAACAATCCTCAAAAAGGCATAACTTTATAAATCATTTAAACTTCGGGTAAAAGAAATATAAACATCTTTTCTTCATTTAAAAAAGTACTTACCATAAATTTAGTGAGGTCACTCAACCTTCAATATATAAAATTCAATTATATTTCTATATACCAGAAAACAAAATGAAAATTTTTAAATGATATGGATCAATGACTCAGCAAAAGTGGCAAAGTAACAAACTCCAAATTCTGCTACTCCAAAAAAAGAAAAAAAAATGGACAAAAACTGTCAGAATAAAAATTTTCCAAAATGAAAGTTAATCAGACTTGCAGTAACCCAGAGAATATTTTAAGCTGATTCTCAGAATGGTGAACTCTGTGGCATATTTCAACTTACTCCAGTCCCATCTTCTGGCAATTCCACTTCTAGGCATATATTCCAAAGATGCAAAAACAACGACTCCCAACAGATAAACATATATGAATGTTCATAGGAGCATAAGAGCATTTTATATATACAATGGATAATTATTCAACTATAAAAAGAAAAGTTCTTTGTTCTGATACATACTACAACATGAACATTGAAAATGTTATGCTAAGTGAATTAAGCCAGACAGAAAAGGGCAAATGTCTTATGACAGTTATCAGGACATGCCAATCAAAACCATAATGAGATACCATTTTACACCCACAAGGATCACTACTACCGAAATGACACACAATAACAAAGACTGGTGAGGATACAGAGAAGTTGGGACACTCCTACATTGTTGGAAGGAATGTAAATTGGTGCAGCTGCCGTAGGAAACAATTTTTCAGTTTCACTCCAAAGTATATACACCATAAAAATTAAAACACATGTTCACATAAAACTTGTACGCAAATGTTTATAGTAGCATTAGTCATAATAGCTCAAAAGTAGAAACAACCCAATAATCCATCAGGTGATGAACAAACACAACATGGTACACTGTGAATTATTAATTAGCCATTAAAAGGAATTAAGTACCATCACATGCTACAACACGGACAAACCTTGAAAACATCATGGTAAGTGAAAGAAGACACAAAAAAAACACATATTATATCATTTCATTTACATAAAGTCCAGAATTGGCAAATCCATAGCTACAGAAAGTCAGTTAGTGGTTGGGTTGCTAAAGGATGGAGATAAAAGGGAAATGGGATGAATTGCTAATAGGCACAAGGTATTTGGGGAGTGGGGAGAAGGAAATGTTCAGGAATTAAAGAGTGATGATTTGAAATACAACACAGTGAATATACTTAAAACTACTGAATTATATACATCAAAATGGTGAAGCTTATGTTATATGACATATTAGATAAATAAACATAAGTATCACAAAATATCAAATACTAAAGTAAAGACAGACATATAATCACTCACTAGTGAAAACTGCAAAACATAGGAAAAACTCAAGATTTACGATGGGGATATTCAGGAATTGGAAGCACCAATATTTGCAAAGATGGCCATTCTCTTCAAACTAATCTACAGATTCAGTGCAATCCCCAAAATATCCCATTAAGTTTTTTCCTGGAAATTGATAAACTGAATCTAAAAGTCACATGGAAATGCAAAAGACTAACAATAACCCAAGTAATACTGAAGAACAATAAACTTGGAAGACTTACAGTACCAGATATTAGGACATATTATGAAATTACACTAATTTAGGCTATATGGCAAAGATGTGAAAATACAGAAACTGACCAATGGAAAGGAACCAAGTCCAGGAATAGTTTCACATAAATACTGTCACCTGATTTAGGACAAAGGCAGCCTAGCAGTGGAGAGTGGAAGGGAAAGTCTTTCAGAAAGTGATACCGGATCAACTGCACACCCTTATGGGGAATAAAAATGGACCTTGATCCCTATCTTACACCATATAAAAAATGAAGTCCAAATGAATCACAGTCTGAATGTGGAGGCTAAAAAAAATAAAATTTAACAAGAAAAAGAGAAGACAGTATCTCCATTACTTTAAAGGGAGCAAAGAGTCTCCAAATATAAATGTTATCCACGAGTTATTTTTATTGTTCTTGCAAATTTTCTGTGTTAATTTGCAAATAAAAAGGTAAAAATAGACACCCCAAAAAAAGGTGGCAAAAAACTTGAATCAACACTACACAAAAGATGATGTGCAAATCGCCAGTAAACATACGATGCATTGCACATTTTATTAGCCCATCAAGAAAAGGCAAGTTAAAACCACAATGAAATATATTACTACAGACTTAACAGAATGGTTAAAATTAAGAAGAAAATACCAAGTGAGGTGATGATGTGGGAGTGTACCTCAGTATATTTATCTTGAAAACATCTGACAGTAAAAAAATATATACAAAATCTATGAGCCAACAATTCTATTTCCGAACAGATAACAGTATCACCAAAAGCAATGTACTGGAATATCCACAGGAACAGTTTCAAAATAGTCCAAAATTGGAAGACATCCCAACATCCACGTACTGTTCTGTACAGAACAGTAAAACAAAAGAATCTATATAGTAATGATAATGATTACAACTGCAACCAACACTATGATTGCATCTCACAAACACATTAAGCAGAGAGAAGCTGGAGACAAAACAGCATGTTGTATGATTCCATTTATATTACGTACAAAAACAGAGAAAATTAATCTGTCCCGCCAAAAGTCAGAATACAAATTACCCATGTGGTGGGCAAGTTGCTGCTGAGTGAATATGATCATAAAAGGCGCTTTTGAGGTGCTAGTAATTTCTACTTCTTGATCTGGATGCCTATGAACATGTATGATGTATGCACACATCTGGTACTTTATGTCATATTTCAATATAAATTTAAATACACTTATATTTATGCACACATACTTGTATTTACTGACCACCATGTGCACGCTTTCCCTACCTTCAAATGTATACAACTCCAAAGAACAGCGATCAGGAATACCCAAAAATGACTGTTTCCCTGTGAGTCACCCTGTATTAGTCAATAGGCCAGGATCAAGCACATAGAGATTTTGGCTTCTGACTGCATCCCATAAGTATGAGTTAAGCAGATTTAAAGAGAATAGTGAGGAAGATACTCACTGTTCTGCAGAAAACAACCAAAAATTTAAAACTAAGAGCAATACTTAAGGAATATTAAGTGTTAAAATTGCTTGTTAAAGGAAAAGCAATTCTAAAAGGGGAGTCTGGCTTTTACTTAAATTTCCTTGCCATTATTACATGTCCCCCTGCAATTATCATTAAAAAATTCAATTTATGAGGTAAATAGCCATCCCTCATTCACCACCAAATTCCTCCCTACCTCACAGCCCTAAGAAGGTTATACTGAAGTCCACAAGTCCTAGCTTCACTAGGGAGTGTCTGGTATTCAGTGGGCTATTCAATAGGGAAGGAAAAAGCCGTTCCCAAGTTATGGTGAAAATACTAATGTATCTGATTATATAGTTCCTAAGGATAAACTCTTTTAATATAAGGAGATTTAATATCTTTTAATATAGGGAAATTCAGTAATTTTTATCCATTTTATAAGTTCACTATGTGTTGTTGAAATACCAAAAATAAAACCCACGTCTACCCATAAATGATTATCAAGAATTAAGCATGGTAATGTTTATACCATCTCACCTTAACTGCATCAGAGGCAGGATTAGCAGAGTATGATAGAGCACTGCCAGACTTGAACAAAGAATAATCTACAATTTCTTCCCTCTCCCTCATCTCCAAATATTCTATTCAGAGACAATGACATCCCAGTTCATATATACTGTGAATAACCAGAACTCATAGTCCCTATTCTGTACTTCATAGCACATTCTGGAGATCTTCAGGGAAAGAAACCCAATGACATTAGAAAGTGTAAGTACAAACTGTTCCAAAATATGGTCCTTACCGCCTCTCTTGGAAAATCCTCTGTTCCGTGTTTGATTATCTTCACAGTCATTACTAGATTCTTGAATAAAAATTTAACATGTGAATAGTATCTAAATAATTAATTTTAAAGGTGAAATATCTAAATAGCACTGTCACAGGATAAATTAGTGAAAAAGTATTTTCTTAAAGTAAAGTAACATTTTAATTCTTGAAATAATTTTAGCAATATAAAGACATTATTCAGTCAACTCCCTATACAAATCTTTTAATATACCTAAATGTTAAATGTTAAGCATACAATTGAGAACTCACTTTTTGCCAAGTGCCACACACAAGCCAAAAAATAGGAATTTCAAAATGTTAGTATGACTAAAAATGGTTTCAGAAACATCTAAACTATTAAGTAGTCAAGTGGTTCTGAAATGTAGGCCATAGGCCACTAGAAATACATGGCTATTTTTTTTTATAATGCTATCAATATTTCTGTAATTTGCCTTTCTTAATAAACCTCAGACATTAGAGGCTTTTTTTTTTAATGCTAACTTTTCCCTCATCATCCTAATGAAAGAATTTGCAGATATCCCATCTTTTCTGTTTTTAGTGACATTATCAAATAACATTACCATATATATTATATAATAATTAATAATAATAAATAAATATTAATTATTAATAAATTATTAAATTTATTATTAAAATAATAATATGACCTTTAGTAATAACTTTACAAAACTCTTTCTAGAAAACTCCAACAAAGCCACATTTGGGAAATAAACAAATGGCTTCAAGAGATCTTTATACATGCCATGAAATGTTTAAAATCTGAGAAGTTTAAGTCACAGTAATGTCATCAAGTGGCTAGACAGCTTAGAAGCTATCAGTTAAGTTCCTTGCAAAAATGCTAATTTAACAATTAATACTGTTCTATAAGAAATGACCCAGAGCTCTTGTTGCAGGCTCCTACTTCAAATGAAGTCAACGACTACCAAACATTCCTTAAGAACAATCTAACAACCAGACAACTTTCCAGAAGGCAGGATTTAAAACTACAAGGGAACTTAACATGAAGGAAAAAATTGGGGAAAGGTTAGCACACCCTGGAATAAGTATGACAGCTAACAATTATTGCCTTATATGAAAAAAAAAAAAACCTATGAATTAATTTGAGAAGTGAGAAGGAGAAAGAAGTCTCACATTATTTTTGTCCAATTATTCCCCTAAAACACACCTATATTTTGACCACACTGGGAATTAAAATAGGCTAATGACATTAGGAGAAGTTGGGTGAAGGGAACAATTATATTAGCAGAGGGGTGAAGGAAACACTCTAACTTGTTAACTCTAACTTTCTAACTTGTTGTAAGTCTTAGACTATTTCAAAATAACAAGTTATTTTAAAAAATCACTGTATGGGAAAAAAAAAAAAATCACTGTATGGGAATGCAAGCTGGTGCAGCCACTCTGGAAAACAGTATGGAGGTTCCTCAAAAAACTAAAAACAGAACTACCCTATGACCCAGCAATTGCACTACTAGGTATTTATCCAAGGGATATAGGTGTGCTGTTTCGAAGGGACACATGCACCCCAAGGTTTATAGCAGCACCCCGACAATAGCCAAAGTATGGAAAGAGCCCAAATGTCCATTGATGGATGAATGGATAAAGAAGATGTGATATGTATGATATGTATGTACCATATATATATATATATATATATATGTATGTACCATATGTATGTATGTATGTACCATATATATATATATGGTACATACATACATACATACAAGGGAGTACTACTCAGCAATCAAAAAGAATGAAATCTTGCCATTTGCAACTACGTGGATGTAACTGGAGGGTATTATGCTAAGTGAAATTAGAGAAAGATAAATTTATGACTTCGCTCATATGAGGACTTTAAGAGACAAAACAGAAGAACACAGGGGAAGGGAAACAAAAATAATATAAAAACAGGGAGGGGGACAAAACATAAGAGACTCATAAATATGGAGAACAGAGGGTTACTGGAGGGGGTGTGGGAGGGGGGGATGGCCTAAATGGGTAAGGGGCATTAAGGAATCTACTCCTGAAATCACTGCTGCAATATACGCTAATTTGGATGTAAATTTTAAAAAATAAAGTTAAAAAATAAAATCACTGTAGAGTTAGAAGATAAAGCCAAGGATAAAAAAGAGAGATTATCCCAACATCAGCTATGACCACATTATATTAGTAATTACATAAAAATCACTAAAACTGTATAAAATATGTAACTTAAATAAAATATAGACACTTTAAACATATAAACATAAATAACACATAATACATTGATTATATAAAACATATCAAATATATATTAGTATGCAAAAATGTCACATATATTATAGCATTTTATATAAATAATATCACATAAAATTAATTAATAGTAATAACAGAATTCAGTATAGTTTAGCACTGTTCTAAATGAATAATATGTACTAACTTTTTAAATCTTCACAAAAACCTTATGAAATGGGTATTATCATCTTTTATCAAAAGATAAAAGCTATACCAGCTAGAGGAAACAAGACTGCAGGGCCAATAACGACCACAAAAGATGCTATTCATTTGCATGCAGAGTAATAGCTTCTATCATGATATTAAAATCTGTTCCTGGGCTTGCCAACAACAACTGTAAGAATGACAGAATTCAATCCATATATATGTGGGTTTTTTTGGGGTTTTTTTTGTTTTTTTAAGGGGACACAAGCTTGAGAACAGAAGAAAGAAGACAAAAGAGAAGAAAGCAGACCATTTTGGAGGAAACAAGTTCTCTCAGGTGCCAGGAGAAACTGGACTTTGTGCTCAAAAGCACAAATTGGTTAGGTGAACATGATCTTGAAATATTAACAGATTTAAAAATGGGAGATTAGGTAGAACAGAAATGGAAAAGAATAAAAATTGGGTTTTTTTTTCTTCTGTTAAATATTACTTCTATGTTATGTACATTTTCATTTGAATAAGATATGAAAAAATGAAGAAACAATTAGGCAGGATGAGACTGACGACAGTTTAGGGAAACAGTCTTATTAGAGATATTAAAACCCCATCTAACTCCAAACAGGTTTTAAGGTTATCATTCTAGGCTTGGTATTGATGTTGAGAATCACTGTTAAGAGTATAAAAAGATTAGGTCTCAAATAAATCATGAAGATGGATGGCATTTACTATTTACCATGAATGTGTGTGGTATTAAACTTTATATTTTCACACACATTTTCATTAAGTTTGCCTAACAACCTTTTAATATGATGGCCTCCACTCTGCAGAATAGCAAATTGTGGCTCTGACAAATTAAGCAACTTGCTCTAAGTCATTCAACTAGGTCACAAAGCAGGGCCAGGAAACAAAGTTGCATATCCAAAATGTATTACATCATTATGTTTCCATAGATAAGTGATTACCAAACAAAATGACATCAGGATCACCAGGCAGGCTTTTTAAATACAGGTTCCAAGGCCTCATCCAAATCTACTTAATCAGTAGAAAGCACTATTAATTTTTATAATCTATCTTCTGATAACACTACTCTACTCTCATCATTCTCTTTACTCCTCCAAACCAGTGTGTCAGTACTTTTGATGGAAATGCCTTGATAGCAGCAGTCATCTACATACTCATGAATCTTTTTCCACTGTCAAGAATTATGTAAGTCTGAATAGGGATCTGCATGTCCCAAACTGTATGTGTATATGGACATGGAGTTTTGATTCTTAACTTGTTCTTTCTATTATCCCCTTTTTCTTAAGGTAGCAAACCATTCAGAAGTCGCACCTCATAGACTAAGTCAAATGGCAATAGGCCAAACTAGGATGCCTGAATTCTTGGTCAGGGCTCTGGTTATAATTGCTGTATGAAAGTGGGTTTGAATAAATTAGAACTGAAAACCACTGTGACACTTAATCTTAGTTTTCCCTTTAGCATGTACTCTGAACATTCAATTTTAAAAGCCACTACAAAAAACATTAAACTTACGTCTCCAGAAACCAGAGCTATCACCTTCTTCAAACTTGTTATTTGAAAAACCTATACAAAATAGAAAATTAAACTTGCAAATTTCTGAAAACAATTACCTGTATCTCTGTGGTAAACAAACCAAAAAACAAAGGGAAAAAAACAGCAAAACAAGTGCTACTTGTTATGATGCCCCTTTAATACAGGATAAACGACACAGAACTATAAATATAAATACTGAATAAAAACTCACACGGGTTGGGGGGCACCTGGATGGCTCAGTTGGTTAGACAACCAACTTTGGCTCAGGTCATGATCTCACAGTTTGTGAGTTCGAGCCCCATGTCAGTCACTGCGCTGACAGCCCAGAGCCTGGAGCCTACTTCAGATTCTGTCTCCCCCTCTCTCTACCCCTCCCCTGCTCACGCTCTGTATCTCTCTGTCTCTCAATAATAAATAAATGTTAAAAAAAAAATTTTTTTTTTTAAACTCACATGGGTTGGCTAACAATTTCTGCATTGTGTCATTTAACTAAGGTAAAATGTCAGCCAACGCTATAGCATCTCAGATGTCATATATTCTTCTATATTATATGGTCAAACTACAGCTATATATCAACATAACACACTACATACTTTCTATTCAAAATATCAAATGTTTTAAAACCTTCAATCTCTTCATTTGCCAGAGGACAATATTACTCAATTATAATCCAATAATCAGTAATTTTTCCCATCTCAGTAATAAGGAAATTCTTCTAACATTTTTTATTTTCAGCAAGTTTTTTTTTACATCTTTCATTTAACTCTACTTTCAGATTTCTCATATAATAAAAACCAGTACAAAGATTTACGTGTCTCTGGAACATACAGATATGTCTCTAAAATTAATTTTAAAAGGATCTATCAGTAATATTTCATAAAATTTTTAAATGTTGAATCTTACTTAAATTATCTTTAGTGCAAAGACATTCATGGAATAATATACCTTAAAATTAAATGTGAATGTAAGATGCCTGTCAATCAGTATTTAAGCAAAATTATAAAATATATTTATATTAAATGATGGCTTCTGCAATACAGAGACTAATCATTTTGACAGGTATTAAATTTATATGCAGAATGTATATATAAAGTCACTTAATATCTCAGGTACAAAATAATCTAACATCCCTTTTAACACAGAAATCTAATACACAATTATGATATAAAAGTAAGTACCCTATAGCTTCAATGTGTAATTAGAGGAAAAGAGTTTTTCCTTGAAAAGATACATAATTTCCAAATAAAGATAATCTATACAGAAATAGCATATTCCATAAAACCTAAGTTTTCAGTTATTTAGTTCATGTCAGTATTTGCAATCTTTTAAGTTGGTTCAGAAAGGATTATAATCTATCTACTACCCTCCACAACTGACCTTTCCCAACATTCAACCCTCTTCAACTGTCTGGTTTCCAAAATGCTTGGTAAAGTCGTCCATCTTCACATTATCAGTCTTGTTCTTAAGTTATGCTCCAGTTCTGATATACAGTTTTTAGTTTTTAAGAAAAAAAAAATGTAACTTCAAAGCTACTACTGGTTCTTTGCTCAACTCAAATTCACCTTTTGAAGTATATAAGATGGATCTCTTGCTGGGGGCCACAGGGGAAGAGTCTTGAGTACAGGAAAAAAAACAACTAGGGCTCACTCAAATTGGGATTATAAGATTATCATCAGCAGTTTACCTCTGTTTCCAAAACTCTTTCCAACTCCAAAGCCACCCATTGTGGATGTATTCTCCCTTTTACTAGACTCGCCAGCATCTGAAAATTCAGACAGAGTTAAAACTCTTTAAAACATATAACTGTGCCATCAAAGACTAGAAATTAAAGGACTCCTTGAGATTGCTTAAAAATAAAATCTTTAAAAAAAAAAAAAAAAAAAAGGAGGGAACCTTGCTGGGTCCTTCAGTAGCGCATGCAACTCTTGATCTCAGAGTGGCAAATTCAAGTCCCACGTTGCATTTAAAAATTACTTAAAAATAAAATCTTCAGGGGGTGCCTTGATGGTGCAGTTGGTTGAATGTCCCACTCTTGATCTTGGCTCAGGTCATGATCTCATGGTTTGTGGGTTTAAGCCCTGTGTGGGGCTTTGCACTGATGGTGCCAAGCCTAATTGGGATTCTGTATCCCCTTTTCTCTGCCCCTCCCCTGCTTATGCTCTTTCTCTCTCTCTCTCTCAAAAAAAACAAACAAAAAACAAAAAAACCTTTAAGTAAATAAATTATTTAATTTTATTTTAAATAATTAAGTTTTATTTTTTTTTTTTAATGTTTCCTTATTTTTGAGAGAGACACAGAATGCCAGCAGGGGAGGGGCAGAGAGGGAGGGGCCACAGAATCTGAAGCAGGCTCCAGGCTCTGAGCTGTCAGCACAGAGCCCAACGTGGGGCTCAAACTCCCAAACCGTGAGACCATGACCTGAGCCAAAGTTGGATGCTTAACCAACTGAGCTATCCAGATGTCCCTATTTTAAATTAATCTTTAGGGTAAAGGTACCTCCAAGGATAGGGAGAAACAAGTATAAGAACTTATAAAGATATAATACCCTTCAACTTTTTATAAAAAATTCGTAACTTATAATACTAAGGTAAAACCATAAACATACTCCTGGTGAAATACAGCTTTCTATTAGTTGTTATTTCATGAATGACTTTTCCTGACTTTTAATGAGGAAATTCAACTGTGATTTTCTGTATATTGAAACCTCACCCTGTATAGAGCCAGCTACTTAAACTTATGCCCCTGTATGAAGGTTACATGCTACTGAACATGTTATATTCTTGTGCGATTTTTTAATTATTACTTATTTATTCTGTTAATACTTAAACTTCTCAATCTTTCCACTTTTAAAATTCAAATTAGGAAGGAACTAGGCAATAAAGAAATAAGAGCTGTGACTGCCACTCCCCTTATCACCTCTCCACTCTTCCAGCATCTTTACTCATATTATCTTTGAACTTTATCTCCTACCACATAACACTGAGCTCTCAACATTTTAATTCACACCAAACAATGTCCCATGTTCCACACTGTGAACTTCTAATACTGTGTACCTTCCTGTATACTTCAGCAAGGCATTCCCTGCTTTCATATTTTCCTACCAAAATTCTTCAGCATGGCGTTCCGTTTTCCTATTTTTTCCTATCAAAATTCCTTTCACACTTCAAAACCCCAGTTCAAAGGCAACCTTATCTGAAGAAGTCTTCTTTCAGACCTCCCGTCATCATCAATCCTTTCTCCACATTCCCACAGCACACTACCACTTTATTTCTTTCCATGTGTTTCTCTATCACTACATTAATCTTTCTGAGGGCAGAGGTGCTAAGGCAAGAAGCATGGTTATTTAGAACAAAACACTAGAACAAAAGACATCTGAAACAACAAAAACTGCATAAATTGTGTCTTACCTATCTGTGTAATATCTTAATACAACTAAGTTAAAGGACCTGCAAAACTTCTAAAGCCACGTGCAAAACTGCTTAAGAGCAATTATCCATATTTTCATCAGATTCTAAAGATGTGTGTGATTCAAGAAGTTAAAGCTATTTATGTTATACTTTATAGAACATAAAAAGGGGATCAATGCTGTATTATAAGCAATTAAGAGACAATTTCTTTTTTTTTTTTTTCAACGTTTTTTATTTATTTTTGGGACAGAGAGAGACAGAGCATGAACGGGGGAGGGGCAGAGAGAGAGGGAGACACAGAATCGGAAACAGGCTCCAGGCTCCGAGCCATCAGCCCAGAGCCTGACGCGGGGCTCGAACTCACGGACCGCGAGATCGTGACCTGGCTGAAGTCGGACGCTTAACCGACTGCGCCACCCAGGCGCCCCTAAGAGACAATTTCAAAAACAAATTACTAGCTATGCAAGTTCTGAGAAAAAAATATCACAGAGGTTGAAACTAAAATAGCGGGTTAACAATAACGAAAACGAGTTATATTAATGGGTCTATGAATTCCCAAGATTGTATGTGGTACAATGATAACTTTTATAAGTATTAACATTCAACCAAGAGTTTTGATAAGTTTTGCTACCTAACCCATATGAAATTAACAACGTGTAGTAAAAACTGTCTAAGTGGTGTTTTTCTAGTTTAAAAAGCTTTTATTCAGAGATACAAGCTTCCAGTTATGGAATGAGTAAGTCACACAGATGAAAAGTACAGCATAGGGAATATAATCAATGATACTGTTAATAGTGTTGTATGGTAACAGATGGTAGCTACATTTGTGGTGAGCATACCACAACCCATACAGGTGATGAATTACTTCATTGTACACCTGAAACTAATGCAATATTTTAGGTCAACTATACTTCAATTAAAAAAAAAGAAAAAAAGTACATTCAATTAATGTAAAACTTTAAGAAGATATATAAGTATACTTTCTGAACTTGAAAATTTAAAAATAGTTAATTCAAAACATTTCTGGCTTTGGTAAAAATAAAGTATTTAAACTTTTAAAAAGATTTTATTCAATAATATTTTGAAATCTACATCAAAAAGTGTCACCTCATCTATTCTAAAATGGGATTTAAAAACATCTACTCAAAAATAAAGTTTTAAAATAAATCCAGTATTAAATATTTCTCTAAGTGTAATATTAAGATATTATCTCTAATGTTAGTAATAACTAACAAAACCCACACCTGAACCTCTTGGCAAGATTACATGATTTTTATTCATCAATGCTTCTTACTATGAAGGTTTTAAAAACAGAATATATGTGCATATTTAAGGAATAAACTGGGGCACCTAGGTGGCTCAGTTGGTTAAGCATCCAACTCTTGATTCTGGCTTGCATGATAATCTCACAGTTCATGGGTTCGAGCCCCATACTGGGTTCTGTGCTGATGGTGCCAAGCCTGCTTGGGGTTCTCTCTCCGCCCCTACCCCACTCATGCTCTCTCTCAAAATAAATAAACTTAAATTTTTTTAAAATAATTATTTCCAAATTATATCAAAATATAGATCCACATGTTAACTATGTTAACTGAATCCAAACAAGAAATTAAGTTTTCCAAATATCAAATGAAATGCCACACCTTTAGTTTCCAATGAATAAAAATCCTTAGAAATAAGATTTTCCAACTAACATCTAATGAATTCAAGATTAAATGTTTTGTGTATTTAAAACTACCAATTAGCCCTTATTTATGGCATCCTGTAAAAGAAATAAATGGTCATAAAGATATTTAAATAAATTGAAGGTTCTCATATTTTATCACACTATACTAAAACATAAAGCAGAATATTTTCAGCATTTTAATAACAATTCTAAAAATGGACCACAGTAAGGTGTTCTGCTGTGTCATTATCAGATCACACAGTTGATCTAAAAATAACAATGAAAAGTTTCAACACTGGGAAAATAACCTCTTAATATTAATGACCTCAGAGAAATGCTTCTGTGCTGTCTTTCTTGAGAAATTAAAAAAAAAAAACAGGTTCTTCTCACCCTCATCTGTGAAGTTTTTACCAACACTCCTCCCATGCCAATTGTTGGAAATCAATAATCAAACACATTAAGTAGCAGCTCTGTAAACCAACTATCTTTAATCAATCTAACCAATCTATTTTTATCAATTTAACTATCTCCTACTATCCCAGAAAAGGAAAAAAAAGCAAAAAGAACACTCATAGCTGAAAAAATAATAAACTCATTACCTCAAAGTCTACTCTGCAGAGAGTTGTAACAGATTTAGCTTTGCACTCAACAGCCATAATAGTCTCTATTCATTCTACCATTCAACAGTTGAGAAGTTTTAATGAAAGACAAAGATACTTACCTCTGTTTCCCAAACTCCTCCCAGAAGCAAATCCACTTCTCATGAAATGATCTCTTCCAGAAGGTCCATCATCCATTTCTAAAGCAATTAACATTTTGAAGCAAATCCAAATTAGTATCTGGTGGTACACAAATTTTAAGCCATTCCAATGTACCACCCATAGGACAAAGGAGAATTATATAAATCAATAAGAAAAACAAACAGCCTAGTAGCCTATCTAAGGGAGTTTTCCAAAAGAAAAATAAATGGTAACTAAAGCTTACTCAACTACACAGAATGGAAATCAAAGGAAGGAAACAGCTTTTTCAACCACATGACTGACTGGAAAACAGTTTTAAGTTTGCTAATAACAAAACCAGTCAAAGACAGGGGAACAAGAACAAATCGTATACTATAGTGAAGCTATAAATCAATCTTAATCCTAATTTTAAAAGAGTATACTTTTTGAAAGTATATTAACTTCTCCTCTGGATAAACAAATCAAACTGTCATATAGAAATTGAATCAATACTTAAATCTCTACATCATGCCTTAACAGTTTTACAGGTGAGCTCTACCAAATCTCAAAGAACAAATTATTTCAATTTCCTACAACCATTCCCGGAAATAGAGGAATTATTCCCCAACCCATTCTACCAAGTGAACATAATTTTGACATGACAAGGAAAACTCTCACAAGTAGACGCAATATCTCCAAAACAATTATTAGCAAAACAACCCCAAAGGAAACTGAACAGACAAAACATTATGACCAACTTGGGTTTTTCCCCCGTATGCAAGGGCATTTTAACATCACAATGTCTTCAAAAGGTAATTAACAACATCAACATATTAAAAAGAAAAAACTACCTCCATAGGTCCATGATATAACTCAACACAATTTATGACTTAAAAACATATACTTAGCAATTTAAGGGATGTTCATGGCAGCTTTGTTCGTACCAGCAAAAAGGAAACAACTCATATGTGCATCAATAAGAGAATAAAAATATGTGGCACAGTCACACAAGAGTATTACATATGTAAATATGTTCTATACTTTATTATACAGAATTACATATATTGTATATGTATAGTGTATTCATGTAAGAGTATGATTATAAATGGACCAAAACAACTGTCAACATGGATAAAACTTAAAAAGAAAACTGAATGAAAAATTCAAATTGCAGAAAAAGACTATATATAGTAAGTTACCATTTTTGTAAAACTCAAGAAGCAATCTTAAATATAGTGTACAGTGTACATATGTACTAAGTTTCTTTAAAAAAAAAAGAAAACAGGTGCCTGGTGGTTCCATCAGTTGAGGGTCTGACTCTTGATTTCGGCTCAGGTCATGATCCCAGGATGGTGGGATTGAGCCCCATGTGGGGTTCCATGCTGAACGTGGAGACTGCTGGAGATTCTTTCTCTCCCAATGTCCCTCTCCCCCACTCATACTCTCTTCATGTTTAATTTTTCTTTAGTAATTTTAGGGATTATTGCTCTCACTTTCAGAAATTTAACTAAGTGCCATCACTGAATTTTATCCAGTTCAATCCCCAACAAAATACATAGGAAGAAAAACATCAGTACAGAAGTCCATAATATAAATGATGAAGTATAGCTATTTTTCTATAGTGCTCTGAACCCTATCAAAACAAATCAAAAGAAATAAAAATAAACTCCATTTAAAATGAAATCAGATTAATGAAAGCAATTCCCACCCAGTGACCAAAGAATATATCTCATATATAGTCACATTTGGACCAGATCCAGGAAGGAGGAGCAACTTTTGAACTTAAAAAAAAAACAACAACAACAACAACAACTCACATACTGAACCAAGCAAAAGTACCAACAACTATGGGACTTCAGTATGAGTTCTAGTCCTCTATGATCTTCCAACCTTCCTCTGAAATGATCTGCTTAACACAAGGTGAAAAGGTTAAGGGAAGATGAGAAAGACTTTGTGGCAAAGAGTTCTAAAACAACTTCTCATTTTTTAGGGCTACCAGCTGTCCTAACTTCTAATCCCCTTCATTATCCTAAGTAGCTCAAAGACTAAACATTTATAAATCACCAATGTTGGAAGGAAAAAAAAAAAAGAGGTTAGAGTGGAAGACAGCCAAAGCATAAGGGACTCTTAAAAACTGAGAACAAACTGAGGGCTGATGGGGGGTGGGAGGGAGGGAAAGGTGGGTGATGGGTATTGAGGAGGGCACCTTTTGGAATGAGCACTGGGTGTTGTATGGAAACCAATTTGACAATAAACTTCATATAATGAACAATAAATCAATCAATCAATCAATCAATCACCAATGTTGAGTCTTCCATCTAGAGATCACGCAATTATAAAGGTAATGTGCACTAGGGATCTTGTTAAAGTGTAGATTCTGATGCAGTACTTTTGGTTGGAGCATTAGATTCTCTATTTTAAGAAGTCTGCAGGTAACATCAATGCTACTAGTCTGGTAACCACATTCAGAGTAACACGATTTTTATATCCACCAAAAGACAAACCAGAAAATATTCACAGCAGAAATATTCAAAACAGGAAATACTGTAAACTACCCACATGCCCATTAATACAGTTTACAGCACAGTTACAAAGTAGAAAACATATATCCAAGAATAACTCACAACTACTTGTGATAACATGGAGAGAAACTTGAAGACAAGAGAATATATAGTTCCATTGTAAATGATTCCAATTTACAGGAAAAACTGATCTGTGCTGCCAGAAATCACAATAGCAGTTACTCCTGGTCAGAATGATGGTGCTTCGAAGGAAGACATAGAAGAATTTTAGAGCTCCACTAATGTTCTATTTTTTGATTTGGGTACTCAACACAGCAGTATGTTCAGTTTATTCAAATCCAGGAAGCTGAACATTTATGATGTGAATCTTACTTTAAAATAGTGAATCTGTGTGTACACTGTGCTTCAATAAAAAAAAATTCTTTTTAAAACAAGAACTTGGTCTACATAGATCTGAGGACAAAGGCAACTAACCTTGTAATTAGCAGGTAATTTCCATGTTCCAGAGGTTATTTTTTTTTAAAAGATGAAAAGCATAAAATCAAAATTAAATTAGGACATGAGAAAAGAAAACTAGAGGCCAATCTTAATAAATTAATTTTAAAGTGCTAAATAAAAAAATTAACATCTCGTTTCACTGAAAACTACAATAAAATAGCTATGCAGGGTTTATACTAGGAATACAAATTTAGTTCAAGTTTAAAGAACTCCATTTACAACACTACATTAAGAGATTTAAAGGAGACAACAGATACAAGTAATTTTTTTAAAAAAGCATTTATTAACATTGAACTGCCTTTTCTAAACAAAACTAATATTTGACCAAAAGTGGAAAAAAACTTCCTTGGCATGATTTAAAAAACAACTAATGTAGGAGAGGGAAGATGGCGGCCTAGGAGGACGCTGGGCTCACTGCGCATCCTGCTGATCACTTAGATTCCACCTACACCTGCCTAAAGAACCCAGAAAACCGCCAGAGGATTAGCAGAACGGAGTCTCCGGAGCCAAGCGCAGACGAGAGGCCCACAGAAGAGGGTAGGAAGGGCGGCGAGGCGGTGTGCGC
This sequence comes from Neofelis nebulosa, assembly GCF_028018385.1. Lineage (NCBI taxonomy): Eukaryota > Metazoa > Chordata > Mammalia > Carnivora > Felidae > Neofelis > Neofelis nebulosa. The sequence continues at coordinate 116,095,240 of NC_080782.1, forward strand.
TCCACGGACTGGCAGGAGGGAGCTGGGGTTGAGGGGCGGCCCGCCAGCCAAGCAGAGCCGCCGAGTCTGGCTGGCAAAAGCGGAGGGGACGGATGGACTGTGTTCCGACAGCAAGCGCGACTTAGCGTCTGGGAGGTCATAACTTAACAGCTCTGCTCAGAAAGCGGGAAGGCTGGAGGACAAAGGGAGGGAGAGTTGCTGAGCCCCTGGACGACAGAGCTCAGTTTGGTGGGGAACAAACGCACTCGCCAGCGCCATCTCCCCCGCCCATCCTCCAGCCAAAATCCCAAAGGAAACCAGTTCCTGCCGGGCAACTTGCCACTCCGCACAAACACCCAACTCTGTGCTTCTGCGGAGCTGAACCTCCGGCAGTGGATCTGACTCCCTCCCGCTGCCACAGGGCCCCTCCTGAAGTGGATCACCTAAGGAGAAGCGAGCTAAGCCTGCCCCTCCTGCCCCCGTGCACCTTGCCTACCCACCCCAGCTAATATGCCAGATCCCCAGCACCACAAGCCTGGAAGTGTGCAAGTAGCCCAGACGGGCCACGCCACCCCACAGTGAATCCCGCCCCTAGGAGAGGGGAAGAGAAGGCACACACCAGTCTGACTGTGGCCCCAGCGGTGGGCTGGGGGCAGACATCAGGTCGGACTGCGGCCCCGCCCACCAACTCGTTATACACCACAGCACAGGGGAAGTGCCCTGCAGGTCCTCACCACTCCAGGGACTATGCAAAATGACCAAACGGAAGAATTTCCCTCAGAAGAATCTCCAGGAAATAACAACAGCTAATGAACTGATCAAAAAGGATTTAAATAATATAACAGAAAGTGAATTTAGAATAATAGTCATAAAATTAATCGCTGGGCTTGAAAACAGTATACAGGACAGCAGAGAATCTCTTGCTACAGAGATCAAGGGACTAAGGAACAGTCACGAGGAGCTGAAAAGCACTTTAAACGAAATGCAAAACAAAATGGAAACCACGACGGCTCGGACTGAAGAGGCAGAGGAGAGAATAGGTGAACTAGAAGATAAAGTTATGGAAAAAGAGGAAGCTGAGAGAAAGAGAGACAAAAAAATCCAGGAGTATGAGGGGAAAATTAGAGAACTAAGTGATACACTAAAAAGAAGTAATATACGCATAATTGGTATCCCAGAGGAGGAAGAGAGAGGGAAAGGTGCTGAAGGGGTACTTGAAGAAATTATAGCTGAGAACTTCCCTGAACTGGGGAAGGAAAAAGGCATTGAAATCCAAGAGGCACAGAGAACTCCCTTCAGACGTAACTTGAATCGATCTTCTGCATGACATATCATAGTGAAACTGGCAAAATACAAGGACAAAGAGAAAATTCTGAAAGCAGCAAGGGATAAACGTGCCCTCACATATAAAGGGAGACCTATAAGACTCGTGACTGATCTCTCTTTTGAAACTTGGCAGGCCAGAAAGGATTGGCACGATATCTTCAGTGTGCTTAACAGAAAAAATATGCAGCTGAGAATCCTTTATCCAGCAAGTCTGTCCTTTAGAATAGAAGGAGAGATAAAGGTCTTCCCAAACAAACAAAAACTGAAGGAATTTGTCACCACGAAACCAGCCCTACAAGAGATCCTAAGGGGGATCCTGTGAGACAAAGTACCAGACACATCACTACAAGCATAAAACATACAGACATCACAATGACTCTAAACCTGTATCTTTCTATAATAACACTGAATGTAAATGGATTAAATGTGCCAACCAAAAGACATAGGGTATCAGAATGGATAAAAAAACAAGACCCATCTATTTGCTGTCTACAAGAGACTCCTTTTAGATCTGAGGACACCTTTAGATTGAGAGTGAGGGGATGGAGAACTATTTATCATGCTACTGGAAGCCAAAAGAAAGCTGGAGTAGCCATACTTATATCAGACAAACTAGACTTCAAATTAAAGGCTGTAACAAGAGATGAAGAAGGGCATTATATAATAATTACAGGGTCTATCCATCAGGAAGAGCTAACAATTATAAATGTCTATGCGCCGAATACAGGAGCCCCCAAATATATAAAACAATTACTCATAAACATAAGCAACCTTATTGATAAGAATGTGGTCATTGCAGGGGACTTTAACACCCCACTTACAGAAATGGATAGATCATCTAGACACACGGTCAATAAAGAAACAAGGGCCCTGAATGATATATTGGATCAGATGGACTTGACAGATATATTTAGAACTCTGCATCCCAAAGCAACAGAATATACTTTCTTCTCGAGCGCACATGCAACATTCTCCAAGATAGATCACATATTGGGTCACAAAACAGCCCTTCATAAGTTTACAAGAATTGAAATTATACCATGCATACTTTCAGACCACAATGCTATGAAGCTTGAAATCAAACACAGGAAAAAGTCTGGAAAACCTCCAAAAGCATGGAGGTTAAAGAACACCCTACTAACGAATGAGTGGGTCAACCAAGCAATTAGAGAAGAAATTAAAAAATATATGGAAACAAACGAAAATGAAAATACAACAATCCAAACGCTTTGGGACGCAGCGAAGGCAGTCCTGAGAGGAAAATACATTGCAATCCAGGCCTATCTCAAGAAACAAGAAAAATCCCAAATACAAAATCTAACAGCGCAGCTAAAGGAAATAGAAGCAGAACAGCAAAGACAGCCTAAACCCAGCAGAAGAAGAGAAATAATAAAGATCAGAGCAGAAATAAACAATATAGACTCTAAAAAAACTGTAGACCAGATCAGTGAAACCAAGACTTGGTTTTTTGAAAAAATAAACAAATTTGACAAACCTCTAACCAGGCTTCTCAAAAAGAAAAGGGAGATGACCCAAATAAATAAAATCATGAATGAAAATGGAATTATTACAACCAATCCCTCAGAGATACAAACAATTATCAGGGAATACTATGAAAAATTATATGCCAACAAATTGGACAACCTGGAAGAAATGGACAAATTCCTAAACACCCACTCTTCCAAAACTCAATCAGGAGGAAATAGAAAGTTTGAACAGACCCACAACCAGCGAAGAAATTGAATCGGTTATCAAAAATCTCCCAACAAATAAGAGTCCAGGACCAGATGGCTTCCCAGGGGAGTTCTACCAGACGTTTAAAGCAGAGATAATACCTATCCTCCTCAAGCTATTCCAAAAAATAGAAAGGGAAGGAAAACTTCCAGACTCATTCTGTGAAGCCAGTATTACTTTGATTCCTAAACCAGACAGAGACCCAGTAAAAAAAGAGAACTACAGGCCAATATCCCTGATGAATATGGATGCAAAAATTCTCAATAAGATACTAGCAAATCGAATTCAACGGCATATAAAAAGAATTATTCACCATGATCAAGTGGGATTCATTCCTGGGATGCAGGGCTGGTTCAACATTCGCAAATCAATCAACGTGATACATCACATTAACAAAAAAAAAAAGAAGAACCATATGATCCTGTCAATCGATGCAGAAAAGGCCTTTGACAAAATCCAGCACTCTTTCTTAATAAAAACCCTTGAGAAAGTCGGGATAGAAGGAACATACTTAAAGATCATAAAAGCCATTTATGAAAAGCACACAGCTATCATCATCCTCAATGGGGAAAAACTGAGAGCTTTTTCCCTGAGATCAGAAACACAAAAGGGATGCCCACTCTCACCGCTGTTGTTTTAACATAGTGCTGGAAGTTCTAGCATCAGCAATCAGACAACAAAAGGAAATCAAAGGCATCAAAATTGGCAAAGATGAAGTCAAGCTTTCGCTTTTTGCAGATGACATGATATTATACATGGAAAATCCGATAGACTCCACCAAAAGTCTGCTAGAACTGATACATGAATTCAGCAAAGTTGCAGGATACAAAATCAATGTACAGAAATCAGTTGCATTCTTATACACTAACAATGAAGCAACAGAAAGACAAATAAAGAAACTGATCCCATTCACAATTGCACCAAGAAGCATAAAATACCTAGGAATAAATCTAACCAAAGATGTAAAATATCTGTATGCTGAAAACTATAGAAAGCTTATGAAGGAAATTGAAGAAGATATAAAGAAATGGAGAGACATTCCCTGCTCATGGATTGGAAGAATAAATATTGTCAAAATGTCAATACTACCCAAAGCTATCTACACATTCAATGCAATCCCAATCAAAATTGCACCAGCATTCTTCTTGAAACTAGAACAAGCAATCCTAAAATTCATATGGAACCACAAAAGGCCCCGAATAGCCAAAGTAATTTTGAAGAAGAAGACCAAAGCAAGAGGCATCACAATCCCAGACTTTAGCCTCTACTACAAAGCTGTAATCATCAAGACAGCATGGTATTGGCACAAAAACAGACACATAGACTAATGGAATAGAATAGAAACCCCAGAACTAGACCCACAAACGTATGGCCAACTCATCTTTGACAAAGCAGGAAAGAACATCCAATGGAAAAAAGACAGTCTCTTTAACAAATGGTGCTGGGAGAACTGGACAGCAACATGCAGAAGGTTGAAACTAGACCACTTTCTCACACCATTCACAAAAATAAACTCAAAATGGATCAAGGACCTGAATGTGAGACAGGAAACCATCAAAACCCTAGAGGAGAAAGCAGGAAAAGACCTCTCTGACCTCAGCCGTAGCAATCTCTTACTCGACACATCCCCAAAGGCAAGGGAATTAAAAGCAAAAGTGAATTACTGGGACCCCATGAAGATAAAAAGCTCCTGCACAGCAAAGGAAACAACCAACAAAACTAAAAGTCAACCAACGGAATGGGAAAAGATATTTGCAAATGACATATCGGACAAAGGGCTAGTATCCAAAATCTATAAAGAGCTCACCAAACTTCACACCTGAAAAACAAATAACCCAGTGAAGAAATGGGCAGAAAACATGAATAGACACTTCTCTAAAGAAGACATCCGGATGGCCAATAGGCACATGAAAAGATGTTCAACGTTGCTCCTTATCAGGGAAATACAAATCAAAACCACACTCAGATATCACCTCACACCAGTCAGAGTGGCCAAAATGAACAAATCAGGAGACTATAGATGCTGGAGAGGATGTGGAGAAACGGGAATCCTCTTGCACTGTTGGTGGGAATGCAAATTGGTGCAGCCGCTCTGGAAAGCAGTGTGGAGGTTCCTCAGAAAATTAAAAATAGACCTACCCTATGACCCAGCAATAGCACTGCTAGGAATTTATCCAAGGGATACAGGAGTACTGATGCATAGGGGCACTTGTACCCCAATGTTTATAGCAGCACTCTCAACAATAGCCAAATTATGGAAAGAGCCTAAATGTCCATCAACTGATGAATGGATAAAGAAATTGTGGTTTATATACACAATGGAATACTACGTATGAGAAAGAATGAAATATGGCCTTTTGTAGCAACGTGGATGGAACTGGAGAGTGTGATGCTAAGTGAAATAAGCCATACAGAGAAAGACAGATACCATATGGTTTCACTCTTATGTGGATCCTGAGAAACTTAACAGAAACCCATGGGGGAGGGGAAGAAAAAAAAGAAAAAAGAGGTTAGAGTGGGAGAGAGCCAAAGCATAAGAGACTGTTAAAAACAGAACAAACTGAGGGTTGATGGGGGGTGGGAGGGAGGGGAGGGTGGGTGATGGGTATTGAGGAGGGCACCTTTTGGGATGAGCACTGGGTGTTGTATGGAAACCAACTTGACAATAAATTTCATATATTAAAAAAAAAAACAAAAAAACAACTAATGTAAGCCTAAAGCAAACATCATACTTTAATTATAAAATTTTGGGAGCATTAACTGAAATTGAGAAAAGTCTAAATGATTATTTTTATTACTATTTAGTGAATGATATGCTTTATTCATTACTTTAAGACAACAAAGGACAAAATCTGTGTTAAGAGATGAAATATGCATCACACATCACTAGGGAAAAGAGAGCATGTTTAACAGATGTTGCAGAGAAAACTTTATGCAGAAAAAAAATGGATCTCTATTTTACATCATATTCAAAATAAAGGATTCAACTGTACACTTAAAAATGGTTAAGCAGGTTAAGCTTATTCAACTTCATAAAGACTATCTACAAAAAACCCTGAGGTAACATCACACTTAATACTGAGAATCTCAAAGCTTTTCCACGAAGATCATGTACAAGTCAAGGATGTGCCCTCTCATCACTCCATTTCAATATCATACTGGAAGTTCTAACTAATGTAATAAGGCAAAAAAAGAAAATGAAAGGTATACATATTGGGAAAGAAGAAATAAAAGTCTTTTTTCACAAATGACATTATCATTAATGTAGAAAATCTAAAATACAGACAAAAAAATGCCAGGAACTAATATGCAATTATAGCAAAGGATAAGGATACCAGATTAATATACAAAACCAACTGCTTTAGTATATAACAGTAATGAACAAGTTGAATTTGAAAATAAAACACATTACCATTTACATCAGCACTTAAAAAAAGTGAATAGGTATAAATCTAACAAAATATACAGATCTCTGTGAGGATAACTACAAAACTCTCATGAACAAAAACCAAAGAACCAAATAAATGGAAAGATATTTCACATTCATAGATACTAAAACTATTGTCAAGATGTCAGTTCTTCACAACTTGATCTAGAGATTCAATGCTAAACCAATCAAAATCCCAGCAAGTTATTTTATGGATATTGACAAACCAATTCTAAATTTTTATATGGAGACTTTACATTCTATACCTAGAATAGCCAACATAATATTGAAGGAGAAGAACAAAGTTGGATGAATGACACTACCCAATTTCAATAGTATACTATATACTATATTATAAACCTATAGTGATCAAGACAGTGTAGTATTGGGGAGCCTGGGTGGCTCAGTTGGTTAAGGGTCCAACTTCAGCTCAGGTCATGATCTCACAGTTCATGGGCTCAAGCCCCATGTCAGGCTCTGAGCTGACAGCGTGGAGCCTGGAGCCTGCTTCAGATTCTGTGTCTCCCTCTCTCTGTGTGTCCCTCCCCTCCTTGTACTCTTTCTCTCTTAAAAATAAGTAAATAAAATATTCAAAAAAAGATTTAAAAAAAAGTGTAGTATTGGCAAAAGAATCAATCAATGGAACAGAACAGAGAACCAAGAAACATCCACATAAATAGGGTCAAAAGGCAATACAATGGAGCAAAGACAGTCTTCAAAGAATGGTGCTAGAACTAAACACCCACAGGGAGGGGGAAAAAAAAAGAACACAGATCCAACTTTACACCCTTCACAAAAATTAACTCAAAATGGATCACAGATCTAAATGTACATGCAAAACTATACAACATCTGGAAGAAAACATAGGAGAAAACACAGATGACCTTGGGTATGGAGATGACTTATTAGACACAACACCAAATGCATGATCCATTAAAGAAATAATTGATAAGCTGAACTACACTGAAGTTAAAAACTTCTGCTCTGCAAAACGCAATGTCAAAAAAAATGAGAAAACAAGCCACACACTGGGAGAAAATATCTAAGAACACATCTGATAAAGGACTGTTAACCAAAACAAAGAACTCTTAAAATTCAACAAGAAAACAAATCCAATTAAAAAATGGGTCCAAGACCGTAATAGAGACCTCAACAAAAGAGATACACAAATGGCAAACAGGCATATGGAAAGATACTCCACATGATAGGACATCAGAGAAATGCAAATTAAAACATTAAGATACCACCATATACCTATATGGAAGGCCCAAATCCATTAACACTGAAAATATCAAATGCTAGCAAGGATATATAGCAACAGGAACTCATTTATTTGATGGGAAGGTAAAAGGGTATTGATATTTAGCAAGACAGTTTGGTAGTTTCTTACAAAACTAAACATACTCCTACCATATCATCTAGCAAGAGTGCTCCCTGGTATTTACCGAAAGGAGCTGAATACTCATATCCACACAAAAACCTGCACATGGTTGTGTTTATAGCAGCTTTATAGCCAAAACTTGTAAGCAATCAATACATCCATCAGCAGGTGAATAAATTTAAAATTGTGCTACATCCAGACAACAGCATATTATTCATTGCTTTAAAAAAAAAAAACTGAGCTATCAAGCCATGAAAAGACATGGAGGAAGCTTAAATGCATATTACTAAGTGAAAGAACCCAATGTGAAAAGCCTACATACTGTATGATTCCAACTGTGTGACACTCTAGAAAAGGTAAAACTATGTAGACAGTAAAAAGAGCATTGGTTGCTAGGGGATAGGGGAGGAAGAGAGATGAATAGGCAGCACACAGAGGATTTTTAGGGCACTGAAAATGCTCTTTTTGATACATGATGGATACATGTCATTATACATTCATCCAAACCCACAGAACATACAACACCAAGAGTGAGCTATAATGTGAACTATGGACTTTAGGTGATTATAAAGTGTCAGTGTAGGTTCAACTGTAATAAATGTACAAATCTGGTTGGGAATGTTGATAATGGGGGAGGCTACGCAGATGTGGAATAGGTCACATGGGAAATATCTACGCCTTCCCCTCAATTTTGCTATGAACTAAAACCACTCTAAAAAAATCTAGTCTTGGGGGCGCCTGGGTGGCGCAGTCGGTTAAGCGTCGGACTTCAGCCAGGTCACGATCTCGCGGTCCGTGAGTTTGAGCCCCGCGTCAGGCTCTGGGCTGATGGCTCGGAGCCTGGAGCCTGTTTCCGATTCTGTGTCTCCCTCTCTCTCTGCCCCTCCCCCGTTCATGCTCTGTCTCTCTCTGTCCCAAAAATAAATAAAAAACGTTGAAAAAAAAAAATTTTTTAAATCTAGTCTTAAAAAATTTTTTTTAATTTAAAAATATCATGGTTAAAATGACAAATTTTACGTTGTATGTTTATTGTACCACAATTTAAAAAAAAAAAAAAACACGTCATTTTAACTGCTATAGACCCATGGTCTGGGTTGACCACAAAAGCCCAAATGCAAAGATTTTTTGTGAATCCTGTATTCACTCATACTGAATACACAATGTTCTGATTTGTCACTGAAATAGTTACCATGATTTTTTTTTTAAAGGACAGAGTCAGATAATTAAAAGCTAAACGTGAAAAGTAAAACTCTTAACAGTAACAGGTGGTTACTTCTAACACAGAGGTGACAGAGTTTAATCAAAACTGCAAAAGCATATCAGAAAGTAAAAATATTAGTTCAATGACCTCACAACAAAATTTTTCAACAGTAAGACGCATCACGGACAAAGATGACAGATTACAGTATGGAAGGAAATATTGGCCATGTATAAATCAGAAGAGCACAAAATCTAAAATACAGGAGGAATGCCTGCCAATCAATAAGAGAAACAGAGCATGCATAATAGAAAAAATGGGCTAAAAACATGAAGAGGCAACTTACAGGAGAAACCTAAAATATTACCAATCATATGAAGAGATACTTCAGCTGTTAATCAGATAAATGTATTTACAACAATGAGATTTTACTTTACACCCAATAGGCTGGCTAAATTTAGAAGACTGAATAGTATCAAATATCAATGGAGATATAAAAACCTTTATATCCAACTGATGGGAGTATACACTGGCATAGTTATTCTAGAGAGCAATTATTAAGTATTCAGTCAAATTAAGTACACATACACCCATGACCCTCTAATTCCTCTCCTGCGTCCATTACCCAAAGACATTCTCACTCCAGTCTATGAAGGGATATGTACAGAAATGTTCACCTTTGTGGTAGTGGAGGATGATAAGATGTATTCTCAGGGTCCATTATGGGAGTGGGGGTGGGGTGTAAATAAAACTTGGAGACAAAGGGTATTAAATACCTTGCAGTAGTTAGAAACAATGAAATCAATGATCCATTACAAGTAAGTCTTAAGCATAGTGGTAGGGTGGGAAAGAATGAGATCTTTACCTCAATTACATTTTTCTAAGTACACGTATAGAAAAAACAGGCACACAAAACAGCATGTTTTAAAACACACATAAAGAGGGAAGCGGAGTGAAGTGGGGGGGACGCGGCGCTGGCGCTGACAATGAGTTTTCTTGGAGGCTTTTTTGGACCCATTTGTGAGATCAATGTTGTCCTTAATGATGGGGAAACCAGGAAAATGGCCGAGATGAAAACTGAAGATGGCAAAGTAGAAAAACACTATCTTTTCTATGATGGAGAATCTGTTTCAGGAAAGGTAAACCTAGCCTTTAAGCAACCTGGAAAGAGACTAGAGCACCAAGGAATTAGAATTGAATTTGTAGGTCAAATTGAACTTTTCAATGACAAGAGTAATACTCACGAATTTGTAAACCTAGTGAAAGAACTAGCCTTGCCTGGAGAATTGACTCAGAGCAGAAGTTATGATTTTGAATTTATGCAAGTTGAAAAGCCATATGAATCTTACATCGGTGCCAATGTCCGCTTGAGGTATTTTCTTAAAGTGACAATAGTAAGAAGACTCACAGACTTGGTAAAAGAATATGATCTTATTGTTCACCAGCTTGCCACATATCCTGATGTTACCAACTCTATTAAGATGGAAGTGGGCACTGAAGATTGTCTACACATAGAATTTGAATATAATAAATCAAAGTATCATTTAAAGGATGTGATTGTTGGGAAAATTTACTTTTTATTAGTAAGAATAAAAATCCAACATATGGAGTTGCAACTGATCAAAAAAGAGATCACAGGAATTGGACCCAGTACCACCAGAGAAACAGAAACAATTGCTAAATACGAAATAATGGATGGTGCACCAGTAAAAGGTGAATCAATTCCAATAAGATTATTTTTAGCGGGATATGACCCAACTCCAACAATGAGAGATGTGAACAAAAAATTTTCAGTAAGGTACTTCTTGAATCTAGTCCTTGTTGATGAGGAAGACAGAAGGTATTTCAAGCAGCAGGAGATCATTTTATGGAGAAAAGCTCCTGAAAAATTGAGGAAACAGAGAACAAACTTTCACCAGCGATTTGAATCACCAGACTCCCAGGCATCTGCTGAACAGCCTGAAATGTGAACTGAATAGGAGAAAAAAAGAAAAACAAAAAAACTCCTATATCCATTGAGGTTACGTTCAGCAGGTTAAAGATGGTTGCAGCTTGTAGGGGGGGAAAGGCCAAAACTCCATTTATAATAGTCTTCCTTTATCTTACAGTGCTGCATTTATTTTATGATACAACTAAATTTTCTTCATGTATATACATTAAAAAAAAGCGCTTTCTTTGAAACACTGGAACTTTCTTAAGCTGCCATTTTTTTTCTTTTTCTTTTTTTTTTACTGCACACTTTGATTTGATTATAAGCACTCAGATACGCATCAACATAAACATTAAAGATTTTCACGTGAGGGGTGCCTGGGTGGTGCAGTCGGTTAAGCGTCCGACTTCAGCCAGGTCACGATCTCACGGTCCGTGAGTTCGGGCCCCGCGTCAGGCTCTGGGCTTATGGCTCGGAGCCTGGAGCCTGTTTCTGATTCTGTGTCTCCCTCTCTCTCTGCCCCTCCCCCGTTCATGCTCTGTCTCTCTCTGTCCCAAAAATAAATAAAAAACGTTGAAAAAAAAAATTTTTTTTAATAAAATAAAAAAAAGATTTTCACGTGAGTAGGCTGGTATTTGTAATTTGCTTTCTTCGTAATGTTGATTATAAATACTTTCTCCTTTTTCATGCTAATAATTACCTCTTATTCTCTACATGCAAAAAATTAAATATTTTGTGTTCAAATAAAAATAGAAAAATTGAGTGGACCTTACATCCTGCAAAGATTTAAAACATGGCATCTCAGTATTTTTGAGAACTACATTTATGTTTCTACATGTGTGTTTGGGAAAGGCATATGGAGTGTTTCACCATAGGTGCTTCTTAGTCTACTATTCCATGGCTTCCTGAATTGTATCCTCTTTGAAGCCTTCTGTGGTGTGAATGTTAAACTTATTTCCCAAGAGATTATGTGGCATCTCCCCGAAGCCTGCTTGCCTGCCTCCTTCCTTCCTTCCCCCCCTTCCTTCCTTCCTTCCTTCCCTTTCTTTACCGTCCGCCCTTCCTCCCTTTCTTCCTATTTCTCTCCCCACCTTATCCCCCTCCCCCGCCTTCCTCCCTTCCTTCTTGCTTTCGCTCTTTTTTTTTCCTCTTTTTCTTTTCTTTTTTTCTTTCTCTTTCTCATTCTCTTTCTCTTTCTCTTTCGCCATATTAAGTAACTATTTTTGCCTCTGCCATCCAGCAGCTACCACTGTATGTTTTCTGCAATGTTGAGTTGACTCTGTGTTGGCATTTTAAAGTTTGTTAGAACCATATAATTTTTCCGTAAATACTTTGAATTTTTTTTTAATTTAAGGCATCTTTTTACCACATATATACAAATAGAATATTCTTGCCTTCACAAATATTCTCTTCCCTTGCTAGGGGAAAATTTGAGGATAGGGAACTCAGGAGGACCTGTGAAGCATGTAGTTATCTAGATCCCGACAATTTCATATTCGGTAAGCTGGGACTTTGGCTAGTTCAAGCTCAGATTTAAACTTCACCCACTCTGTTTAAATTTTGTTAACACTAAATTCAAGTCATTATTTCGAAGTCTCCAAAAAGGTTTCAGTCATCTGTTCATATGCATGGGGTCTGAGCTCAGATACACTAAATGTGGGGTGTAGGAACTAAAATGAAGCCTGCTGTGTGAAACTACTTTCACTTAGGGTTCACTGGTTTTTGTACCAATATTTTTTTATACACTTCAGCGCAAGTCTTGTCAGTTAACCTTACCTTATGAGTAAGCTAAGTAACCTAAATTACATTTCTTTAAACCTGTTTACTACTGTGGCACTTTGTTGATAAAATGGTCAGGAACCAACTTCTTTACTGCCAAAAGGTTCCATGTACCATGTGCTGGAGCATCTATTTTAAATGTGGCTCTCTGTGAATGGTAATGTTTTCCTTCATGTAAGTGCCTGTTCAGAGTTTCAAAATTTAAAAATGCCAAATATTTTCATGGTCACTTGCATGTAGTAATTAGGGAATATTTGAAGAAATTTTGAAAACCAATTGTATTTAACCAGCCTCAAATTGTGCAACCATGATGTATAATAAAGAATTTGAAATGATACCAAAAAAATAAATAAATAAATAAATAAAACACACATAAAGAAGAACAGTTCCTTTGGGGGAAAAGAGCACCTGATACTCCCTTACATAAATAGCTCATCTAGGACTAATTCAAATCATTCAAAAAAGGGTAATGAAAAAAATCAGTAAAGGCAACATAAGATCTCTGACATACTGGGGTGCCTGGGTGGCTCAGTCAGTGAAGCGACAGACTTAACTGACTCAGGTCATGATCTCAGAGTTTGTGAGTTCAAGCCCCACATCAGGCTCTGTATTGACAGCTCAGTGCCTGGAGGCTGCTTCAGATTCTGTGTCTCTTCCTGTCTCTGCCCCATTGTGTCATACAATGAGATAAAGAGAAGGGAATGACAAAAGAGGAAAATTAAATAGGAAACAGAGTTTAAAAAACTTAAATCTTAGGGGCACCTGGGTGGGTCAATTAAGCATCTGATTCTTGGTTTCAGCTCAGGTCACGATCTCATGGTTCATTAAGTTCAAGCCCCACATCAGACTCCATGCTGTCAGCGAGGAGCCTGCTTGGGATTCTCTCTCTCCCTCTCTCTCTCTCTCTTTGCCCCTCCACTGCTTGTCCTCTCAAAATAAATAAACTTAAAAAAATAATAATAATAAAAATAAAAACATAAATCCTCTTGACAAACACTAGCTAATTCCTCTCTAGGGAAACTGCTCTCCCCAACAAAACAGCCTGGCCCTGGCCCCATTACTTGATAGAGGAGCCAAGCACTCAACAAGCTGTGTCCATGCACATGAAGTTGATTTCCTACCAGCATTTTTAATGGTCCACTCAAATACAAAAAAAGCAGGCAAGGACAACCTTTGGCCCAGCCGGCTCCAGTAAGAAAGGCTCCCCAGGCAGACACCTAGACTTGGTGCTTTGGCACAGGTCGTCAGGCTCTGGCTTGGTGGCCAACATCCAGGATCTTCGTGGGGCAGCACTCCTTTCCTTCGTGGAAAGGAGTCTGGGGGTCACACTAAACTCCAAGTTTAAGTTCTGGACCCTGACATGAAGCAGTGATGCCACTTCTGAGGCTTGTCCATGGCTGTACTCCTGAACAAACTAAGCATGGACCAGGTCAACTCAAAAGTGAGCCCAGCCTGGACCAGGGGCACCCAAGCATGGCAGGGGCAGACAAGGGAAAGGAGAGAAATTGGTCTGCTGCCTGCTATGGGTCTTAGAGCTCAGCCAGTTTTACATCATAGTTACTGAATCCATACTAAGTGTTTTAAAAAAATTTAAGATTCTGAGTGGTTGAAATGATGTCTGGCAGCAGCTTAAATATAATTCAGCCTGCTAAGGTGTTACTGTTTGTGTTGAGTATAACAAGGAAGGAAGACAAGTTAGAAGGAATAGGATAGGAAAACATAACCAGAGTAAACATTATTTAATTATTTACTGTTCTGTTGTAATTGTGGTTTAGAGGGACTGGCCATTTTTTTTTTAAATATCTTATAGACTTTCATATTGACCGTATTTCCTGATTACTTAACAAATTCGTCAGATTATTAATTTCAAAACAGCGTCAGAGCACCTGGGTGGCTCAGTCCATTAAGCATCTGACTTCAGCTCAGGTCATGGTCTCGTGATCCCTAAATTCAAGCCCTGTATCAGGCTCTTGTGCTGACAGCTTGGAGCCTGCTTTGGATTCGGTCTCTTTCTCTCTCTCTCTCTCTCTCTCTCTCTCTCTCTCTCTGCCCCTCCCCCCTCACACTCTGTCTCTGTCTCTCAAAAATAAACATTAAAACAAAAACTTTCCAAACAGCGTTAATAGTCTCAACCAAGAAAATATAATTACTAGAGTTAAATATTCAAAAGATATGTGACACCTTTATGGAAAAATTATAAATAAACAGGAGATAACCAGGCCCATATATGGAAAGACTAACTACAGTAAAGATACTTTTTTAAAAAGTTTAGACAGAGAGTGCACTTGTGAGTGGGTGAGGGGCAGAGAGAGAAGGGGAAAAAGAGAATTCCAAACAACCTCCCTGTTGTCAGAGCAGAGCCTGATGCCAGGCTCAATCTCATAAACTGTGAGAACATGACGTGACCCAAAACCAAGAGCCAGATGTTCAACTGACTGAGCTACCTATGTGCCCCAAAGACACTTTTCTTCCTAGTTAATATATAAATTTACTGCAGTTTTATCAAAATGGCAGTAAGATTTTTCTGAATGTAAATACAGATACTAGGGGCCCCTGGGGGCTCAGTCAGTTAAATGTCTGACTTTGGCTCAGTTCATGATCTCGCGGTTCGTGGGTTCAATCCCCTCATCGGGCTCTGAGCTGACAGCTCAGAGCCTGGAGCCTGCTTCAGATTCTGTGTCTCCCTCTCTCTCTCTGCCCCCCCCCCCGACTTGCACTCAGTTTCTCTCTCAAAAATAAATCAATTTTTTTTTAATTTGTTAAATAATAAAAAAAAAAAGTTTAAGGGGCACCTGGGTGTCTCTGTCGGTTAAGTGTCCAACTTCGGCTCAGGTCATGATATCACAGTTTGTGAGTTTGAGCCCCACCTCAGGCTGTGACAGCTCAGAGCCTGGAGCCTGCTTCAGATTCTGTGTCTCCATCTCTCTCTGCCCACACTGCACTGCCACCCCTGTTCACACTCTCTCTCTCTCTCTCTCAAATATAAATAAACATTAAAAAAATTTTTTTAATTAATACAGATACTAAATTTTTATCTGGAAAAATAAGGTCAAGTATATGATTCTGAAAGAAGAACAATGAAGGGGGAATCATCCTAGCAGATAATAAAACTTACAATAAGCCCATAGAATTAACAGAGCTCTATTTGTGCATGGATAGACATACAGAGCAGGGGAAACCAAAAGAGAACACAGATGCAGACTCTACTGGGTTGAACAGTGTCTACCCAAAATTCATGTCCTTCCTAGAACTTCAGATTATGACCTGATTTAGAAGTAAGGTTGTTGCAGATGTAACTGGTTGAGTTATCATACTGGAGTAGGGTGGGCTCTTAATCCAGTATGACTGGTATCTTTATAAGAGTAGATGCAGAGACCCAGACACACAAAGGGAGAAAACCTTGTTACAGTGGAGGCAGAGGTTAGAATTAAAGAGCTTTCAGTCAAGAAATACCAGGGATCAACTGCCACCACCAGAAGCTAAGGGAAAGGCATGGAACAGATTCTCCGCTAGAGGCTTCAGAGACCACATGGCTCTGCTAACACCTTGATTTCAGACTTGTAGCCACTAAAACTATAAGAAAATCAATTTTTATTGTTTTAAACCACCCAGCTGTGGTGCTTTGTTACAGCAGCATTAGGAAACTAATACAGAAACCTTCAAAAGAAGTGTTGGGACAAATGACCTTTCTTTTTGGAAGAAAACATTAAGGTAGACCACCAATATACACCATTACATTAAATTTAAAATCTAAACTCAAATCAATCAGGCACTCAAACAACCAGATAAATTTAAAATCTAAACAGAACAAGTAAAACTTAAGGATTTTGGAAGAAAATTTTGAATATCTTTGTAAACTAGATATAGAAAGTTTTCTTACAACACAGAAAGCAAAATAACCTAAAAAAAGATTGATACATTTTCTCAAAACTGAAAATTTATGTACAATATAAGCATAAATAAAAGAGAAGACATACAACACAAAATATAGCCTAATGTAGCCAACAATTAATCAATACACAAATTATGTAATGAAATCCTAGAAATGAAGGACAAGTGATCCAGTTAAAAAATAGGCAAAGGATATAAACAGGCAGTTCACAGTGCTCAACACAAATGGTCAATGAATAAAATGGAGTAAAAATTGTGACATATTCAGATAATGGAACATGATACAAAATTAAATCAGTTCTGTATATATCAACATGGACAGACAGATCTCAAAATGTCAAATAAAAACTGCAAGCATAGTAAAACAAAGCATTTGTGCATAAAATACAAAGTAGTACTTATTTATAAGTACTTATGTGTATTTAAAAATTAAAAACTGAAAAGTTACTACATGCATTATATTTTTTTCTTGAAAGAGAGAACAGATACAAAGAATATTCAAGAGAGACTAAAGAGGATTTCAGTTTCATCTGTCATATTCTACTTCATTAAAAGGAAATCTGAGGAAAAATGCTAAATCAATGGTAAATACTAGGATACATGTTATAATGTTCCCTAATTTTTTGACTCTTAAACTTCTGAAAATTAAAGTAATAAACAATGAAAAATAAAAATAAAAAACACAGGAAACACAGGAAAGAAAAAACTCTAAGTAACAACAGAAATAACCTTCAAATAAAACTTTAACAATCCTCAGAGAAAAAAATAACACAAGGAAATTTCTCAAAAGTGCAGAATATGTATTTCAGATTTAACAGGCTCATTAGGTGTCTTACACAATAAATAAAAAGTCCCACATCAAGGTACATGATTATTAAATTTTCAGTATTCAGAAGACAAAATGAGATCCTAAAACTTTAGAAGAATTCAGAAAAATAGTCATACACAAAGGACCAGAACTCATTAGAATTTCATGTACAATAAGGCAATATGAAGTCTGTGGAGGAAATTATTTCCAACCTGAAATTTTATTCTTAAACTTTAAGCATGAAGGTAAAGACACTTGTAATATATCAAATTTATGTCCTATTCTTCCTTTCTCAAGATGAAAGAAAACTGACTCTACCCAAGTGAGGGGGGGGGGGGTGAAAAAAAATTAAGACAGAGAAAACATGGGATCCATGGAAAACTGAACAGGAATGAAGAAGAGGTGAAGTTATTAATTCTTGGGATGCGAGCCAAGAGAGCAGCAAGTCTACTAAAACCAAAACAGAAGAGAACATAACAGAGCATACTGTATAAAATAACAAAGAAGTGTAACCATAACATATTGTATGTCTCAAATGAGAATGATGCATACATAGCCATGCAGATATAAAAAACGAATTTAGATTTTTAAGCAAAAAGTGTAACTATTAGGAGAATGGAAAGGGAAGAAGTGTGAGGGAGGTTGCATGAGGGAAGGGGAAAGGCTAAATACTCATGATAGATACTGAGTTAAATGATGAATGAGAAAGGGAACTAAATGTTTTCAATTGTAAGGTGTGAAGTTACCAGGTGACATTTTAAAATCAGTTAACATGAATTTTTTCCACTGAATTTTGCAAAGAATAAGATTCTAATAGTTGACTTAGGAGGGTTTCTATGACTATCATTAAAAGCAACATGCATTTTTTTTTTTTTTGACAGAGAAACCATGAGCTGGGAAGGGGGAGAGAGAGAGAGAGAGAGAGAGAGAGAGAGAGAGAGAGAGAGAGAGAGAGAGAGAGGATCCCAAGCCGGCTCCACACTGTCAGCAGAGAGCCAGAGGCTGGGCTTGATCTCACGAATCATGAGATTTTACCTGGGGCAAAACCAAGTCTGCCACTTAACCAAGTGATTCACCCAGGCACGCCAAAAGCGATATGCATTTTAACAAGAATCTATTTAAGATTGTTAAAAGGATGTGTACGGTAGGTAAACAAAGGAAAAGCAAGACACATAGCTATGATAAAAAGGAACATGTACAAGCTTTCCAGTTATGGAATGAATAAGTCACAGTAATAAAAGGCACAGCATAGGAAATATAGTAAATTGTATTGCAATAGAATTGTATGGTGACAGATGTGAACATAACAATGTATAAACTTGTAGAATCACTATGGTGTATATGTGAAACTAATTTAACATTGTATGTCAACTATACTTCAATAAAAAAATTTTAAAACCATGTATATAATATGCCATTGGAATACAGTTATGTATGTAGGAATATATGCAAAAATCTAAAACATCTCAGTCAACATACTCCCAATGGTGGCTTAATCTGGGGGCCAAAATTTCAGATCATTTCTTTCTTCCTTTTTACCTGCATTTAAGGTTTTTTTTTTTTTTTTCCAAGCGCATATTTAGGTATTGGCGTAGACACATTCATTAGCTTCATATGCATTTCTATAATAAAAAATCTATTTCTATGAAAAAAAAAGAGCTATGGGGCGCCTGGGTGGCTCAGTCGGTTGAGCGTCCGACTTCAGCTCAGGTCACGATCTCACGGTCCGTGAGTTCAAGCCCCGCATCAGGCTCTGGGCTGATGGCTCAGAGCCTGGAGCCTGCTTCCGATTCTGTGTCTCCCTCTCTCTCTGCCCCTCCCCCGTTCATGCTCTGTCTCTCTCTGTCTCAAAAATAGATAAATGTTAAAAAAATTTTTTAAAGAAAAAAAAGAGCTACAAAAAATACTTGTAAATTGCATGCTTACCTTCTTGTAGATAGCATTTTTCATTGCCTGATTTCATTTCATTTGCCTAAACATTCAGAGATCTAATGCTAAAGTTGGTGGCTGTTTCAATCTAGCTTCTTCAAGATTTCACCACAAAACAATGTTCTACTTTGATATACATCTAAATTTTAATTCCTTTACAAAAATTGGTTTTCAGCACCTGAAAGAATAAGGTTTCTCCTGATGATATAGTAATCTATGCAAATAAACACAGATTCTTTTACCTGTTTGTCTTTTCTGGATATTTCAAGTACACATGCATGTAAGTAGTTCATAGGATGGAAGCAAAGTTAGCCTTCTGGGGTTTCAGCAGGCAGCAATTTCATCAACTTTTCTTAATCTGAATATTCTATATTAAACCACTACTTTTAAAAGTTTATGTAAAATAAATACATCTTGACAACAGCAAAAGCATCTCTTAACTTCTGTCAAGATAACTTTGAACTTAAGGTGAACATGGGAATTAAAATTTGCTTTTAATTTTTATTTTTTTATTTGAGAGAGAGAGTGCAGGCAAGCAGGGGAAAGGGGCAGAGGGAAAGAGGGAGAGAGAGAGAGAAAATCTTTTTTTTAAGTCTTTTCATTTACTTATGAGACAGAGACAGCATGAGTGGGGGAGGGGCAGAGAGCAAGGGAGTGAGAGAGAATCCCAAGCAGGCTCTGCACCCCAACTTGGGGCACGAACTCACAAACCGTGATACCATGACCTGAGCCAAAACCAACCGTCAGACGCTTAACTAAGCCACCCAGGTGCCTCAGGAAAGAGAGAATCTTAAGCATGATCCACACTCAGTACACAGCCTGACCTAGGCCAAAATCAAGTCAGACACTTAACTGACTGAGCCACCCAGACACCCCAAAACTCATGATATCTTGATGGCTTCCCAGGATTAAACAATTACCCTGACAGGTCACTACTACTGCAACTTACTTCAACAACCTTATAGCCTACAAGATACTCATTTTATTTTTTTAGCGTTTATTTACTCTGAGAGAGCATGAGGAGGGAGGGGCAGAGAGAGAGGGAGAGGGAGAATCCCAAACAAGCTCCATGCTGTCAGCGCACATTATGGTAGGGGGGATTGATCTCATCAATTTTGAGATCATGACCGGAACCAAAATCAAGAGTCTAGCACTTAATAAACTGAGCCAACCAGGTGCTCTGAGACTCATTTTAGACCTAAAGACACCTGCAGGTCAAAATGAGGGAATGGAGGAACATTTATCACGCAAATGGATGTCAAAGGAAAGAAAGCTGGAGTATCAATACTTACATGGGACAAACTAGATTTTGTTCTTGTATTGTTTTTATCCTGTTTTGGTATCAGGGTAGTACTGGTTTCATGGAATGATTCTGAAAGTGTTCCCTCTATTCCATTATTTGTAAAACTTTGATAAAGAGTATCATTAATTTTTTTTAATATTTGGTAGAATTTACCAATATAACTATAAGGTCTTGGGCTTTTCCATGCTGGAGTTTTGATTCTTAATTCAGCTTCATTCTTTTTATTGGTCTAAGAAGATTTCCTATTTCTTGGATTCAAGATTCATGATTCAATCATGGTAACTGGTGTGTTTTTAGGAATTATCTGTTTTATTTTCCTAAATTATCTGATTTGTATTTAAATGTATATAATAATCTGTTATCACACTATGTATTTCTGTGGTTATCTACCATCTTCTCTTCCATTTCTTTTCAATTTTGAGTCTTTTTTCCCTAGTTAATAGAATTAAAACATTGCCAATTTTGCAGGGATTTTTTTTGAAAAACTGGTCATTACTTTTAATGTTACGTAACTGTTTATTCTATGTTTTTTGTTATTTCCTTCCTCTACTAAGTTTCAGCTAAGTTTATTCTTTTTCTAGCTCTCTGCAGTGTCATGTTAAGTTGTTTAACTTTTTTTTTTTTAACGTGTATTTATTTTTGAGACAGAGACAGAGCATGAACGGGGAAGGGTCAGAGAGAGGGAGACACAGAATCTGAAGCAGGCTCCAGCCTCCGAGCTGTCAGCACAGAGCCCGACACAGGGCTCGAATTCATGGACCGTGGAATCATGACCTGAGCCGAGGTCGGATGCTCAACCTACTGAGCCACCCAGGCGCCCCAACTTTTTTTAATACAAGCATTTATAACTTAAGTTTCACTCTAACATCTGCTTTTGGTGCATCCCATAGGTTTTGGAATATTATGTTTTCTTTTTCTTTTGTTTTGAAACATATTTTGATTTGCCATTTGATTTCTTAACTGACCCATTGCTTGTAGTGTTAATATTACATATTAAATATTTAATATTTACATTGTAAAAACAAACAACAACCTAATAATCCCATATCCTACTTCCATATGTCAGGAACCCTGACAATTCTCTAGTGGTATGAAAGACAAATATACAACTTCCAAGTTGGGCAAAGGATTTACAGGAAACCTACAAAACCAAATAATATTAAAGCACTATGGTCTATATCACTATACTCTCTCCTCTCTTGCTTCCTCTAGCTGGAAGTGTCCCTCATTAAAAACATCCAAACAGAATGAAATCTCACAGAAATCTAACAAACACTATTTATAAGATGTCTACTAGTCTGCTCCTTATTCACTAGGTGAAGCCTTTAACCTAGAAAAGGATCCATCTTTTTGCCTCAACACATACCTGATGATGAAGCTGGAGTCCTGTTAAAAGTGTCTCCATTTGCTCCAGAAGAATACCTCTCCTGTTAACAGGAAGAAAAGACTCATTTTCTACTTTGAAAATAAGAATGTGTCATCACCAATGCTAGAAAATTTTAACAACTGGACTTTGTTCCAAACAAAACAGTAACAGGCTCTAAGATTTTCTACGCCACTCATTCCTTAATTATTCCAAAACCTCTTCACTTTAATACTAAACGTATAGCATATTAATATATCACTTAAAACATTGATCAGCAAACTATAGCTATGAGCCAAAACCGGTCAGTCACTTGTTTCTGTAAATAAAGTTATATTGGAACATAGCCATCCTCATTTATCTAGAAATGTCTATGGCTGCTTTCCCACCAGGATACCGAAGTTGCAACAGAGATCCTAAATTCTGTGAAGTCTAAACTATTTACTATTTAGCCCTTTATGGAAAGAGTTTGCTGACATCTGACTTAAAAGTTTACTCACCCATATACTTGAAAAGTATAATTAAGTACTATTATTATATAAAATCTGACCAAAATAACACATGAATAAATCAATGCCTGCCAATATACATTTTTAAAAGTTCTGTATTTTACAGTATACTCATTAACAATGCACAGAATAAAGTAGAGCACAGAGGAGAGCAGTGGACAATAGTTTCTACAGTAAAGTACTACAGGAATTTATTTTTAAAACTTCAACTTTGTTTCTATAAAAGGAAACAAATTAACATGTTCACAATTTTTTAAAATGAATTCACTCTAAAATAAAAGGTCACTGATGCACTAAAAACAATATACCTATTTATGTACAATGCAAATGCAGTATAAATACAACAAAGTGGTTCATGTTAGCTACTGGATCAGAATATGCATCATTAACTTTAATCAAACTTTTCACAGCAACAGCTGAAATGTCGATGATGTTCTCAAATACTACCTATCCCATTTTCCCTACCTTAGTCTCAAAAACTATGTATTTGCAATTAATATATATGTATTACATTTCCAGTGATGTACTTGCATTTCTATTGGGCTCAGAAAATTCAACTTTTGTTATAAAACCAATAGCTAAATGTCAAGTTAATTTGGGAAACTTCCAATATTTCTTAGTGTATCTCTGTGTTAACAAAAACTTGAGTAACCTTTTTCTCACCTTAACTCCTAGGGTGCTCTTATAATCATTAACTGACACCTTAATTTCCCCTCATATAAGCTACCTCTACTTAGGACAAAACTTACAGAAGAGAGGTCTCAAATTCTTGCACATGAAAAGCAGAATTCAATACTTTAAAAATGAAAGGTGTCCTAAAACTTAAGATGATACCTTAATTAACTGGCTACTTTAGAACAGACACAATATTTCTTTACCTAAGTTCCTTTAAATAAGTCAAAAGAGTGCAAAAGTAGTACTTTTCTTTTTTTTTTAATTTTTCAATGTTTACTTACTCTTTTTTTTTTTTTTTTTTTTTTTTTGAGAAGGAGAGACAAAGCATGAGCAGGGTAGGGGCAGAGAGAGAGGGAGACACATAATCTGAAGCAGGCTCCAGGCTCTGAGGTGTCAGCACAGAGCCTGATGCTGGGCTTGAACTCATGAACTGTGAGATCAGGACCTGAGCTGGTCAGCCACTTACCTGTTGACCACCCAGGTGTCTCAGTAATACTTATTTTCTAAAATTTCTTTCACAAAAGACACTAAATGACTTTTAAAACTACTTTTATAAAGCCCAAGAGCCACCCAATTATTCTCTGAGTTATTAAGAACAGAAAGGCAAATACTTTTGGGATTTTGGTAATTACTACAGTATAAAGTTCCAATTTACAATTACCATAGACATTAAAACAAGAATGATCTAGTTTTCTATCTTTAAAGTGCAATTCTAAAGACTTTTTTTTTCCTAGTGGCCAAAGTATTATCCAGTGACTAGAATCCAAAAAAGGTCTGGTTTTATTTAAGTGATATAAAGCTAATAAAGGTAATGAGACACTTCGGCAGTCAATAACTTAAAAATTATTATTAGATGACCTTCAGGCTGTGGAATTTAATATTCCACATACACGAAATTTAAAAATTCCAAGGCAAATTCTGAAACAAAACATCATTAAAGATTCTTAACCTTTTTCATTACCTTAAAAATAAATTACCTTCATATTCCCTTCTGCTACTGCAGTACTTCTCTCTCTTAAAACAAAATGTCTACAGTTAGTTGCTGCCTCTACTTTTTCATATCCCTTTTTCCTTAAATCTACTCCAGTTTAGCTTCCATCCTCATTCTACACTGAAAATGCTTTTAATAAGGAAATTATGTAATAAAATTACTACTTTTATCTTTCATTCTACCAGAGCTCTCAGCAGCATTTGAAATGACAGACTATTTCCTTCCTCTTTATAACATTCTCCTCTTGGCTTAAGGAACCCACAATTCTCTGGTTTTCTTTCTTGCTCCAGTGGCTACTTCCTCCTCAGTCTCCTTTTGCCGGCTCCTCTTATACTGGACCTCTCAAGTTGGACTATCCAGGGTCAAGCCCTCTAAGTCTGTTTTACACTATGTATCTTTACCTAGTCTGGTAGCTTTAAATCCCATTAACACACAGGGACACCTGGGCGGCTCAATCAGTTAACTGTCCAACTCTTGGTTTCAGCTCAGGTCACGATCTCATGGTTAGTGCACAGAGCCCGCTTGGGATCCTCTGTGTCTGTCTCTCTCTGCTCCTCCTCTGCTCATAGCTGTCTTGCTCTCTCTCAAAAATAGACATTAAAAAAAAATCTTTTTAATAAATTTTAAAAATCCCATTAATATACAGATAATTACCACATTTATTTTAATGTTTATTTTTGACAGAGAGAGAGAGAGAGAGAGAGAGAGAGACAGAGCATAAGCGGGGGAGGGGCAGAGAGAAAGGGAGACACAGAATCCGAAGCAGGCTCCAGGCTCTGAGCTGTCAGCACAGAGCCCGACGAAGGGCTCTAAGTCACAGACCGCGAGATCATGACCTGAGCTGAAGTCGGACGCTCAACCGACTGAGCCACCCAGGCGCCCTGATAATTACCACATTTATATCTATATCCCTGATCCCTCTTCTAAGCAACTAATGCATAAAAGCTACTTTACTTTTATGTTTTCATAGCCATCCCAAATTGAACACAACAAAGCTAGCATTCTTTGTTTTTACCCCTCCCAAGCTTATACATTTTTTCAGAGATTCCCCACTTCAGCAAATGGAACCATCTTCTATCCAGTTGCTTAAACTTAAAAGAAGTCTATGGTACAACACAAGCAATATAGTCAATGATACTGAAACAGCATTGTATGGTTTACAGATGGTAGCTACACTATCATCAGCATACCTTAACATACAAACTTGTCAAATCACTGTACACCCAAAACTAATATTGTGTATCAATTATACTTAAATTAAATAAAATAATAAAATTTTTAAAAACTAGACATCAACCTTGATTACTCTCTTTCACTCCCCACACCCAGTCAAGCCAGTCCTACTAACTAAGCTCACAACTACCTTCAGGCCCCTCTCCCTTTGCTTTTCCCTTTCCCTCTCTGACTTCATTTTCTACCACTCTTGTTTCATCTTACAGTGCTTTAGCCACACTACATGTAGTAGGATGAAATATGGCCACCCACATTACCTTATTTGGAAAAAGAATGCAGATATAATTACAGATTCTGAAAAAAGAAGAGATTACTCAATTATCTGTGTAGACCTTAAATGTCACTACAAATGTCCTTATGAGAGGCAAAAGAAGTTAACCAAGGCCATGGGAAGACAGAGCAATCAGAAATTTCAAAATATTTTACACATAAGGGTTCTCACACACAGCTACAAATAATTCATTCTCATTCTGGTAAACACATTTCTTTTGACCTTCTATGTACTCTTAATATTTTCAATTATGAAATATCACACCCTTTAAAGGTTGTTTTCTTTTAAAGGTCTTTTTCAAGCAAATGAATATTTCCACCAACATAGTAAGGTTTTGATCTCAATGACTTGTCAGAGCTGCTATTCAAATGAATTTATAGCTGGACAATTTATGAACCTTGGAGATGCCTCCTCCCTGTCCAATTTGGGGTCCAATACAATTCCATGTTTTCTTCCCCCAGCCCCTTAAATTCCTTAGCAAATATATCTTTCACTTTATATTCAGAATCCCCTGAAATGCCTAAGAATGTATCAATTTATACAAAGTACCAAGATCTCATTTCCTATTTTAGGTTCCATGTCAAATAGAGCTGAGATAGGTTGTCCAAATAAAATGACCAGACAGGTTATATCAGACAGTGTCACATAAAATTTAAATTTCAAACAAATTATTTCTCCTTCTTTGATCTGATACAGAAATTAAAGTCCCAAAATACAGACAATATTATCCTCCATCCCTTCTTCTGATTGATCAGTCCTGGCCAGATCAGCCCCATTCACATCCACAGTTGAAGCCTGGTCCTTTCTTTGACAACTGCTACATGGAGACATCTAAAATTACTGCAGTTACTTCAGTACCTCCAGGGCTGAAAAACTCCAACTCTTGAGTCTCATGTATCACACACAGATCTAAGGTTCTAGATAGCTAGCATGTCACACAAGAAAAAGCAAACACCTCAAAATTTAGAAAAAACAACCAAAGCCAGGAACAAATATGACTGTTCTAAGAGCTTACAATGTAGGCCCTAATTTTTTTATCTGAGAGCATTTTCCAAATAAAAGTTCTTTCCCCCAAACATTTCACAATCAAAACTTATAGTGAAAACATCTCCCACACACTATGAGAGAAACCTACTATAAATGATAATAGTGTATAGACAGAGAAAAAAAACAAAAGGCTCTCTAGTTTCAGTTTCTCTCTGGTGTCACCGAATCTCTATCAGTTGACTAGAATCTGCTGGCTGTAAATTGATGATTCTTCTTCAAGAGGATTCAGTTTTCTCTATTCTCCAGACCTGTTCCACCAACATCTCTGCCACCTTTGCAATCTCTTTAGCCCTCTCCTCAGCTTTCTCGTATCTTTTCATCACTCTACTCTAGACTTAATTGTTTAGATTTTGATT
The DNA here is from genome assembly GCF_028018385.1 of Neofelis nebulosa. Taxonomy (NCBI): domain Eukaryota; kingdom Metazoa; phylum Chordata; class Mammalia; order Carnivora; family Felidae; genus Neofelis; species Neofelis nebulosa. The sequence goes on from NC_080782.1 coordinate 116,122,370, forward strand.
ATGAGTCATCAGAGCTCCTTCCTCCAAGCCTGCCACTTTTATCTGGATGGCCATTTTATTTGGATGACCATTTTGACCAGCTTCCACAAGTTGCTCTTATTTAGCATATAATAATATCCCAGCTTTCTAGTAGAAGACACAATATCCTCCTACATCTCAGTGATAATTGTAGGCAGAAATTGCTCAAAATCTTCTTAAGGCTCTAGCAGTTCAGCTTCCTTAGGTCTGCAAATACAATGATGTTCAAGGGCCACATTTCTTCTCACTACTTCAGAATCATAGTATGAACAGAGAAGCCCCGAACTTTATTTTCTTACCTAATTATTACAAACTTTGCTACTACTACTTAACAAAATTGTATTGTGGGTGGACCAATTATCTCACACTATTTCTACTTTAATCACAAGAGTATCTGACTTCTGAAATGTGCCACCAAAAAGGGAGACAGATGGAGACAATCACTATGTAGACCTACTCCCATGGTCCTCCAACAAGAAGCATTCATTACACAGCTAGTAAGCAAATCCAATACCCTGTTACATTCACCATACCCACCACTCCAAAACTCATTCCAACAAGCTTACATGAAATATGCAAATGCCTAACAATTAAGATGTCTGGACTACATAATTGCTGCATTATCAAATTCTTCCTAACCTCACATCTTTTACTGGTCTACACCGAAGTAGTACACTTCCCAGTGGCCTATCAGTACAAAATCATATAAGAATGGGTAAAAATTAAATCTCCAAATAAAAATCCTAGAAAGTTTTCATAAAAGGCTGATCACATATTGTTTAAGATGGATTAAGCCAAGACAGCCGCAGGGTGAAGACAAATTCTAAAAAACAAAAAGCCCAGCTGTCTCTTAAAACAGAAATTCAGGGGGCCACCTGAGTGGCTCAGTTAAGCATTTGACTCTTGATTTCGGCTCAGGTCGTAATCTCAGCAGTATGTGTTTGAACCCCTTGTCAGGCTCTGCACTGACAGTATGGAGCCTGCTTGGGATTCTCTCTCCAGACCTCCCCACTCATGCTCTCTCTCTCTCTCTCTCTCAACATCAATAAACTTAAAAAAAATTGAAATAGAAATTCAGAACTACCAATCAAAATGGTGCCTTTAAATGAAACTAGGCAAAATAAAAGACCTCAGATCTCTCCCACATGTATATATCATATAATCATCTTCACTTTCTGTACTTTTTATTCAACCAAGGCACACAAAGGCATTGATTGCACCATGTTCCTCCAAGTCAACTAGGCCAGATAGCTAATTGCTCAACAGCATCAGGAATTAAGTTTGCAGACAAATACAAAAAATTTACAAATTGGCCCCACATAAATATTAAGAATCATAAGGTAAAGTTAGTATTAACATTTAATTTAGTATTCGTAATATTAAACAAGGTATGTTACTAAATAGCACAAATATTTCCAAAAAGGTAAGTCTGAAAGATCTGACAGTCAACCACCCTCAATTTCAGACAGCTTATTCAATAAACAAGTACAACATGATTGAGTCTAATGTACTATTTGAAGAATGCTTAATGAAGAAAAAAATCTCAGACTAAGAAGAAACAAAATTAAATGACTAAGTTCAAATGAAAAAGTCTGTATCTGTGAACTAAACTTTGTAATATAATAAATTTACTGAGAACTGGGGTAAAAAGAACCATAAAATATCCTTTAAGTAATTCCATTTTTTAAAAAATACTCCCAAATTAAAAAATATATATATAAGCTGTAGATATTCATGACATTACAGTGAAAAGATAACATCTTAAATTCCCGCCAACAGAAAATTATATTACAGTAGATCCATTCCTTGAAGTACTATGCAACCTTAAGAAATTATTTAGGAAGTTAGTAGTAATATGGAATAGTGCTCAAGAGTGAAAAGGCTGGAATCAAAAATATTATTATGTACTATCATTTGGGGGGGGAAGAAAATTTAATAAAAATTTACAAGAGTGTGCTAATAAACATGATTGTTAAGTACTTTTTCTCTTTTCCCAATATTGTAAAAAAAAAAAAAATTTTTATGAGGCACAGGACTATAAAAAAACTAACACACAAAAGATGTCTTTCTCAAGTAAGCTCAAAAAAAAAAAAAAAAACACGATAAATTCAGATTAAGATCTTGAGTATTTTGACACCCTCACCCAAAAATCTTCAGTATTTTGAAATAAACTTTATATACAAATCAAATCCAATTAAGAGAAATAAAGTATTACATATATTTTTATGTGATAGAACTTCCATTAAGATATCTCTTGAAATAATGAAGTGTTTGTAAAAAGTGACCAACATAAATGCAAACTGGAAATTCCAGAAGAAAACAATATAGTGGTGCCTAAGTGGCTCAGTCATTTAAGCAACTGACTGTTGGTTTTGGCTCAGGTCATGATCTCAAGGTTTCATGGGTTTGAGCCCCTCAGCGGGCTCCATGCTGACAGTGCAGAGTCTGCTTGGAATTCTGATTCCCTCTCTCTCTGCCCCTTCCCTGCTCATGATGTTTCTGACTCTCTCAAAGTGAACACATGAACTTCAAAAAAAAAAAAAAAAAAAGAAAAGAAAACCAACTTTTGAGACATTTTCAAATAAATAACACTTGTGCAAAAACAATCCTTTAAAATATATTAACTTCTAGGGGCACATGGGTAGCTCAGTCAGTTAAACATCCGACTTCGACTCAGGTCATGATCTTAGCTTAGGCCATGATCTCATGGTTCATGAGTTCGAGCCCCATGTTGTCAGCTCAAAGCCTGGAGCCTGCTTCGGATTCTATTTCCCGCCCTCTCCTTCTGTCCTTCCCCCGCTCACACTCTGTTTCTCTCTCTCTCTCTCTCAAAAATGAACATTAAAAAAATATATATTAACTTCTAAAGTAGAGGGTTTTTTTTTAAGTCAACTTTCAAATCAGAACTGAAACCCAAAAAGCTATTCCAAGTCCTGTTCTTTTGAATTACAATATAACTCTCCCAATGCTAAGGAAAAAGATCTGATGATTTGCACATTTGAAGAGCCAAGTGATGACACCATCTCAATCAGCCTAACATACGCATCCTACTTGTAGGAAACCAATTTATAGAATTCAAAATATCACCCAACACCAAACTGTATTTTTCAGTTTTCAATACAAGTGTCTGTCAAACATGTTCAACCATATTTGTACCAGCTTGCTTCCACCCACAGTAAGTCCTCAATCACTGACATTTAAATTGTCAATAATATCACTACACATATTTTAGTTAATTATCAAATTACCTCATACTATTTTATTCCATTTGAGGCTTAGAGTGCCTCCTCTTCATTGCCCCTAAGGCAGTTAATAACAATCAGATGGAGGTAAGCACAGCACACTCCACCGGACTGTAATCTAGAACTTTCCCACCACAGTGATTTTCAACTTCAATAAAATCTGTAGTGTTTAATAACCACAAACTTTAAATTTTACTACCTTCTCAAATACAGGAACATAGGAAGACATATGAGGTTTGATTATTTCCGCTTCCCAATCTTCATCTCCCATGGTGGCTTCCAGTTCTATTTTTATCTAAATTTTTTTAAAAAAAACGTACATTTGGCCTCTATTAGATCAGAATCATATACTTAACAACATGAACTGTCACAATTTCACATACACCTCCCAAAACTACTGAACTAGCTGCTGATCTTCCCCAAAGATCCCCTTATTTTTTATCTTTAAAAATGAGTTGAACTACTTAACCACTCTTGCAACCACAATGTCCCTACTGGGCCTTTCTCCAAAATCTGTTTACTGACTTTATCCTCTCCTTTCAAGGGTCTCCCAAACAGCTTACTGGATATTAAGGGTAAGGGAAATTTCTCAACTACTACTCAATGTTTCTCTCTTTGCACACCTCCCTTCAAAAGTAAAGATGTTTGGTTTGTAGGTTTTGATAGTTTACTGGGAGAGAGGGAGCCAGGGCCAAGGCCTTCAAGCTTGGCGGGGTAGGGGTCACGAGTTAGGTGGCCCAAATGCTTTCAACAGTGGACAACTAGTTACTCTAAGGGGCGTTTGTACACAAATGATACTACAGCCACTCTTGTTCGGAGAAAACGCCACACACAAACTGGGCAAAGATGCTTCTTTACCTCCTCTACAGGCCTCTACGCCCTACAGGCGTCAGCCGGGCTTTAAGACTTACACTGGTAAGTAAAGAAAAAGCCCCAAAGGACGGCTCCAAGGCCCACCTGCCCCATCCGTTCTTCATCTAGCCTAAACTCTGACTACCGGGAAACCCACAGGGGCCAGTGGAGACCCACGCCAGGAAGAAAGTCGCCAGGCCACTCACCTCTCCGCTGCTTGCTCTCCCGGGGTCCTCTCAGGCGGCGACGCCGCTTAAACGGCTGCACGTGCAGGACGCCGCTGACTGCGTCAGGTGCGCAGCTTCAACAACAAATGGCACCAGGCGACGAGTGCCTCCAGCCAATCAGCGCTCAGACCACCGGCGTTGCCCCACCCCATCTCCAGCAGTGCGTTCCCTATTTGCTCGCATTTGAGGTCGCTAAAGCCAGACCCGCTCTCTTTTTCACACAGTGGCCCGTTAGGCCTGGGGGTATAAGGCTGGCCGTGAGCCACTTGTCTCTAGATTCTTGGGGAGGGGGTGGTCCTCAATGTGGAGATGCCCTAGATTTTCTCTGTGTGCAAGCCAAAGATGCACATCCCCTTTTTATAATACCAAAAATAAAAGGGAAGGTGAGTAATGCCCTGCCTCCAACCTCTTTGACTTGATCTTCCTGTTTTCTTGCTGTAGTCCCTGGCTGTTGGTCCCTCTGGTTCTTTATTTCTGAGGTGCTTGCTTCACAACTGGGGATTCCTGCTGCCTCAGCATGTGGCTAAGGACTGTGGAGCTGGCACGTTTCCGTTTCCTCCCCATGACAGCTAGGATGAGGCTCTGTCCTGCCTCATCCAGGATGTTGTAAAAAAAAAAAAAAAACAACTTACCCTTTCCTATAGAGTTGAGGGTGCTTCTCTTCAGGAAAGAGATGCCCTCTGATGCAGAAGGAAGGAAATTGTGCTGGAGTAGGTTCATTCATCAAGGCTTGGATTTGTGGCCCACCAATTCGCATCCCTAGGGGTACTAGCCAAACCTAAGAGTGACCAAGGATCATTTCCATGCTTAATGCTCTGACCAATCAGATATTCTTGTTTTGCCTCACAAAAAAGTAAAGGAAATTTCTCAATATTTTTCCTTCAACCAAAAAGTATAACAACCAACTGCTTTAGAAGTATTGTTTCCATTTTTTATTTTTGTGATAGTCTGACATTCGGGCATAGAGGATTAGGCACTTTGCGGGTTAAACTTCTTTCATCTTTAGAACCACCATTATTGTTTCTGTGTCTTCATCAAGAATATGTCATTATTTATCTAGTTAGCACTATTTTCAACGTGAATTATTTTTAAAAGATTATTGTTAACAAAGATCAGGGGCACCTGGGTGGCTCAGTCAGTTAAGCATCCGGCTTCAGCACAGGTCTTGATCTCATGGTTTCTGGGTTTGAGACTCATATCAGGCTCTGTGCTGACAGCTCAGAGCCTGGATCCTGCTTCAAAACTCAAAGCACAAAGATCAAGCCAGAATATATTTTATCTGTCATTTTTAATAATCTCTATTTTTTAGTGTTTATTTATTTATTTTGAGAGGGGGAGGACAGAGAGAGAAGGAGAGAGAAAATCCCAAGCAAGCTCCACACTCAGCATGGAGCCTGACTCAGTGCTTGATCTCACAACCACGAGATCATGACCTGAGCAGAAACCAAGAGTCAGACACTTAAACAACTGAGCCACTCAGGCACCCCAACAATTTCTAATTTTAAACTAGATTTTCACACCATGCCCTTTAAGAGGGAAGTACCTTAAATTGCTGCACGTGTATGGGAGAGCCACCAATACTCCTGGCATTCTGAATCTGTAAACAGGGGTCCTTGAGGTATTTTAACTCACTTTGAATTGAATGTTATTCTTTCAAAACTTTTTGTGTCATGGGAAAATATTAAGTGAAAAGAGTAAGGTATTAAATTGTGTAGATGAATGATAACCAAGTAGATTCTGTTTTACATATAGAAAACTTGGACATATTTTCTAAAATAATTTTTTTCAGAACAGAGTTAAAGAAAATAACTTTTTAAAATTTGTATGTTGTTGACACACACTGTTACATTAGTTTCAGATGTACAGCATAGTGATTCAACAAGTTTATACATTACGCTATGTTCACCACATAGCTATTCTCTGTCACCATAGGTCCCTATTACTATATCATTGACTATATTCCTTATCCTGTGCCTTTAATTCCTGTGACTTATTCATTCCATAACTGGAAACCTGTTATAGCCCATTCCCTTTTACCCCTTTGGCTCATCTCCCTAACCCCTTCCTTTATGGCAACCATCAGTTTGTTCTCTGTATTTATAGATCTGATATTGCTTTTTTTTTCTTTTTAGAGTCTACATAGGACTGAAATCAAATGTAGATGACATGTAGATGATACATAAAGACCAATACGATATTTGTCTTTCTCAATCTGACTTATTTCACTTACCATAATACTATCTAGGTCTATCCATGTTGGGTCAGATGCCACAATCTCATCCTTTTTCGTAGCTAGGTAATATTCCATTGTGCATCTATACCATATCTTTCTTATCCATTTGTCTATCATTGGACACTTAGGTTGTTTCCATATCTTGGCTACTTTAATAATGCTGCAATAAACAGAGAGGTGCATACATCTTTATGAATTAGTGTTTTCATTTTCTCTGGGTTAAAGAAAACACTTAGTCAACAATCTCTGCCATTCAGTCCTAGAACAGATTGTTATTGCTTTCAGGCATTGCAATGAAACTCTTCTATATGAAACATTCTATATAATTTTTGGGAGCTAGCTTTGGTTAAGAAAAAGTAATAATTTACTTTTTAATAAAAATAATATTATTATTATTTAATAATAATGAAAACTAAAGTTTAATATTAAGGAAAGAAAAAATAAGCAATGGATGAAAATAATATAATTCAAAAACTGAACAGAAACAGTGAAAAAAAGACAAACACAATTAAGTAAATACTTGCTCTGTGATGTGTGTGCCAAGAAAGTAAAGCCAGTATGGGTATCTCCCATGTTTTGAAAGCTCACATTCTGCTACTTTGCTTTTATAAAAGACTTACATTAGGGCCTTTTTTCACTAACAGAAAAATCCAAGGAGGATTTCTGCTTTTACAAAAAAGCAAAAGCAAAAATAGCATTCAGTGTTTTTCTGCAGGGATGCCTTATAGAAGTAGCATGACCTGGAGCAGCGAGTGACACTAAGCTCCTTCCCCAAGAACTAAGCATGTCAGCATCAAGCCACTATAGCTTTGAAGTGTGTCTATGAGCATCTCAATTTGTTTTGGTATCTGTTAGCAAGATGTGTCCTCAAGTATCAGAAAAGTCTAAGAGAGGTCATATATTTTGTCTGAGAAGTCTCAAAAACTTTTTCATATAAATTAATGGTAATTGTTTCTTCATTTGACACCATTGTGACTTATGAAAGGTTTCATAAGAACACTGCACTTTCAAATACTGGAGAAGACCTGTATGTTTTATATTCAGGTTCTCTCTGACAAATCTTAAATTAGTGATGGTAATAAATTGCAACATAGGGAAAATGCAGGAATTCATTTAGTGATTAAATAGGCTTTAACTGAATACCTAGTGTGTGCCAGGTATTATGCTAAGTGCTACAAGTAAAATTAGCCAATTTCTCAAGGAGAAGTCTAGGGAAGAGAATGGCACGGCTAATGGAATATAAAACCTTAAGATTTGTGGGAGTGCCTGGGTAGCTCAGTTGATTGGGCATCCAACTTTTAATCTCAGCTCAGGTCTTGATCTCAGAATCGTGAGTTCAAGCCCTGCTTTGGACTTAAAAAAATCTAAAATCTTAAGATTTCTGTCATAGAAGATTCACTGTAAAGTTTATATAGAGTTTATCCAAATTCTGTACATCCCATATAATAAGGTAGGATGAGTTTCCTCAAAAATGTTTCATAGTTTAGAATCAAAGTTTGCAGTTAAGATCCTTTACACTTTAGAAAGAGGCATTACATTTTCCAAAGTAATGTAGATAAAGAGAATTGATATCTTAGACTTATGTTTTCAATATTATCTCCACGTTACTCAAATAATGATTTTTTAATTGATGTAAACTGTGCCTAATATCATGTCAAGACTGTTAAATTTTTCTTTTAATCTTCCAGTAGGCTAAAAATTGGTCACCTCAAATGGGGGAGAATAGATGTTCATTCATAGGTACTGAGAATACTTGAGAATCTCTTACTATGCACATAACCATAAAAAAGATTTTTTTTTTTAATGAATGGTATGGTTGGAGCTCTGTAAATAGATGGGGGGGGAGGTTTACAGTGTCTCCAAGATACTATGGTGCTAGTAACACATCTAAGGAAAAAAGTCACCAAAGAGGGGTTTTCAGCATACCCCAGCAGAGTTCAAAGACATGAAAATCTCTATTTTCCCAATAATGATTAAGGGACTATTTACCAATGTGTGGTACACATACCACTGATTGTAGGCAATTCATGGACAATTTTCATTTTAAAGTAATATTTATTTTAATATTTTAGATAACTAAGAATCATAACAAACGCAGGATTTCAGAACTATAATTGCTTAGAATGACACTAAATAGTTAAGTTCAAAAAAGTTTATTCAATTAAAGAAAAAGTAAATATAAATGGTATGCAGGAATAGCAAAAATCATGAAGGTGGTATTCAAAGGACTGAAGTTTGGGAAACATTGGTGCAAATGGGAAAGACTTTGGATATGGGGACTGGTAACTAGACAGATTTTCTCTATTGTGAGGTAAATATATTTCATCATAACCTGTTCTGATTCTATGCTCACTTAGCAACTTCCTAAATAATAGTTCAACTTCCCCAAGTATTTCAATACTAAGAAAGGAGGTGCAGTGGATAAGACATATAAGCCTTAATTGCTCCCCATTACGAATGAATACATTTTGAGATTCTGGTTTAGAAACCAGTCTTATTTAAATAGCATTCCTGAAAGTTCCTGACTGCAATCAACCAGACCTCCTAGATGACATATCAGTAGTCCCTAAGTAGTTTTACAAGTGTATTTAATGAGAGCTAAAAGTGAGTGAATAATACAAGTCAAATACTGTGTACCTTGTGCAATCCTTCCTAAGACTAAGGGGTCTTCTTGGCCCTTCACTGCAAAACAGTGTTTCACCAGTGAATAATGGAAGTTGGTAAACAGTCACGAGGAAAGCATAGTATTACCAAAGTCTAGCCCTTCCCATTCCCACTAGATGTTAGCTGTACTTAACAAAGAAAGTTGGCTTTTCTGTATCCCAAATGGCAAAGGAAACACAATTTGTGAATGTCATCACTGTAAATCTTCCTCGATATAAAAGAGAGAAGTATTTCACCTCAAGAGAAGTAGTGACAACTTGAGATGAGCACTGAGTGTTGTATAGAAGCTAATTTGACAATAAATTATATTTTAAAAAGAGAGAGAAGTAGTGACCAGGTCCAATCAATGAAACTCGATCAGGGATAAATCTCTTTCTACCTACCCTACTAAGACTAAAGACTTTGAGCTTTCAAGCAGGGAGGAAGAAATTAATAGCAGTTGACTATGAAGTCATTATTGATAATTTCTACTTGTCCATTTAATAACTATGTGAACTTGGGCAAGTTATTTAATCACTCTGTCTGTAAAATGGGGCTAACCAGCTATAGTTGAGACGATTAGGCCCTACACAAAGGCCCCAAGCCAAGAGGCAAGAAGGAGCTGACCTCAGCCTACATACTACTTACCACGCCATGCACTGCAGAGCTGCATACATCCACATAAGGCATAATTTTCTAATTCCTTCTATTTACATATTTGTAATGGTTTCTGTTGTCCTACTTGGTCACTGACTTACAAAAAGATTTTACTGAAAATATTTTTCCCTGAAATCTATGTTTTAGAATTGTGAATCTTTTATATGGTGCCTAATGAAAAGACTTTATTAATTCAGGACCTACAGTAATTGTCTGTACTTGATTTTTCTACTTCCCCACCTTTCATTCCTGAACCCATTGGATTCTGGCTTCTACCCCATTGCTTTACCAATATTGCCAAGGTCAATAGCAACACTGACCTCCTTGTTTCTAAAACTGACTGACGGTTTTCAATTCTTAAGTTAACAGGTCTTTTATTAGTCTTTGACACTGTTGACTACTTCTTTACAAAAATATTCTCAATATAACTGGATAACCATATAGAAAGATATAAAATTCGATCTGTTCTTCATACGATATAACAGGATAAGAAATTCATATGTGAAAACAATAAAACCAGAGTTGGCTAACCTGGCTGAGAAGTAGGGGAAATCCATACTTCCCACATCTCTCAAACAAAGAAATGCGGAAGCCAAAGGACTTTGAACACCAGAGCCTGGGAGGAAAACAAACTGAATCTACTAGGAAGAAAATGGGAAAGCTGGGAAAAAGATAGGTGGGTAACTGCAAACTGGGGGAGATAAAAAAAAAAAAAGGTCACATGGGCACGGAGGGGAGTGACCCTCTTCTGTGGAGAGACAAAGGGAAGAGAAAGGGCAGCTAGGGAAGTGTAGGACCATAGCTGAACAGGAGAAAGACCTCAGACTGAGACTGAGAGGGATCCAATCTCTAACTGCAGGGCTTTCTTTGGACTGGAGCTGGCTCCCTTTTCACGCACATGGGGAGGAGGGGAGCCAGCCCTGGTTGGGGTGGTAGGTCAGGGGCTCAGTCCGTAGTTGGAGAAAGTGGTTCCTTCCCTGGAGGGCTGCACATTAGTACAGAACCTGCCTGCGTCTGCCACCCCAGGGCGCAGTGGCTGGGCCGAGGGCGAAGTTTGTAGGAAGAAAAGGCAGCCGGTCTCCCTGGAGTGCTATGGGAAAAGTCAAAGCCTGCCTGTGTCTGCCACCCGGGACTCACTGCAAGGGTGGTGGCTCTCAGTATGCAGTAGGAGACCTGCAGCAAACAGACTGGTGTCCTCCCTGAAGTGCGGCAGCACAGACAAGACCAGTCCGGACCACATATCACCACACTGAGAGGCACTTCCCCAGTGCCAGAGCACAGGGAGCAGGACTTTGAATCCTAGCCAAGCGCAGGTCAGGGAAGTTGGTAGAGAGAGAAGGACCGCCCTATCTGCCTCCGCGGCATAGTGAGTACACTCAAACTGAGTCCACCGGTCCAGGTCCCTGGAGAAGCGACTAGGGGATCACCATTCCCCCCCACCACCACCATCACCAAGGCTGGGCCTCAGGGATCACACCCTGAGGCCCATAGAGGAGGTGTGTCCGGATTACGCCAAACCACGCCCCTTTGCACTGGGTAACTGCGTATCCACTGGAGCAGCACAGACCCTGCAGACAGCTACTCCCGACATGCTATGCAGCATTGCCTAGATTAACTCTAGGTCAATTCTGGATATATAGATATATTCTCCCTGCTCCCCATTTCTCCTCCTTATCTCTTCCCTCCCCTAGGCTGGTTATACCTCCTTCTTTATAATCCTTTCTCTCTCTCTGGAATAATCAACCCATATAGTTTCTCTGTCTGGGTAACTTTATCTTCATTCCATTTTCCCCACCTCTGTCTTTATTTTTCTTTCTCTCTCTCTGGATTAAGCCTTTTAGTCTCTCTGCCTAATCAATGTTTATTTTTTCTCTCTTTGTATGTGTTCTTCCATCAGCACCACTTCCACCCTCTTCTTTACTTGTAGTCGGTGTTTATGGGTTTTTTGTTTTTAGTCTTTACTTTTCTGTTTTTGTTAATTTGTTTGTGTTATTTGTTTGTGTGTTTGTGTGTTTTTGTCTCCTGTTTGTCTATAGGTTTTCCTTTACAGGGCTACTCCAAGGAACAAATCAAAGCACACCTGGTGGAGGGTCCAAAATATTACTACGAGTAGGGTAATAAACTAACCAAAGTCACAACAAGAGAGAGCAAGTAACCATCTCCAAAAAAACACCTCCTGAAGGGCCAGGCCCTGGACAGTGTATGACCCTCCTCTAATATAGCAGTGCTTGCAGGTGCAGAGCACACAACAAGCTTTTAAAATGCACAAGGGACAAAAAACTAGCCAAAATGATGAAACGGAAGAATTCTCCTCAAAAGAAATTCCGGGAAGTAGCGAAAGCTAATGAATTGATCAAAACCGATTTAAGCAATATAATGGAACAATAATTTAGAATAACAGTCATAAAATTAATCACTGGGCTTGAAAAAAGCAAAGAGGACAGCAGAGAATCTATTGCTACAGAGATCAAGGGACTAAAAAATAGTGATGAATTAAAAAATGCTATAAATCAGGTGCAAAATAAAATGAAGGCAGCCACAGCATGGATTGAAGAGGCAGAGGAGACAATAGGTGAATTAGTAGATAAAATTATGGAAAAAGAGGAAGCTGAGAAAAAGAGAAATAAAAAAATCCAGGAGTACAAGGGGAGAATTAGAGAACTAAGTGATGCAATCAAACAGAACAATATCTGTACCATAGGAATTCCAGAAGAAGAGACAGAGAAAGGGGCTGAAGATGTACTTGAACAAATCATAGCTGAGAACTTCCCTGATCTGGGGAAGGAAACAGGAATTGACATCCAAGAGGCACAGAGAACTCCCTTTAGACATAACTTGAATCGATCTTCTGCACAACATATCACAGTGAACCTGGCAAAATACAAGAATAAAGAAAGAATTCTGAAAACAGCTAGGGATAAATGGGCCTTGACATACAAAGGTAGACTCATAAGGGTAGTAGCAGACCTATCTACTGAAACTTGGCAAGCCAGGAAGGAATGGCAGGATTCTTCAATGTGATGAACAGAAAAAATATGCAGCTGAGAATCCTTTACCTAGCAAGTCTGTCATTCAGAATAGAAGGAGAGATAAAGGTTTTCCCAAACAAAGACTAAAGGAATGCATCACCACTAAACCAGCCCTACAATAGATCCTAAGGGGGATTCTGTGAGTGAAATGTTGCAAGGACCACAAAGTACCAGAGACACCACTACAAGAATGAAACCTACAGACATCACCATGATTCTAAACCCATATCTTTCAATAATAACACTGAATGTAAATGGACTAAATGCTCCAACCAAAAGACATAGGGTATCAGAATTGATAAAAACAAAAACAAGACCCATCTATTTGCTGTCTACAAGAGACTCATTTTACACCTGAGGACAACTTCAGATTGAAAGTGAGGGGATGGAGAACTATCTATCATGCTACTGGAAGTCAGAAGAAAGCTGGAGTAACCATACTTAGACAAACTAGACTTTTTTTTTAATTTTTTTAAACTTTTTAAATTTATTTTTGAGACAGAGACAGAGCATGAACAGGGGAGGGGCAGAGAGAGAGGGAGACACAGAATCGGAAGCAGGCTCCAGGCTCTGAGCCATCAGCCCAGAGCCCGACGAGGGGCTCGAACTCACAGACAGCGAGATCGTGACCTGAGCCGAAGTCGGACGCCCAACCGACTTAGCCACCCAGGTGCCCCCAAACTAGACTTTAAATTAAAGGCTGTAACAAGAGATGAAGAAGGGCATTATATAATAATTACAGGGTCAGTCCATCAGGATGAGCTAACAATTATAAATGTTTATGCACCAAATTCAAACCCCCAAAATATATGAAACGCTTAGTCACAAACATAAGCAATCTTATTGATAAGAATGTGGTAATTGCAAGAGACTTTAATATTCCACTTACAACAATGGATAGATCATCCAGACACAGGATCAATAAAGAAACAAGGGGCCTGAATGATATATTGCACCAGATGGACTTGACAGATATATTTAGAACTCTGCATCCCAAAGTGACAGAATATATTTTCTTCTCAAGTGCATATGGAACATTCTCCAAGATAGATCACATACTGGGTCACAAAACAGCCCTTAACAAGTATAAAAGAATTGAGATCATACCATGCACACTTTCAGACCACAATGCTATGAAACTTTAAATCAGCCAGGAAAAAGTCTGGAAAACCCCCAAAAGCATGGAGGTTACAGAACACCCTACTAAAGAATGAATGGGTCAACCAGGCAATTAGAGAAGAAATTAAAAAACATATGGAAACAAATTAAAATGAAAATACAACAATCCAAATGCTTTGGGGTGCAGCAAAGGCAGTCCTGAGAGGAAAATACATTGCACCCCAGGCCTATCTCAAGAAACAAGAAAAATCCGAAATACAGAATCTAAAAGCACACCTGAAGGAAATAGAAGCAGCATAGCAAAGATACTCCAAACCCAGCAGAAGAAGATAAATAATAAAGATCAGAGCAGAAATAAACAATATAGAATCTAAAAAAACTGTAGAGCAGATCAACGAAACCAAGAGTTGGTTTTTTGAAAAAATAGACAAAATTGATAAACCTCTAGCAAGGCTCCTCAAAAAGAAAAGGGAGAGGACCCAAATAGATAAAATCATGAATGAAAATGGAATTACTACAACCAATCCCTCAGAAACACAAGCAATTATCAGGGGATACTATGAAAAATTATATGCCAACAACCTGGACAACCTGGAAGAAATGGATAAATTCCTAAGCACCCCCACACTTCCAAAACTCAAACAGGAAGAAATTGAAAACTTGAACAGACCCATAACCAGTGAAGAAATTGAATCGATTATCAAAAATCTCCCAAAAAATAAGATTCCAGGACCAGATGGCTTCCCTGGGGAATTCTACCAGACATTTAAAGCAGAGATAATACCTATCCTTCTCAAGCTGTTCCAAAAAATAGAAAGGGAAGGAAAACTTCCAGACTCATTCTATGAAACCAGAATTAGTTTGATTCCCAAACCAGACAGAGACCCAGCAAAAAAAAGAGAACTATAGGCCAATATCCCTAATGAATATGGATGCAAAAATACTCAACAAGACACTAGCAAATCGAATTCAACAGCATATAAAAAGAATTATTCACCATGATCAAGTGGGATTCATTCCTAGGTTGCAGGGCTGGTTCAATATTCACAAATCAATGTGATACATCACATTAATAAAAGAAAAGATAAGAACCATAGGATCCTGTCAATCAATGCAGAAATAGTATTTGACAAAATTCAGCATCCTTTCTTAATAAAAACCCTCAAGAAAGTTGGGATAGAAGGAACATACTTAAACATCACAAAAGCCATTTATGAAAATCCCACAGCTAATATCATCCTCAATGGGGGAAAACTGAGAGCTTCCCCCCCCCCCCCCAGATCAGGAACACAAAAGGGATGCCCACTCTCACCGCTGTTGTTTAACATAGTGTTGGAAGTGTTAGCATCAGCAATCAGACAACAAAAGGAAATCAAGGGCATCAAAATTGGCAAAGATGAAGTCAAGCTTTCACTTTCTGCAGATGACATGATACTATACATGGAAAACCCAATAGACTCCACCAAAAGTCTGCTAAAATTGATACATGAATTCAGCAAAGTTGCAGGATACAAAATTAATGTACAGAAATCAGCTGCATTCTTATACACTGAGGCAACAGAAAGACAAAGAAACTGATCCCATTCACAATTGCATCAAGAATCATAAAATACCTAGGAATAAACCTAACGAAAGATGTAAAAGATCTGTATACTGAAAACTATAGAAAGCTTATGAAGGAGATTGAAGAAGATACAAAGAAATGGAAAAACATTCCGTGCTCATGGATTGGAAGAATAAATATTGTTAAAATGTCAATACTACCCAAAGCAATCTACACATTCAATGTAATCCCAATCAAAATTGCACCAGCATCCATCTCAAAGATAGAACAAGCAATCCTCAAATTCATATGGAACCACAAAAGGCCCCGAATAGCCAAAGTAATTTTGAAGAAGAAGACCCAAGCAGGAGGCATCACAATCCCAGACTTTAGCCTCTACTACAAAGCTGTAATCATCAAGACAGCATGGTATTGGCACAAAAACAGACACATAGACCAATGGAATAGAATACAGACCCCATAACTGGACCCGCAAATGTATGGCCAACTAACCTTTGACAAAGCAGGAAAGAATATCCAATGGAAAAAAGACAGTCTCTTTAACAAATGGTGCTGGGAGAACTGGACAGCAACATGCAGAAGAATGAACCTGGACCACTTTCTTATACCATTCACAAAAATAAACTCAAAATGGATAAAGGACCTGAATGTGAGACAGGAAACCACCAAAACCCTAGAGGAGAAAGCAGGAAAAGACCTCTCTGACCTCAGCCGTAGCAATTTCTTACTTGACACATCCCCAAAGGCAAGGGAATTAAAAGCAAAAATGAACTATTGGGACCTCATGAAGATAAAGAGCTCCTGCACAGCAAAGGAAACAACAAAACTAAAAGGCAACCAACGGAATGGGAAAAGATATTTGCAAATGACATATCAGACAAAGGGCTAATATCCAAAGTCTATAAAGAGCTCATCAAACTCCACACCCGAAAAACAAATAATCCAGTGAAGAAATGGGCAGAAAACATGAATAGACACTTCTCTCAAGAAGACATCCAGATGGCCAACATGCACATGAAAAGATGCTCAACGTCGCTCCTCATCAGGGAAATACAAATCGAAACCACACTCAGATATCACCTCACGCCAGTCAGAGTGGCCAAAATGAACAAATCAGGAGACTTTAGATGCTGGAGAGGATGTGGAGAAACGGGAATCCTCTTGCACTGTTGGTGGGAATGCAAACTGGCAGAACCTCTCTGGAAAAGAGTGTGAAGTTTCCTCAAAAAATTAAAAATAGACCTACCCTATGACCCAGCAATAGCACTGCTAGGAATTTACCCAAGGGATACAGGAGTGCTGATGCATAGGGACACTTTTATCCCAATGTTTATAGCAGCACTCTCAACAATAGCCAAATTACAGAAAGAGCCTAAATGTGCATCAACTGACGAATGGATAAAGAAATTGTGGTTTATATATACAATGGAGTACTACGTGGCAATGAGAAGGAATGAAATATGGCCTTTTGTAGCAACATGGATGGAACTGGAGAGTGTGATGCTAAGTGAAATAAGTCAGGAAGAGAAAGACAGATACCGTATGTTTTCACTCATATGTGGATCCTGAGAAAACTCAACAGAAGACCAGGGGGGAAGGGAAGGGGAATAAAAAAAGTTACAGAGAGGGAAGGAGGCAAACCATAAGAGACTCTTAAAAACTGAGAACAAACTGAGGGTTGATGGGTGGGGGAGAGGGGAAAGTGGCTGATGGGCATTGAGGAGGGCACCTGCTGGGATGAGTACTGACAGTTGTATGGAAACCAATTTGACAATAAATTACATATAAAAAAATTAAAAAACAAACAATAAAACCATGCAAATACTAGAAGAAAACACTAGTGAATTCCTCTATACTTGGAAAAACATTCTACCTATCCAGAAGCAATCAAAATCCAGAAGCAACAATTTTATATAGTGTGACTACATAAAGATGAAAAAATAATAAAACTTAAAAAAAATTTTTTTTTTCTTTTGTGGCACCTGGGTGGCTCAGTTGGTTGAGCACCTGACTCTTGGTTCAGGCTCAGGTCATGATCTCACAGCTCGTGAGTTCAAACCTCGCATAAGGCTCTGTGCTGACAGTGCAGAGCCTCCTTGGGAGTGTCTCTCTCTCTCTCTCTCTCTCTCTCTCTCTCTCTCTCTCTCTCTCTTTCTCTTCCTCTCTCTGTCCCCCCATGCACATGCTCTCTCAAAATTAAATATACATTTAAAAAATCCTTAAAATTCTTTTCTTTTATTTTTTTAATGTTTATTTATTTATTTTGAGAGAGAGAGAGAGAAAGTGCAGGAGGTGGTAGAGAGAGAGAGGAGAGAGAGGATCCTAAGCAGGATACACACTGTCAGTGCAGAGCCCAATGCAAGGTCAGATCCCAAGAACATGAGAAAAGACCCAAGCCCAAATCAAGCGCTGGATGCTCAACCAAGTGAGCCACCCAGGCACCCCCAAAAATAAAACTTCTCATGACAAAAAATAAATAGCAAAAGCAAAAGACAAATGACACTGGGAAAAATTATTTTTAACATAATCCAAAAAAGGATTAATATCTATAATACAGAGAAATACTCAATTTCTTTCAAGAATGATGCAAATTAAAACTACACTAAAATACAATTTTTCACAAATTAAAATGGCAAATATTTGATAATGTATTCTACTAGAGAGGCGGCAAGGTAACAGTCACATTCATATTTCTGTTGGTGATGCACTACCCTCTAGTCCTGAGGGAAGGGGATTTGACAATATCTAGCAAAATTACGTGTGCACTTGCCCTTCGATTCCCTAATCCTATTTCTGGAATTTATCTCAAATATACACTGTCAGTAAATATAAAAGGGTATGTACACAAAGTTATTAATTGCAGAACTAAAAGCTAAAGACTGGAAAACTCAAAAGTCCCTCATTGGCAGACTGTAACATCCACGCATGCAGGGTGGAATAATTTTCCCTTCTTCCCTTCTAGGCTCTTTGGCTGGTCTAATAATTAAGTTGACATAAGAATGATTAACAAGGGGAAAACCAAGTTAAGTCATATGTACAGGAGCCCTACAAAAATATGAGATTCAAAGAAATGACCAAAGCAGGAGGCTTTTATTACCTTTTAGACAAGCAATAAGTCCGTGAAGAATTGACAAACCGGGGGGCCTGGGTGGCTCAGTCGGTTAAGCATCCAACTTGGGCTCAGGTCATGATCACTCAGTTTGTGGGTTTGAACCCTGTGTCAGTTTCTGTGGACACCTCAGAGCCCGGAGCCTGCTTTGGATTCTGTCTCTCCCTCTTTGCCCTTCTCCTGCTCACACTCTGTCTCTCTCTCTCAAAATTAATGTTAATTATTTTTTTAATGTTTATTTATTTTTGAGAGACAGAGCAGGGGAGGGGCAGAGAGAGAGGGAGAGACAGAATCCGAAGCAGGTCCAGGTCCCGAGCTGTCAGCACAGAACCTGACACAGGGATCAAACTTACAAACCAACTGTGAGATCATGACCTGAGCTGAAGTCGGCCACTCAATGGACTGAGCCACCCAGGGACTCCCCAAAAAATGTTTTTGAAAGAACTGACAAGAAAAAAAGGTTTGGACTTAGGGTAATAAATTGATGAAGAAATAACAAGTTTTGTTTACACAGCCTTCTCGACTCCACATTCCATATCTCTGGCGATAAGGATGCCTTTCACCTTCCTGGTATGAAGGTGGGGGGAAGGGGAAGGGTGGTTAACCTTTCACATGCTTTTGATGACACAAAGGAGGCTCAGAGAGTCATTCCTGCATAGCTGTTTCTAAAGTACCTTTAATTCAATATAATCAATATCCAAAAGTGGCATAATTGTGGGTGGCATATTCTGCTCCCCTTCAGAGAACTCTGCAGCTATTAAAAAAAAAAAAAAAAGAGGATAATCTCTATATATTGCAATGGAATGATCACTAGGATTTATTTTATTAGAAAAAGACAGGTTGAATAACATGTCCGGTATGCTAGCATTTACCTAAAAACAGATACATTTGCTTATATTTTTTAAAAAAAATGGGAGGATACACCAAAATTTATAAAAGTACTACTTATGACAAAAAAAGAGGGAACAGGTTGAGAAGGATAAGAATATGTGCTACACTTCCCTGAGCAAGTAGATTTGATTGTGAAATCATACGATTGTTATGCAAAATTATAAAACAAAACTAAGTTAAAATTTAAAAACCAATATTAAATTTCAAAGCAAAGGAAACAAATACACATAAATACATACTGAGTTAATGATTTAGTCACACAATGAAAATTATTCCAAGTGATCCAAAATACAGTAATTTGACCATTTGTCTTTAGTGGGACAAAAGGCGAAATAACATACACAAACCTGCAAAAGTAAACTAATTCTATAATCATATTACTAGTAATAAAATTATATATAATTAAATTAATGTTGTTTAAGAATTAAGATTTTCAGTGTAAGAGAAAAAAGACTGAAATAGAAAATCAAAGAGGGTAAGTGATAATACTATTTTCCTAAGTGTGAATTGAAAACAATAGTATGGGGGCGCCTGGGTGGCGCAGTCGGTTAAGCGTCCGACTTCAGCCAGGTCACGATCTCGCGGTCTGTGAGTTCGAGCCCCGCGTCAGGCTCTGGGCTGATGGCTCGGAGCCTGGAGCCTGTTTCCGATTCTGTGTCTCCCTCTCTCTCTGCCCCTCCCCCGTTCATGCTCAGTCTCTCTCTGTCCCAAAAATAAATAAAAAAAAAAAAAAAAAAAAAAAAAAAAACAATAGTATGAATTCATGATATATAATCTCCTTTACGTAAATATATGTTAAAAAAAAAAAAAAGTATTTCCTAACTCTTTCTACTGAAAAAGCCTGGAAACAATGACCAACCCATTAGCAAGGAGCTGGCCAACATACAGACTGTGGTTCTAGATGCCATTTCCCATTACAAAAAACCACCTCTGGGGGAAAAAACAGATACCAGCAATATGGTTGGAAACATCAGCTTGCACCAAAAAGTAAGAAAGCTTTCAAAAATTACCAAAGCACTAAAGAGCGAAATGAAATGGGCTCCCACTAGTCAAATGCAGGACAATTAGGGCATCAGAGTGAAAATAATAATAACAGATTATAATACATTTAATAAAATAAAAACCCATACATATGTACTGGTAATGTATAAGTAAAGAAAAAGGAAAACAAAGCTTTTTCTTACAGCAAAATGTTAACTAATACATGTAGAGTTTTGTGGGTTTTTTTTTAAATCATCATTTTGCAACCATCACAGTAATATTTGAATCTGGCTTATTAAACTCATAGCAACAGTTTGGTGAAGAAAAGGACATTAATAAGGTCTTAAAGTGTCCCCCATAAATTATTTATTAATTATAAAGAAAAAAAACAGTAACTGTAGAATGGAGAAACCAAGCAGACACCATCTTAACCAAGGGATCAAAGTTGAAGTCATCATTCTGCTTATCTATTTTTACATAACAAGCTCCTCCAGGAATGCCTGGGTGGCTCAGTCAGTTAAGCATCTGATTTCAACTCAGGTCATGGGCTGAGAGTCCTGGGCTTGGAGCCCTGCTCTGTTCTGACAGCTTGGAGCCTGCTTTGGATTCTGTGTCTCCCTCTCTCTTTGCCTTTCCCCAGCTTGTGCTCTGTCTCTCTCTCTCAAAAATAAATAAACATTAAAAAAATTTTTTTAATTAAAAAAAAATAACAAGCTCCTCCAAAATTTAATGGCTTAAAACAATGTATTATTATCTTTCAAGATTCTGTGGATTGAGTGGGCTCAGGTAGTTACAATCAGATGTTGTCTGCAATTTATTTCACCTTAAGTTCCCATTTTAATTCTATTAAATATTCAATATGGCCTCTTTACTCGGATCTCTTGGCCACAATAGTTGGAAAAGTTGGGTGTTGGTCAGGCATCTATCTCTCTTTCTTTGAGCTACCCCAGAGTGAGGATTCCAAGTGAACAAACATTCCAAAGACAGCATTCCAAGAGATCAAGTCAGAAGCTGCAAGGCTTCTTCAGACCTAGAATAAGAAAAAACAGTGTCACATTTGCCACATTCTGTTGGTTGGAGAAAAAAAAATCACAGAGCCAATGGAGATTCAAGGAGAGGGAACTGTACCAAGCCATGAAAACCGGAGACATGGTTCACTAAAGAGCTTGGAGACTAGGTATCAATGATGACCAATATGCCCGTGTGATACTGCGATTTATACTAAGAAATATATATTTGGTCTTTGACCTCTTTCTGTCACAGAGCTAAAACTTTGAAATTTCTTAAGTGATGAGAGTGATAAAGATATCTTTTGTTGTGTTAATGAAGTAACTTTTGGGCTACTCTCAAGTATGGGATTGGTTGCCAGTGGAGCCAACCATGTATTTAGAAGGTTGAAATTTTCAGTCCCTTCACTCTCCACCTCCGGCAAGAAGAGAGGGGCTAAAGGCTGAGTTCAATCACCAGGGGCCAATGATTTAATCAATACTGTCTGTGTAATATGAAGCCTACTTAAGAACTCAAAAGGATGGAGTTCAGAGAACTTCCAGGTAGATAATAAGCACATGGGAATTTGAGGAGAGTGGTGCACATAGACAGGGCATGGAAATTCCATACCCTTTCCCCATGGACATCTCTTCCCAACTGGCTGCTCCTGAGGTATAGCCTTTTATAATAAACCAGTAATCTACTAAGTAAAATGTTCCTCTGAGTTCTCTGAATCACTCTAGCAAATTAGTCAAACCCAAGGAGAGAGTCATGGGAACCTCTGATCTATAGCCAGTTGGTCACAAGTACAAGGAACAATCTGTAGTTTCAAGGGGTGTCTGAGTGGAGGAGAGGGGGAGAATTCATGTAGGACTGAGCCATTAACCTGTAATCTGGTTCAATGTCCAGGTAGATAGCATCAGAATTGAGTTAAATGGTAGGACACCCAGTTGGTGTCTAAGAATTGCTTGATAGTGTGGGAAACTCTATTCCCATTCTGGAATTGGTATTAGAATCTTTATAATCAGTGAATATCATGTGCCTCATGATATGATGCAGTGAGAAAGACTCTACAATACTCCTGTATTATTCCTACCAAAAATGCAAAACTTGAATCTAATCATGAAGTAACATTAGGTAAATTCAAAATGAGGGACATTTTACTAAATGGCCTATACTCTTCAAAAATATCAATGTCATAAAAGGGAAAGAAAGTGTTAAGGACCCATTCCAGATTAAAGGATTTTAAAGAGACATGAAGATGAAATGCAGCGTGTGGTCAATCCTGTGTTGGGTTCTGGATGAGGAAAAACAAAACAAAACAAAAATCAAAACAAAGCATCTTATAAAAGACATTATTGAAACAATTGGTGAAATTTTCATAAGACTTTTAAATAAGAGCATTGTGTCAATTTTTTAAAGTTCTAGTTTTGATCATCATACTGTGAAAATCCTTTTTTTGGGAAATATATACTAAAGAATTTAGGAGCAGAGGCATATGGTGTGCAATTTAATCTCAAATGGTTTAGGGAAATACGTGCGTGTACAGAGAAAGAGAGAAAGCAAGGAAATGGAAGGAGAAAAGAAAGAATAAAACAAATATGACAAAATGTTAACAATTGATAACTCTGAGTAAAGAATATATATTGGAATTCTTGGCACTACCTTTGCAATTTTTTTGTAAACTTGAAATTTAATATATATATATACATATATATGTATATATATATCTTCAAAGGATTGAAACACATCAAATATATGTATTTTTAAAAATTTTTTATGTTTATTTTAGAGAGAGAGAGACAGAGAGAGACAGAGAGTGAGTGGGGGAAGGGCAGAGAGAGAGGGAGACACAGAATCTTAAGCAGGTTCCAGGCTCTGAGCTGTTAGCACAGAGCCTAATGCAGGGCTCGAACTCACAGACCGTGAGATCATGACCTGAGCTGAAGTCAGATCCCTAATTGACTGAGCCACCCAGGCACCCCTCATCAAATATATTTTTAATGATAAAAAATAAAACCAAAAAACCTCATTGGTCAACTTTGCAAGATGCTAGGCAACCAACTCATTTTGAAAACTGGTAAAAAGAAAGATGCAAGTATTTATACTACATTTCCCAAACACATTTTACCTTGGGGTAATCAAATCATGGAGAAAAATTCTTCTCCTTAGAAGAATTCCAATTAATACACAAACATCTCCACTCTGGATCCTCTAGGCCAATGGTCAGGAAACTATGGTCTTGGAGACAAATCCAGGCCAGTACCTGTTTCTATAAATTAGAATACAGCCACTCCATTTGTTTACGTATCATTTATGTTGTCTCTATTTGTGCCATAAAGACAGAATTGAATCATTGTTGACAGAGACCATATGGTCACAAAGCCCAAAATACTTACTAATGGGCCCTATATAGAAGAAGTTTGACAATCGTTGTAGAGCAGAAAATAATGTCTAAGAACTGCAGTTCCCAGCCAGTGAGAATACTACAGGGAACCCACAGGACCCCACAGAGCACAGTATTTTAAATTTTTAAGGAAAACAGAGAGACATCTGTCAGATACCATGTGAAGTAGCACCTTGAGATAATTCAGTTTCAACATTAGATCAAGTTAATTTTTTTAGATAACATTGTATCTGCCAAGTTGAGTTTTCAGTGGTTGCTATGATCTCAAACAAGTATTGTGCAAAATCTAATGTGAGTACAACTCTTAATTTCAGCTCAGGTCATGATCTCACGGTTTTTAGGATCAAGCCCCATGAAGGACTCTGTGCTAACAGTGGGGAGCCTGCTTGGGATTCTCTCTCTGCCCCTCCACCATGCCTCCACTACCACTCTCTCTTTTCCTCTCAAAGACAAATAAATAAACATTTTCTTTAAAAAATCCAATGTGAAACAGGAAACAAGGATAGTGGTATCTTATCTGATTTCAAGAAGTTATACAGTGCCCAATAGATGTATATATCCCACTAGTAAGCAATTAAGGCTATTTAAGAATGAAATAAAATATTTTTCTTTCAATTTATGTATGTATTTTTAAATGGCTACTGAGTTGTTAGGACATAAATGCATATTAATTTGTTTGGACCTAACTATTTAGTAACTTGGTGACTAAAACATTTGCTTTAAAGGCTTTCAGACAAACTCACATGGACTGGGGCGGGGGGGGGGGGGGGGGGGGGCGGTGCTTCAGTCCTCGGGAGATTGCAAGGCAGGCAAAACAAAGGCAAGCCCTTGAGCCAAACCTTCAGGGAACCACAAGATAGGTCAAAATGCACAATTACAATTCCTTGAGAAGAAGATCCCCATTGCTCCCTCAGGTACTAGCAACTAGCAGGAATGTAGGCTGCTGTCTTCAGGGCGACCTCAAGGTGGACAGTAAGAGATGATCATAGACCTCTCTTGCCAAAACTCAGCAGTCTTTTCTTAAATGTTCCCCTAGTTGTTTTACATTTTTTATTAGATGCCAGAGTCCCAAAAAAAGTTGATTCTGGCAGTCTTGCCAGCTTATGTACTGCTTTAACAGAGGGAACATGTTCAAGTTCCCTAATCTGCTATTTTCATTCATGTCACTCAGTACCATTCACTTTTGTGCTTTTCAGTCTTGTCAAAATTATCTTCTAGACCTGGAATGCAAATAAAGAAGAGAATTTTGCTATCACTGAAATTATCAAAAGAATGTTCTGCTTATTTGAAGGCAGGCTAAAGGGTAATTGCAAAAAGATTTTTAATAAGGACACCATTAGCAAAATAACTTTTATCTGCCTTAGAGGCAGTACTTCTTACATTATCTGCCTTGTTGTCAAGCCCTCAATAATACAGGCACTGTTTGGTGGTGTTCGAGAAATCAGGTTTTGAAATAAGACTTTTAGAGCATCAGGTTTTAAGTCTGACTCTTCTGCCATTTAATAGTTGCTTGGCCTTGGGTTAGTTACTTAAATTCTATAGGGTTGTTCCCATGTTTGTAAAATAGGGATAATGTACATTTCTAGAATCATGGTGGAGATTTAAAGAGGTATTATATGTAAAATGCTTGGCACTCAATATCAGCTTTTAAATTTGGATTTGTTACTTTGGATTATCACATTACAATGCACTTGTGGGTTTTTTTTGTTTTTGTTTTTATGGTTGTTTTCTTAAAAGAGAAAAAGATGCTACTGGCTTCCTATGTAATGGCGTAGGTGATGCTATATGCTTTCCAGGGGACTTTGATTGGGCTGACATGTTACAACATGCACACTCATTTTACTTAGATTATAAGTTTATTTGAGGTGGCTTTGGGAGAAACTACTAGGGATGCGGAGACGGTGCTAAAATATACCTCCAAAGGCCCTCTTTTAGCATGGAGACAAATTCGTCGATGCATTAAAATAATAAAAGAAAACAAACGCAAACAACAAAAACCTAAGTGTCCAGACATAAGAGTGAGAGTGCCACCCCAACATTTTTCAAACCAGTTTTCCTTGTTGTCCGTGGGATTCAAGCACGTGACGACAGTACAGAACACTAGCCAGAAGGGCCTGTGAAAAGAGACTGATAATGGGAGGTCAGCCCTTTCCTATGTGACCTCTGGAAGTGTAAAGACTGCAGGAGATGGCGTTCCTCGTCCTCGATGCCTTTAAACGTCAGGGAAGCATCCCACACAGGAACCAACAGCAGGCGGCAGAGGAGACAAGATTTGCGCATCTTGACCGCCCCACCTCCTAAAGCCGGGAGTGGGGCTGGGCTCTGCGGCGAAAGGCGCGTTGGCTCTCGCAGAGGCCTCTGGGAGTTGTAGTCCTCAGGGGCGGGAAGTTTGGCAGAGGCGCCTGGCTCAGTGCGCTCAGAACTCCATCCCCCGCCGGTCCCCGCGGCCGAGGCTGTTGTCTCTTCCTGTCCAGAGGAGGAGAACCCCTCCTGCCTCAAGTTGAGTGGATTTAGGAAAGGGTCTCCGTTTTCTCGCCCATTTTTCCCAGATTGAGGGCTTGGCCGGTGCAGGTAGGCCTTGTTCCCTAGTTTTTCAGAATCACCCCTCGGGAGGGGGCGGGGAGTGGGGGGTGGGAGGAACAGAGGGGAAGCGGCGGGAACCGCTGAGCTTGCTGAGGAGCCGGCTGTCATCGGGGAAGTTCTTTGGTGAAATGCGCCCAAACAGTTGCTTCTTGGGGGAGCGTTGAGGCCAAAGTCGGGACAGAGGAGACCACCCCGGAGGGGAGACGCGCGCTCCTCTCTGGGCTCTGGTGACTCCCATCCGATGGGGGCTGAGAGAATTCGAGGGGCTGTGGGGAGTCGGTGCCTGCTTGAGCCTTAAGGCAAGGCTCAAGCCTGTAGGTAAACACCCGGGTGAGGGGGAGAATTGGGGTTATTGCGGCAGTGGGAAAGCCTTTCCCTGTCCCGAGTAGGGAAGAGTTGGAGAAAGCAGATCAGGGAAGAAACACCCTTGTGCCTTGAGCGAGGACCACAAATGGGTTGAGGGCCGAAACAGTTAAATCCTTGCCACACTTTTCCTCGGCTCAAATGTGAGACACGGTGTCTTGATAGTAGGTGGCTTGACATCTTAGCTGTCTTAGAATAATAGAGCTGGAAGAGGCCTTTTAGAGTATCTAGTCAAGCAGGTTCTCCTCACTCTACAGATGAGGAAACCAAGGTCCATCAAGTTGGAGGAACTGCCTCCCTTACCACCAAATAGCCAATTAATGGCCAACTTGACTAAAACCTAATTTTCAGGACTGTCAAGCAGTGCTTTAATCTATTGCTGAGATCAGTAGATCAGCAAATTGTAACCTGTTGCTTCTCCTTTTTTCTTTTTAATGCTGACATATGCAAAATAACAAGAAATCCCTGAAGGGAACATTTTGAAACTTCTCAATAGGTCAAAGAAACCCTTGTCTGAAGTTGAAGAAAAATCTCTACAAACTTAATAGTAATATAAAAGGTTGGTAGTAAATTAAGATGTCACCTTTCCTTTCTCAATGTATGCCCACTTGAGCTCTGAGAACTGTAGCCTTAGATTTTTTCTATCTTAAATGCTGAATTTCTCAGTCATATAAAAATAGTATGCTAATTGACAATACCCTAAATATTTACAGTAAAGGGTAAACAGCATGGGAATACCAACCTGAATTACAAAATAAAATAATAATTTATAGTATTTTTTTGAAAAGGAGATATCATAAAACTTAAAAAAAAATCATTAGGAGGATAAAAACTTCTACTAGGCCTGCATTTTATAATACACTTAAATTTCACTTCTCCATCAGCGTTCTTTCTTATTGCCTAAACATAACTTGAAAGCATTTAGTGTTCCCATTGTGGGTTCTTTGGTGCAATTGCATTGCTCTGGCTGCTAATTTCTTTTATTAGACTACATTGCCCTCCAGCACTGTCAAATTTAACACCTTTTGAAGCATTTATCGATCAGTTTGGAAACATGTTTCAATAGTCACATCAGAATTGAAGCATTACAGTTCTTATTGACTGACCATTAACTGATTCATACAGAAGAAGTTTAGATAAGTTTGTTACTGGACTTTATAGCAGGTACAGACTTACATAGAAGAAAACACATATACACAAAATAACTTCTTTAACCAGGCTGCCTTTTTTATGATATGGTTCCATTGGCTTTTATATTGGCAATACAGAGGTGGGTAAACTATAAGCATTGCTATGACCATTGCCCCCAGATGTATTTATTTTTTATAAAGTTTTATTAGAACACAGCCATGCTCACTCATTTGTATATTGTCTTCCATGCAAAAGGACATAGTTGAGTACCTGCTGAGATCATGTGGCTCAGAAAACCTAAAATGTTATCTGGCCTCTTACAGAAAAAAAAATTTTCAATGCTTGCTCTGTTAAACTGAAATGTAATTACAGTATCTGAAACTACCATATGCAGAGATAATAGTACTAATTTTCAGTCTCTGAGGAGGAACATATAAATACTTGTATAGTGAGTGGGTCCACAATACGATTGACTCTTTTTTTTTTTTAATTTTTTTTTTTTAACGTTTATTTATTTTTAAGACAGAGAGAGACAGAGCATGAACAGGGGAGGGGCAGAGAGAGAGGGAGACACAGAATCTGAAACAGGCTCCAGGCTCTGCTGTCGGCACAGAGCCCGACGCGGTGCTCGAACTCATGGACTGCGAGATCATGACCTGAGCCGAAGTCGGACGCTTAACCGACCGAGCCACCCAGGCGCCCCATGATTGACTCTTAAATAACACAGGTTTGAACTGTACAGGTCCACTCAGACATGAATTTTTTACAGTATAATACTATAAGTGTATTTTCCTTAAGATTTTCTTAATAACATTTTGTTTTCTCTAGCTTATTTTATTGTAAGAATACAGTATATAATACATACAACATACAAAATATGTGTTTAACTATGTTATCAGTAAGGCTTCCAGTCAAAAGGGGTTATTAGTAAAGTTTTGGGGGAGTCACAAGTTACATGTGCATTTTCAACTAGGGGCAGGAGGGAAGTCGGTGTCAGCAGCCCAACACCTGCTTTATTCAGGGGTCACCTCTACATTTTTGGGCAAAAATGAGTGGGTACTATTACAGATTGATCCTAGCCTCTTGGCCAGATACTATAGCCATCCTTTTGCAAAGAATTGTGAAAAGACATTTCTGAGCCTAGTGTGGAAAAAGCTGACATCCTTTAAAATGTACTGATATAGTCAATACCTTTTGAAAATAGTGTCATACAAACTTTCTTTGGTTACTTCCTATGTCCTTTTTATGGAGAAAAGTACTTTTCAGCACAGGCATCAGCAAGCAGGTCAGTAAACTGTTATTTTCCTATTGAGACCCCATACTGAAACCAATTTTAAAGTCTATGATTAGGGACTCATTATTAAATGACTTAGCTTTGACATTAATAGCCTTTCTTCTGGGACTTTGTTTTATTTTCTTTTCTTTTTAAGTTTATTTATTTTGAGAGAGAGGGAGAGAGAGTGCACATGCTGGGGAGGGGTAGAGAGGGAGAATGCATGGTCAGGATAGAGTCTGACCTTGCTGGAACTTCCAAAACTGAGATCATGACGTGAGCCAAAATCAAGAGCTGGACAGTGTAACTGACTGAGTCACACAGGCACTCCTGGAACCTTGTTTTCAAACTCAAAGGACTGAGTGAGATACTGGAAGTGAATATATCTGTATATGTCATTTTGCATGTTTCGCTCCCTATTATCAGTGTTAGGTCTATGGCAAATTGATGGTATAGAGCTATTTAACATTTCAGTTAATCATTGATAGCACTATTCTGTGTTATTATAATATTAGCTGTGGATTGCTAATTTACCTCTCAACCTAATTTATCAAACTTCAGATTACCTAGTAGTTCTACTTATCAAGACTTTCAAAAAGGCATTACATTTCCTTTGAAATAGCATTGTTGGGATATTTGAAGTTCAAGCTAATTGACTAATTGAGGCAACTGAAAATTACCAATTTCCTTACAATTCTTGGTATTTACTTGAATGTTATTAAATCTTTTATTGAAAAGCACTAGGGACTAGATCATTAAGATATCAATTTTCTGCTTGTTTGGAATAAAGAGCTAATTTGACAATGCCACAAAATTTCAGATTTGTTTAGAACAAATAGACGTAAGTGATTAAACTGGAACCTTTATATCAAATCTTGTATGCCCCTTGTGTGTTCCTTAACTTTGATTTTCTTTTTTTGGTAAGACTGACTGAAATTGAAGGATCTTTCTAGATTTTTCTCATTCTGGAGGCGCTTGGGTGGCTCAGTCGGCTGAGTATCTGATTTTGGCCCAGGTCATGATCTCACGGTTCCTGAGTTGGAGACCCACATCAGGCTCTTTGCTAACAGCTCAGACCCTGGATCCTGCTTCTGATTCTGTCTCTGTCTCTCTCTCTCTCTCTGCCCCTCCCCCCCCAAAAATAAATAAACATTAGATTTTTCTCATTCTGGGTTTCCTAACATTTAATCTTAGCAAAAGTATTATCTCCAGGAGTTACAAGAATCCTCTCTTCCTAAACTCAACTTCATTCTCAGTTTAGCATAGGAACCAATACCGCAGAAAGTATTGGTTAAAAACATTAAGTTGAGGGGCACCTAGGTGGCTCAGTTGGTTAAGTGACCAATTCTTGATTACATCTCATGTCATGAGCCTGCAGTTAGTGAGTTCGAGCCCCTCTTTGGTTTCTATTCTGGCAGCACAGAGCCTGCTTGGAATTCTGTCTCCCTCCCTCCCTCCCTCCCTCCCTCTCTCTCTCTCCCTCCCTCCCTACCCCATTCATGCTCTCTCTCTCAAAATAAATAAACTTTAAAAACAAAAAACATTAAGTTCAGGCAGACATTGCAATATACTGGAAATAACATATGGGACCAAAGTAACCTGGTTTCCATCCCAGCTATGGCTTCATTAGCCAAGTAATACAGGACAAGTTATTGCTGAGCTTCAGTTTCTTTTTTTTATAATTTGAAGGTTATATATACATCTTCCCAAATTCTAAGGATTAGTTGCAATTAAACATTTAAAACTTAGGCCAGTAGTAGGTGTTCAGTAAATAAAGGTTAGTTCCAACTCCCATTACTTATTTATTGGTGTGTCTTTTTCTCAGTTTTTCTCCAAAGTGACACCTAGTTTTCTTCTTCAGAAATTAATTATTTCCTTTACGTCTTTTCTCTTTGTGACAGTTCAGTAATCCTTTGAAGCTCAACTTCTTTATCTTTCTTACCTTACTGAGTTTACTCACTGTATACTAAAGGCATGTAGATATGTCAGCTGATTTTATTCAGGCCACTAAGTTAAGCCAAGATATAATTTTGAATTTTGTTAGTTACTTTTAAAAAGCCAAAAAATAAAATGATAGTTATATTTCTTGAATACTCATTGTGAGCAAGGTGTGTTACGTACATTATCTCATTAAATCTCCAACTCTGTAAGACTAGTACTTTTATTATCCCCCACACCAGTGAGGAATTTAAATAAGTTGCCCAATCTTAGCAGAGCCAAGATTCAAATCCAGGGAGTATGACATGAGCTTTCAACTACCACACTTTACTTAATAAATCAGAGTAGGCCATGCCCCAAATTAACCATTGTATATAATTCAAATAAAGGAATACCCTGGCAATGCTTTCTGAAGATAATTTTATCAGTTTTTGGAGATTGAGGAGCAATAAGGTTATGTTTCCT
The DNA here is from genome assembly GCF_028018385.1 of Neofelis nebulosa. Lineage (NCBI taxonomy): Eukaryota > Metazoa > Chordata > Mammalia > Carnivora > Felidae > Neofelis > Neofelis nebulosa. Next base: position 116,154,082 of record NC_080782.1, read on the forward strand.
TATCAATATTAAATTTTTTTCTCTAGCATTTCTTAGCAATTCTATTGATCACTTTTCTCCCAGTGTATACAGATTTCATTAAGCTTAGTTTTATTAAGTTCAGAAATAACAGCAAATTTCTGTACAGAGTTAAGCAGTGCCTGGCATGCTTCTAAATGTTTACACAAATGAATTTATAGATTTTTAGAAAAATTTTTATGTGCCTTAGATTTTCTTGAATGAATTTCCCCGTTTTTTGTTTGTTTAGAGAGAGAGACCACAAGCAGGGGAGAGGGGCAGAAAGAGAATTTTTAGCAAATTTCATGCTCAGCATGGAGCCCAACATGGGGTGTGTTTTTCTCAGTTTTTTTTTTTTTTTTTTTCAACATTTTTTTTTTTTATTTTTATTTTTGGGACAGAGAGAGACAGAGCATGAACGGGGGAGGGGCAGAGAGAGAGGGAGACACAGAATCGGAAACAGGCTCCAGGCTCCGAGCCATCAGCCCAGAGCCCGACGCGGGGCTCGAACTCACGGACCGTGAGATCGTGACCTGGCTGAAGTCGGACGCTTAACCGACTGCGCCACCCAGGCGCCCCTCTCAGTTTTAAAACTGATCCCATGACCCTGGCTTCATGACCTGAGCTGAAATCAAGATGCTCAGCTGACTGAGCCATCCAGACACCCCCACCCCCAGTTCTTATATTCTTTTTAATAAAAGGATACTAGTTGTCTGACAGTCATCTTTTCAATTCCTAAAATATTTAATTTTTGAAATTTGAGAGAATGTTTTAAAAGTTCTGTAAAGCTAATAACTTGGTTTTTTTCAGGAGGCAAATTAATGCTGTGACTGAGATTGTATCTGCCAGGGGTTTGTTTAAGATAGATTCACTGTGGGAATTTCACAAGCCAATAGTATACGGGATAATGTCTCTTAATAAGCCAATAACGAAATTACATACTCCAAATCAATGATAGACTATTACCCTGTTGTTCAAGACAAGGGGCGGCATGAAAGGAATAAAGTCCAAATTTAGTTAAGGTATATGCTTTGGAGTTGGTACTTGGGAAAGACAGCTTAGTCAACCAGAGCTAATGTCCTTCTGCCTGCGCAAAAGTTAAAGTCTCCTGTTAAAGCGCATTGCTAAAGAGGGTCATTGTCCCTGTTAATGGGCAAGATGATTTTCGGCACTGCTGTACCAGGCTTTTGCCACTACAGATAAAAGTGGCCTTTACCTCAGCAGGAGCTAATTGCCCCCAGGTGTTTGGAGAGCTCTTTTAGATCAGCAAAGAGCTGCCTTGCCTACAGGGAACATTCTGATAGTCCTTACATACTTGATATTTACAGTACAGATGTCCCCATGCCATAGTTGCTTCCTCATAGGTTTTTATTGATAAGCAGCTGAGCTACTGAGTTCTTACCAGTGAAAACAGACAAGATGATGACATCCTGACACAATTACTTCATTCTTCTATCAAAATGACTTTACTTCTAAAACTTTTTTTTTCTTTGTCATAAAGGGATGGATTAAAACAAGTTTACTTAGATTGTAAACGCGTAGATTTGAAATCATATCAAACCAATACACAACATAACTTCTCTACAATAGCTTTATTTCTTTCCCAAGTTTTTAATACCTATGTCCACCTTAATTCAGTATGTATTCTTCGTTGATATATTATATAGAATATCTTCTCTCTATATCCAGGGAACAACTTTTTCAAGTTAATTTGTCACTGCAGTTTTAAATTAAGGAAATTTGTTAGGACTATTACCCCTAGTTTTATAATTCGTAGTTCAAAATCTTGAAAACTACTGCTTATTAGTTTTAAAATTTTAAACCAAACAAGTCAATTGAATTATTAATTAGTTTTATTATGTAAAGGAAGGAACTGAAAGATTAAGTTTGTGTTTTTGCTTCTCAACTAACTCTGTTTTGGTAAAATTACTTTGTCTCAGTTACTTTTATCTTAATGAAATTTTAATAACAATTACCATTGAATAATGTACACTTGATATTCAGGATCATTTCTGATGCTTCACATCCAAATATGTAAATTGTGAATCTGTGCTTTAAACAGTCAAGTAAACTTTTTGCCATAAAAAAAATAAATCTTGCACTGATCTATTGCAAAGCTAATTTGGGAGCTAGGACCAACAATTGGTGTAGATTTTAATTAGAAGTGAAATGATGAACTGCAGGGTGCCTATGTGGCTCAGTTGGTTAAGAATCCAACTCTTTGTTTCAGCTCAGGTCATGATCTCATTGGTTTGTGGGTTCAAGTCCTGCGTTGGCCCCATGCTCACAATGCGGAACCTTCTTGGGATTCTCTCTCTCCCTCTCTCTCAAAATAAATAAATAAATAAACAAACATTTTTTACAAATCTTGCACTGATATATTACAAAGCTAATTTGGAAGCTAGGACCAGCAATTGGTATAGATTTTAATTAGAAGTGAAATGATGAACTGAAAATCAGAATGGTAATTAACATCTTACTAGGTTTTATTGTGTAAGTGATTTAGGATAAGTTGCCTAATTTCTAGACTTCTACTGGGCTGGATAATATTTTTTAAGTTTATTGAGGATGGGAACCATGAGTTAAAATTTAGGGGCTCCAGGGTAGCTCAGTCCGTTGTGTCTGACTTTGGCTCCGGGCATGGTTTCACAGTTTGTGAGTTCAAGCCCCACATCAGGCTCTGTGCTGACAGCTCAGAGCCTGGAACCTGCTTCAGATTCTGTCTCCTTCTCCCTCTGCTCTTCCCCTGCTCGTTCTCTGTATTTATCTCTCTCAAAAATAAATCATTTTAAAAAATTAAAAATTTTTGGGGCGCCTGGGTGGCTCAGTCGGTTAAGCATCCGACTTCAGCTCAGGTCATGATCTCACAGTCTGTGAGTTCAAGCCCCGCATCAGGCTCTGTGCTGACAGCTCAGAGCCTGGAGCTTGCTTCAGATTCTGTGTCTCCCTCTCTCTCTGCCCCTCCCCTGCTCATGCTCTGTCTCTCTCTGTCTCAAAAATAAATAAAAAACTTTAAAAAAATATTTTAAAAAAAAATTAAAAAAATGTTTTCCCTTGGTACCTAAGTACATTGTAGAGGCTCACTGAGAAGTTTTGAATGCATATATTGTTCAGAGTTTGCCATTACTCAGTATTTTAGTTGTCTCATCTTAAAATAATCATTTTTACTTGTGTACTCTATATAGGAAGATACAGAAATAAAGTCTTTTATGACTGGAGATGGTAGTATTTTGATTTCTCTTTTTTTTGAAAAACCACCATTATGTAAGGTACTTCTTTAACATTATTTGTTTGTCTCTAGTAAGACTAATAAGTTAATGAGAGCTTTGTCTTAAATGCTGGGCAGGAGAGCAGAAAAGAGAAATGGAAAGAAAAGACAGAGGAAAGAAAATGCACATATTCTGGGAATAGAATATGTTGCCAACATCCATGTCAAACTTATTAGTAGCATTTGACAACATTTGCCTACTTCTCTCTACCTCATTACTGCAGAATTTTTCACTTAGAAAAAAGAAGAAAACCTCAAGAGGCTGCATATGTAAAAACACAAGTTTTGTCATTTGTTTTCAGAGAGGAATAATAATGTGTTGGAACATTTAGTTTCCCATTACAAAGTATTAAGTATAATATTCATTAGTTCATGTAGTTTTCAACCACACTAGTGAGGTAGATGTTATTGTTTCAGTTTTACACATGAGAAAATAGATTCATGGCAGTTAAATGGTTAATCTTAAATTACATAGGTAGTGAGTGACAGGTAAGGATTGCTTACTCAAAAACCATGTTTTCTTTCTACTCTGTCATATATATATATTTAGAAAAATAACAACAGCAGACATAGGACCATTAAACAACTATAGCACCAATAAAACTTTACTTGTTAAGTCATCTGGTAATAAGAAACAGAAGAAAATGAAAGAAGACAGAGAAAGGGCAAAGAACAAGAAAGAAGCACAGCATAGTGACAAAGAGTACAGGCTCTGAGCTTACACTGCCTGGATTTGAATTCTAACTCTTCCCCCTACCTATTAATTTTGTAATTGGTTAACTTCTCTGTGCCTTGTATCCTTATTTATAAAGTGAGAATAATCATAATAACTTATAGTTGAGGAATAAAGGTAAAGCACATGCCTTTAAATGTTAAAGCCTATTTATTTCACTTTACGGAGTTTGCTGTTGTGTGTGTGTGCTTTGTGAAATATAGCATCCGTACAGAAAAGTGCTTAATACATGTCTAATTGTAGAGCAAATGGCCATATAACCAGAATCAAGTTGAACAATAGGATTTGCCATCACCATATAAGGTCCCCTATAGTCCCTCCCTATCACAACCTCTTCTTTTACCCCCCAGAGCAGGATTTCTCAACGTCAGAACTATCGACATTTTGGGCTGGATAATTCTTTATTGTAGGAGGTATCTTGTTCATTGTAGGATGTTCAGCATCCCAAATTTACCCACTTGGTCTGATAGCACTTCCCCCAGTGATAAAAACCAGTTGGGTGAGATCAAATGCCTTACTGTATCACTCTACAACTCTCCCTTCTATGTACAGAGACTCTAAAGGGATAAGAAGCAGGGAGCTCCATTAGGAAACTGTTGTAGAAATCTTGGTAACAAATGATGGTGGTCAGATCCTGGATATACTTGAAGAGAGAGCCAACACTATTTTCCTAATAGATTGAATGTACACTGAGAAAAGAAGTCATGGGAAATTTGAAGGATTTTGGCCTGATTAACTGGAAGAATGGAGATGCCATCAATTGAAATCAGGAAAACAATGGGTGGGGTAGTTTTTTGGGAAAAAATTAAAAGTTCAGTTTTGGACATACTGGTTGTCTGTATATCCAAATAAAGATGTTAAGAAGTATGTATACATATATCAAATCATTGTTATTCATCTAAAACTAATACAGTGTTGTCAATTATATTAATTTTTAAAAAGCCTGTTAAGTAGGCAGTTAGATATACAAGTCTGATATACAAGGAGAGAAATTCTGTTTAGAAATGTTAACATGGAAGTGGTCATTGTCTAGATCAATAGAACTTTGTACAATGATGGAAATGTTTTATAGCTACACTGTGCAATACGGTAGCCACTAGCCACATGTGACTATTGAGCACTTCAAATGTGGTTAGTGTAACTCAGATACTGAATTTTTAAAAATTTAATTGTAATAAAAAATTAATTGTAATTAATATAAATCTATATTACTATAAATTAATATTAATAATACTAATATTAATAACCATTTAAATTAATATAAATAGCTACAAGTGACTAGTGGCTGCTGTATTATATGACATAAATGATGTTACATGAGATTGGGTAACTACCTGTAAACTGAAGGCATATAGAGAAGAAAACCTTGGGACTCTGCAGTTTTAAGAATTCTGGGACATAAGAAGCAAATAGTAAATGAGACAGAAGGAGGAGGGACCAGTGAGATATAGAGAAAACCTGGAACCCTAGTGAATCTAGTTTATTAAGGAGGAGAGTGATCCCTTATGGGACTTATTTCTGATAGGGCAAGTAAATTAAAGACTAACAAAATGACCAGTGGGTATAGGTCATTGGTACTGTAGAACACTTTCTGTGTAATGATGGGGAAGATAGCCTGATTAGCATGGGTTTAAGAAAGAATGGGAAGATCTTACCTACTTTATGTTTTCTACTTGTCCTACCTCTTTTATGTTTTTCTTCTTTCTTGCCTTTGTTTAGGTCTGCAATTTTTTTTATCATTCTCTTTTCCTACTCTACTAGATTTTAAGTTATATACTGTTTTCTATTTTAGTAGTTACCTTTAAAATTACAACATGCATTCAAAGTACAGTGTTGATCCGGACAATACAAGGACCTTAGAACACTGTGAGACCACTTGACTTTTTTTCCCTTTGGTCTGGAATTTTAATTCTTTTTTTCCCAGTCTTATGATAAGATTGTTTATGAATTCTGCATGGGATTTGTTAAATTTGTTATCTTTTATGAATTCTGGAAAATTCTGAGCCTTTATCTCTTCAAATATTACCTCTGTTATCTCCTTTCTCTCTGTTTCTCCAATTTCATGCATGTTAGACCTTCTTATTCTTTCTCACATGTCTCTTAACCCATCTTCCACATTTTCTGTCTGTTTTTTTCTCTCTCTGCCCTTCTGGATAGTTTCTTCTGATTTATCTTCTAGTTCATTAGTTTTGAACTTTTTTTTTAATGATTATTTTTGAGATAGGGAGAGTGAATGGGGGAGGGGCAAAGAGAGAGGGGGGCACAGAATCCGAAGCAGGCTCCATCCAGGCTCTGAGCTGTCAGCACAGAGCCTGATGCAGGACTGGAACTCACGAATGGTGAGATCAAATCAAGTCAGATGCTTAACCGACTGAGCCACCCAGGCACCCCTTAAATAAAAAATTCTTAATAGCAAGTTGACAGTAGAAGGAAGAAACCCTCTTGAATTTAGTTTCTATGATGAAGAAGACATTGTGCTTACAATCTTCTTTTTTTCTTTATTTTATTTTATTGTTTATTTTAAAATTTTAATTCCAGTATAGTTAACTTACAGCATTGTATTAGTTTCAGTTGTACAATATAGTGATTCAACAATTTCGTATTTAACTCAATGCTCATTAAGATAAATATACTCTTTAATTCCCATCACCTGTTTCACCCATCCTCTTGCCCACCTCCCCTCTGGTAACCATCTGTTTGTTGTCTACAGTTGAGTCAGCTGGGGCAAATGGGTGTGTCAGTCACTTAAGCCTCTGACTCTTGATTGTGGCTCAGGTCATGATCTCACAGTTCCTGAGATGGAGCCCTGCCTCGTTCGGGCTCTTATGCTAAGCGTGGGAACTTCTTGGGATTTTCGCTCTTCCTCTCTCTCTACCTCTTTCTCTCTCTCTACCTCTCCATCTCTCAAAAGTAAATAAATTTTTAAAAAAGAGGAGGTTTTTTGTTTTGTCACTTTTTTCCCTTAGCTATTTTGTTTCTTAAATTGCACATATGAGTGATAGTGTAAAATATTTGTCTTCCTCAGACTGACTTATATTGCTTAACATTACTCTCTGTAGATCCAACCATGTGGTTGCAAATGGCAAGATTTCATTTCTGGGGGGCTGAGTAATATTCTACTGTATGTATATCTACTTTGTCTTATATATAAAAATAGGTAGCATAATTGTTTTCTGATCTTGTTTTCATAACCCCTAAAGTTGAAGTCTTTATGAATCTATGCTTTTGTTTCTTCTCGTTCTTAAGAACAGTACTTTATTTCTTTGCATACTAGGTTATTTTTGACTGTGTGCTGTTCATTGTCTTTGAAAGATTATTAGCAGGTCTTCTTTGAGGCATACGATTAAGTTGTGTCCTCTCAGAAAAGATTTACATTTGTTTCTAGCAGTTACTTAGAAGCCCAATTAGGCAGGTTAACTTTAAATTATATTTACAGCTTTAAGTGTTTTGACCTCCTTGCAAATCCACATAAAGCACAGTTTGTGGTATATAACACTTCCCCCTCTGAAGATGCATGCTTGTGCGTGTGCACATACACACTGCCTGTGGCAATGTCAAGAAATCTTGTTTGTAGTTCCATTGTGAGGGAGTGAGACACTATTACTGCTTGTTAATCCCTAATTTGATGGTAAAGCTCTTTGTACTCCCAGCTGTGTTATTGGAAATAGAGGGGATGGTGTCTTACTACATCATTCCTTACTTTGGGTGAATCATAGGTTTTATCTTCTATTTCTCTAATACTTCACATGGCCTTGAAAACCTCAGTCCCTTTTCTCCTGGTACAACAAATACTCTCTGGACAGAAGCATTTTCTTGAGCTGTTTTTCATCATTATTTTTGATGCTTTTCAAAAGAGGTTTTCTGTATTTTATGCAATAATTTAAATAGCTTTCTGCAGGAAAATGGGCCCAAATAGGCTACTCTGTTTTATTACCGGAAATGGATTGTTCCACTTATTTTTAGTTAATCTGAAAAATAAACAGTAACTCCATTTCAACTTAGCAAATTTCTGATAAAATATTTTAGGCATATACCTCATTAAGTAAGGTATCATCAGCAAACTCCTATATTTTTCCAGTATCTTTATACATGCAAATGTATTACTAGTAGCAAAATAATTTTTAATTTTTTATCCATTCTGATTTATATAGTACTGACTTCATCCGTGCTTAGAGACTAAGAAAAATGGCAAATATGGATAGTGATTCTAGGCATCTTCTCATCCCTGAAGTAGATCATGAAATAAATCCTGGACCTATGAATATCCAGTTTGATTCATCAGATCTAAGATCCAAAAGGTAAGTGTTTAAAATAAAACATTTATTTCATAATTAAGGTTTTATTAAACTAGATCCAATTATGTAACAGAAATGTATAGCTTTGAATATAAAATATCCAGTCCTTTGAATATAAGATATCCAGTTTCTTAATAGCATCTGTATGTTTGTATGTGGGAGAGAAAAAATGTGAATACTATTTCCTCTTTTGTATCCGATTTTTTTTGACTCAGCTTACCATCTATGTTGTGGGAGGGGTTGGAGTAAGATTTACAGTGAGATGCATTTATGTAATTCATTTAACAAATATATTTTGATTACCTGCTTTGTACAAGGTAATATGCTAGGTGCTGAAGATAAAACAGTAAAATTAAATAGTCTTTATCTTCACTGAGTTTAAATTCCAGCAGATAGTTTAAGATAATTTGAGTTTAAATTTTGTTTCATTGCATACCTTGAAAGCCCAAAAGAATTCACTGAAAAATTATTATAAATAGAGAATTCAGTAAAGTGGCTGTTTACAAAATAGGCAAAGATGAATAGTATTCTAGTAAGAAAATGTAATAGAAGAAAAGAAAAAAATATATAAGTAACATTTACATGTGCAAAATTTGCATGATAGGAACTTTAAAATACTACTGAGGGATCTAAAGTAAGATTCAGAGTATTTTTTTCAAATCTGACATGCTGATTATGAGTTGAACTGTTCTTTTTTTTTGGTAATACAATACTAAGATAAACTGCTACCAGTACATCAGATGTAATAGTCTCTTAGGACTGAGAATGTTTTTTTTTTAATTTACCGAAAGAACTCTTGAGCTTATTTTTTTATTTTTGGTTATTTTATCATCTATCTCTTATGCAATTACAAAAATGAAAATATAAGCAAAATGTATCAGTTAAGATATTACTAATGCTTCACATTTCGAATCTGATTCTTTGCGATCAGTTTTATAATTTGGTGTCATCAGAATTGGTTTTTTCCCCTCCCACACACAATTGTCCTTTGTACCATTAAGAACATTAAAAATGTCAGGGCGCCTGGGTGGCTCAGCCGGTTGAGCGTCCGACTTCGGCTCAGGTCATGATCTCAAGGTTCCTGTGTTCCAGCCCCTCATCGGCCTCTGTGCTGATGGCTCAGAGCCTGGAGCCTGTTTCAGATTCTGTGTCTCCCTCTCTCTCTGACCCTCCCCCATTCATGCTCTGTCTCTCTCTGTCTCAAAAGTAAATAAACGTTAAAAAAAAAAAAAAAAGAACATTAATAATCTAGTATTTGTTGAAAGAATTTTGTTTCAAATCATTGACACCTTCTTTTAGTTTTGATGCTTGCACTTTCCTGATCTTACCAGAAGGTGTCACCAAAGGTTTTCTGGCAATATCATGGCTTATATTTCTTCTTAAATGGTCCTTAAATGGTTTGATGAGTGAAGTGACCAGGAATTACAGTTACCTGTGATACCATCAGGAATAATTACTTTTATGACTGCCACCTGGCTGACAGTGATTAAAAGGTCTATGGGATTATGAGATGCATTCGTATTTTAGAAATGTATATATGTTAGAATTGGTAAAATATGACATATAATGAAAAAGCATAATTTGCGCTCAGTGGAAGGATTCTAAAATACATTGTCATGCTCTTTAATTTTAGTCCATAATTTAGTGTTTCCCCCAGCCCCAAAATGCCAGCAGCCAATTCCAAAGTTTATATGGCCCAGGAATTTCACTACTTGTAAGCATGAACTCACGATGTCAAATAATATATGTACAAGGTTGTTTAATGCATTATTTTATAATAATAGTAAAAGATTTAAAACCATCAAAATGTCTTTTTTTACAGGACTGAATAAATAAATTTTGGCATATTGATACAATGGAATATTTTTCCCCCATTAAAAAGAAAGAAGTGGCTTTATTACTTATTAAAATGGAACAAGTCTTCAACTTACTTTGTTAAATCAAAAAAATGAAGAATAGTGTGTATAGAGTACCATCGTTTGGGTAAAAATAAATTTAAAAAACTGTATATGATACAATATGTATAAGTGACTCTGGAAGAGTAAGTAGTAAACTGTAAGAGTGGTTGCCTCCTCAGAAAGTTAGGAGGTGGGCGGTGTGGCAGATAGACCCAACAACTATTCAACCACCCTACCTATTCCTTGCCAACAGGATTTTAATTTTGTTGACTGTGGCAATAGGTTCCAATCCAGGAGATGTAGGAGGATTGGTTTAAACTAGTCTTGATAATCCTATTTCTATTATCCAGACACTTAGTTTTTCAGTCTTTCTTGAAACTAGAGATGGCAATGTGAAAATTGTCTTATGAGAAATATAGTAGCCATCAGAGAAGATGATGAAACGAGTCTTACAATTTTCACTTGTTTATTCCAACATCAAGTGAATACAAGAACTCATGAATGCTTATTGAATGCTCAAGATGTTCTTAAAACCTCTAAATTCTATGATAATTGACCACTGTGACAATAGAACATAGATCATTAAAGTGCATTCCATTGCAATAAGTTGTCAGGAGTTCAGACAGTTCTGTGAGAATTTGTTTAACTGTGTAGATTAAATGGAAATATATTTTCTGTAATAAAACTTGTCAAAATGAGAAAGAATCAACTATTGACAATCATGGGATAACTACATAGGTAAGCATGTTTTAAGGAAGGCAAATATTTATAGAGACTTAGCAGTAATGAATGATAATTTACCTGTGAAATAATTTCTCTTTAAAAAAAACAATTATTTGATGAGAAAAAAAGTAGGAGTACCTAAAAACTTTGTTATTTCTATAAAAAGATTATATTACTTATATGCATAAAAAATACTCAGACATACTGAGGGAAGTTATCTTCTATCAGAAGAACCAGCTTAGACAACTATTTCTAAAACATTGGTCATTTTTGAGTCACTGTATAGTTTTGATGGTGTCCCATTATAGTATTACCTGTGTAATATAATTTAGATATATTTTAAAAATCTATACTTTTTAAAATTAGGCTTAATTTACCCTCATCTTTGCATGTTTGTGAAATCATGTGTTTTAAGTATTGTTTATACTTTATTCTAACGTGCATTGTGGTAAATATTAAGTAGTTAAGATAGCATTCATCCTTGTGCCACCTAAAAATCCTTACATGTAGCCACCCTTTGGGAAACTATGTTAGGCTGTCAGAGTATAGCAAACAACTATTGGATACTTTTAGATTACTTAGCCTCAGTTCAGCTTGTGATTAATTTTATCTCCACTAGGTGGCAAGCAAAATCATATATCAGTTCAAAAGTGTTCTTAAAACCGTTTCACCAATCACATTGGTGGAAGTGGGATCTAATTAGTCAGATGGCAGAGGAAGCATGTCACCATAGAGTAGGAATACATGACATTACCATTTGGATCATTTGAGGAACGTCTGCAGACTACAGACTACATGTGTACACTTTTCTCTCTACACACCTCTCCTCCCCCTTCAGTTTCCACCTGGTTTGGGGTGGAGTTAGGAATGTGGGTGGAGGGACAGAAAGGTTTAGAAATCTCCTATGCCATATGTGATATATTCCATTGGCAATCACTCATCTAAGAGATTGTTTTCCTGCTTTTCCCAGACTTTCTGGAACCCAAGATAGAGCTGGTATTCAGGATTGCTTCATACTGTGCTGCGACTCTGGGATTATGCCCTTTGGGAGTTGAACAGTCCAGCCAGCCTGAAACCAAATTGTGAAGTGGTTAATTTGTTTTTTTTTTTTTTAAATTTTTTTTCAACGTTTTTTATTTATTTTTGGGACAGAGAGAGACAGAGCATGAACGGGGAAGGGGCAGAGAGAGAGGGAGACACAGAATCGGAAACAGGCTCCAGGCTCTGAGCCATCAGCCCAGAGCCTGACGCGGGGCTCGAACTCACGGACCGCGAGATCGTGACCTGGCTGAAGTCGGACGCTTAACCGACTGCGCCACCCAGGCGCCCCGTGAAGTGGTTAATTTGTTTTGAGCTCTCCTTTTTCAGTTTTCTTCTACCAATATTTCCTTTTCCATTTTTCCTAGGGCCTAGAGCTTTCATGCTCTTCTCTGTATGCCCTGTGTTCCCCAGGGCAAGAATTCACTCAGGAGTTTTCTTTTAGGCAATGCTTGGTAAACCATACTTTTCCTTAGCCCTTTTTACCAGTACTTATCTGTCCTGTTCTTGTAGGGATCTGTTCTCTGGTGTTTTAATGGAAAGCAATCTAATGTGTCAGAGATTTAGTCTATTATCTTTCTATGGCTATTTGCATTTTAATATGGTAAACCTGGAAATACAAAAGCATAACCTAAAAGTTAGATTTTTGTAATTGATAACATTGCAAGAGGTCTGGTAAGCCAGTGGAGTAGAAGTAGATGTTTAAAATAAGCAGCATTCTAGGGCATCTGGGTGGCTCAGTCATTTAAGCGTCCAACTATAGCTCAGGTCATGATCCCGCAGTTCACTGGTTGAAGCCCTGTGTGGGGCTCTGTGCTGGTAGCTCGGAGCATGGAGCTTGTTTCAGATTCTGTGTCTCCTTTTCTCTGTGCCCCTCCCCTGCTCAAGCTCTCTCTCTCTCTCTCTCTCTCTCTCTCTCTTTCTCTCTCTCTCTCTCTCTCTCTCTCTCTCAAAAATTAAAATATAAAAACATTTTAAAAATTAAAAAAATAAAACAAAATAAGCAACATTCCTGATGTCTTACAATACATGTTGCTATGGCCCCTGGATTTTTAGAATGTGAACTAGTTTGCACACATGTAAGCTAGCCTCTTTCTGTTTCATCTGTCAATAATACTGAATAGCAATAATTGCGGTTTTAGGGGAGAGAAGGACTGACAAAGCAAAGTGAGGAGTTTATTTGTAAGGGTAGATCCTGGCCCAATAAATAGTGATTGGAAGTGGTTACTGAGCCTTAGTAGTTTCATAGTTTGGGATTATGGAGATGTACAACAAAAGGTAGAAAAGTAGTTTTCCCAGGAAGATTGGTTTCCAGACCTGCATAAATTACATTTTGAGGAACGTGCCGTCTGTGTTAAGTAGATGAGACGAGGGATTTAGCAGAAGCATAGAGCAGATGGCCACCATGCTGGTTGTAGCACTACTTTCTATACTCTCCCTCTCTTCCTTCTTTTTCCTCCTACTCTCTTCCCTCTGCTTTCCCTCTTCAGTCCACTTCTCTCACCCTTCGCCCTACGTTCCACTATTTTTTTTCCCCACTGGAACACTTTTTTGCTAAATGCTTAAAGAGAATGCTTTTTAAGCTAGAAATGCTTTAAATGGGATCTTATTTCGGGGCGCCTGGGTGGCTCAGTCGGTTAAGCGCCCGACTTCGGCTCAGGTCACGATCTCGCGGTCCGTGAGTTCGAGCCCCGCGTCGGGCTCTGTGCTGACGGTCAGAGCCTGGAGCCTGTTTCAGATTCTGTGTCTCCCTCTCTCTGACCCTCCCCCGTTCATGCTCTGTCTCTCTCTGTCTCAAAAATAAATAAACGTTAAAAAAAATTTTTTTTTAAAAATAAATAAATGGGATCTTATTTCTAGTCCCATTGGAATCCTTTTATTCTCTGAAATATTTGTTCTTATATATTTTTTCCTCCTTCCTCTTTTTCCAAATGTCTTTGTTTGCTCAACTTCTCTGTTGTATCCCTATCTGCTTACATGATTTGCTTCCACTTCTTTTCCTAGATCTTTCTGTTTTCCCTAGATCTATCTGTTATATCTGATCTTGCTGTTTGTCACCTTGGAGTTAGTTCTGCTTTATTTTCTTCCCTTCCTCCCTCATTAACGTTATTTGGAGAAGCCTGAAGAAAGAAGTATCCCAGTTGGTTTGACTGGTGCTCATTAGGGTCAAGTCCAAGTAGGTCTTATTGGGAGGAAAGGGTGTGAAGAATTGGATTGGCATCTTTCTCTGTCTACTCAGTATTTTTAACATATCCAAGTATATGGTCAAAAGGCATTTAGTGCAATAGTATAATTACTGCAAAAGTGATGAAACCAATTGCAGGTATACAACTAGAGAATTGTTAACAGACTTAACAAACAGACTTAAAACCAGATTCCCCACATTCCTAATCTTTCTTTGTTGAAGTTACTCACCATGTTCCCTTTGGGTCTGCTTTTTCTAGGTAGAAGAAAGGATGGAATGTGGTGGTGTTACTGTTTTACTTCAACCTAGAGAAAAATTGAAGAACTATATATTAGTATTTATATACAAGTGCTTCTAACTTGAAATTTTTAAAAATTCTTTTAGCTTCAATTCAGTGCTGATACTAAAAACAAACAAAAACCCTCACATTGCTGTTACTGCTCATTTTGTGGCCCTAAAAGAATTGTTTTTAGGACAGTAGAATTAAAACAATTTACAGATTCTCTTAAACCAAAATGTGAAAGCTTGAATTGCATTGAATTCAAGAATTTTGAAATTCATTCTTAGCAGAACCATATTTAATTAAGATACACAGGCCTGAGAACTAATATTCAGGTGAAGTTCTGTGTCCGTATGGTATTGATGAAGTTCTTACAGCTAAATAAAGCTTAGAATGCTAAAATAAGGAACCCATAACTTTCAACCAGGGGTTAATTAACATTTACGTTTTTCATCATACCACCCTTATCAGTTAAAAAATAAAATAATCTAGGGGCGCCTGGGTGGCGCAGTCGGTTAAACGTCCGACTTCAGCCAGGTCACGATCTCGCGGTCCGTGAGTTCGAGCCCCGCGTCGGGCTCTGGGCTGATGGCTCAGAGCCTGGAGCCTGTTTCCGATTCTGTGTCTCCCTCTCTCTCTGCCCCTCCCCCGTTCATGCTCTGTCTCTCTCTGTCCCAAAAATAAATAAAAAACGTTGAAAAAAAAAAAAATTAAAAAAAATAAAATAAAATAATCTAAAAATAATGGGACTGAATATGTGTATGTGTGTACATATGTGTGGGTATTCATTTGCAAAGTATGTACTTATACTTCTGAACGTTATTATGTACATTATAAAACAAAATAGAAATTATAAGATATAATCTTGATAATTAAATTTTATTTATGAACAGTATATTAAAACTTATGTGTATTATCAATAAGTGAATGTGCTCTATTACTTTAAAATATTTTAGGGGCGCCTGGGTGGCGCAGTCGGTTAAGCATCCGACTTCAGCCAGGTCACGATCTCGCGGTCCGTGAGTTCGAGCCTCGCGTCAGGCTCTGGGCTGACGGCTCGGAGCCTGGAGCCTGTTTCCGATTCTGTGTCTCCCTCTCTCTCTCTGCCCCTCCCCCGTTCATGCTCTGTCTCTCTCTGTCCCAAAAATAAATAAAAAACGTTGAAAAAAAAATTAAAAAAAAAATATTTTATAGTATTTTGCTACACAGTAATTCAAACTGATTTGAAGTTTATTTGTGTCTCATCCAGCAATTATGTGGAAGTTTTTGTTGAAATTTACTTGGTAGATTTCATCCTCTCTGATGTCACTCAGTTCTTACATTGAGTGATTGCAGTGCTGTTTTGTATATTCTAGTATCCCATGCTATTTTTAAAGTCCAAAATACTAGTGTTTTTTTAATACTGTTAATTTGAAAACAACCAGTACTTTTGTTCCCCTTTTTTGGTTCTCTCTCCAAATTATCCCCCACTCTCTCCTCCTTCATTTCTTACATCATTCTAGCTCTACTTTCTGCTCAGTTCTAGCATTTACTCCCCAACATATACGCACCTGGAGAAGGTGGGGGAAAGACAGTTGCATCTTCAGAGGTGGCTAATCTCTCTGCTGGGGAAGGGGAGAACTTAATAGACAGAACTATCCCTACCAAGTTAACTGTGGGAGAAATCAAAACTGCTACAACTCCGTAGCTTCTGGCCAGAGTGGAGGAGCTGCCCACCTAGTCTGAACACTCCATTTAAGGGACACTAAATATTTGAGGAAGGTCTTGAAGTTCTTCTGGACCAGTTTTTTCAGAAGTGTCAGTTTGGAAAGTAACCAGGGTAGAAGGAAGCAAAGGGGAAAGAAACATTAGATATAGTCTTATCTAATAATTTACTTTAGAATTATAACTTTTTTAAATGTTTATTAAAAAGTTTATCAACTTTTATAGCTTTTTATAAAGCTTATAAGAAAGATTTCATATAAAAAAACCTGACTCGGTCGTTCACTCGGTTAAGTGTCTGACTTCGGTTCAGGTCATGATCTCACGGTTTGTGAGTTCGAGCCCTGCATCAGGCTCTCTGCTGTCAGCAAAGAGCTTGCTTTGGATCCTCTGTCCCCCTCTCTTTCTGCCACTCCTCCACTTGTTCTCTCTCTCTCTTTCAAAATAAATAAATAAACTTAAAAAAAAAGTTTTATAAACTTATGTTTTATTTGAAGATTTATATTTGCAAATTTCCATATTTGAAATATTTTGAATGTTTAACTTCACTGATTTTTAAACATTTTGTACTCTATAAACACTTTTTAGTGAAAATACTGATTGATACTTGTATTACATGAAATACAAATACTAACTAGTGTCATTTGCTCCATTAAAATTATTATTTTGACTTTTTTATGTTTAATAACAGACTTAAAGACCATTTACATACTTTGGAAGTTTTTAAATATTAAAAAATTTTCATCCATGTATGCAAAATTACAGGTATGAATTTTTATTGGTGACAGACATCATTTTCAGCAATAGAATCATGTAACAAATGGAAAAATTTCTAAACATCCATTATCAGAATATTCTGTGTTCAATGTGAATTTTTAAAAAGCAAAACTACTTTCTCAGTCATTGTCAAAATATCATCTGTGCCTTGAAGGGAGATTGATTAAGTATGTGAGGGCTTTTTGGTTTTTAAAATTTTTTTAATGTTTATCTATTTTGGAGAGAGAGACAGAGTGTGAGTAGGGGAAGGGCAAAGAAAGAGGAAGACACAGAATTTGAAGCAGGCTCCAAGCTCTCAGCTGTTAGCACTGAGCCGGATGTGGGGCTCCAGCTCACAAACCACGAGGTCATGACCTGAACCAAAGTCAGATGCTTAACTGATCGAGCCACCCAAGCATCACAAGGCCTTTTTGGTTTTTAATATATGCTCTGTACCTATGTAGCATGCTGTTGATAGCAACTTACCATCACAATAGGAATTAACAAATTTGGCACAGTTGACTTTTTTTTTAATTATGAAATTTATTGTCAAATTGGTTTCCATACAACACCCAGTGCTCATCCCAACAGGTGCCCTCAATACCCATCACCCACCCACCCCTCCCTCCCACCCCCCATAAACCCTCAGTTTGTTCTTAGTTTTTAGGAGTCTATTATGTTTTGGCTCCCTCCCTCTCTAACCATTTTTTTTCTTCCCCTCCCCCATGGTCTTCTGTTAAGTTTCTCAGGATCCACATAGGAGTGAAAACATATGGAATCTGTCCTTCTCTGTATGACTTATTTCACTTAGCATAACACTGTCCAGTTCCATCCATGTTGCTACCAAGGGCCATATTTCATTCTTTCTCATTGCCATGTAGTATTCCATTGTGTGTATAAACCATAATTTCTTCATCCATTCATCAGTTGATGGACATTTAGGCTCTTTCCATAATTTAGCTATTGTTTTTTTTTATTATATGAAATTTATTGTCAAATTAGCTTCCATACAACACCCAGTGCTCATCCCAAAAGATGCCCTCTTTAATGCCCATCACCTACCCTCCCATCCCTCCCACCCCCCATCAACCCTCAGTTTGTTCTCAGTTTTTAAGAGTCTCTTATGCTTTGGCTCTCTCTCCCACTCTAACCTCTTTTTTTTCTTTTTTTTCCTTCCCCTCCCCCATGGGTTTCTGTTAAGTTTCTCAGGATCCACATAAGAGTGAAAACATATGGTATCTGTCTTTCTCTGTATGGCTTATTTCACTTAGCATCACACTCTCCAGTTCCATCCACGTTGCTACAAAGGGCCATATTTCATTCTTTCTCGTTGCCACGTAGTACTCCATTGTGTATCTAAACCACAATTTCTTTATCCATTCATCAGTTGATGGACATTTAGTGTCCCTATGCATCAGTACTCCTGTATCCCTTGGGTAAATTCCTAGCAGTGCTACTGCTGGGTCATAGGGTAGGTCTATTTTTAATTTTTTGAGGAACCTCCACACTGTTTTCCAGAGAGGCTGCACCAGTTTGCATTCCCACCAACAGTGCAAGAGGGTTCCTGTTTCTCCACATCCTCTCCAGCATGTATAGTCTCCTGATTTGTTCATTTTGGCCACTCTGACTGGCGTGAGGTGATATCTGAGTGTGGTTTTGATTTGTATTTCCCTGATGAGGAGCGACATTGAGCATCTTTTCATGTGCCTGTTGGCCATCTGGATGTCTTCTTGAGAGAAGTGTCTATTCATGTTTTCTGCCCATTTCTTCACTGGATTATTTGTTTTTCGGGTGTGGAGTTTGGTGAACTCTTTATAGATTTTGGATACCAGCCCTTTGTCTGATATGTCATTTGCAAATATCTTTTCCCATTCCATTGGTTGCCTTTTAGTTTTGTTGATTGTTTCCTTTGCAGAAGCTCTTTATCTTCATGAGGTCCCAATAGTTCATTTTGCTTTTAATTCCCTTGCCTTTGGGGATGTGTCAAGTAAGAAATTGCTACGGCTGAGGTCAGAGAGGTCTTCTCCTGCTTTATCCTCTAGGGTTTTGATGGTTTCTTGCCTCACATTCAGGACCTTTATCCATTTTGAGTTTATTTTCGTGAATGGTATAAGAAAGTGGTATAGTTTCAACCTGCATGTTGCTGTCCAGTTCTCCCAGCACCATTTGTTAAAGAGACTGTCTTTTTTCCATTGGATATTCTTTCCTGCTTTGTCAAAGATTAGTTGGTCATACTTTTGTGGGTCTAGTTCTGGGGTTTCTATTCTGTCATTGGTCTATGTGTCTGTTTTGTGCCAATACCATGCTGTCTTGATGATTACAGCTTTGTAGTAGAGGCTAAAGTCTGGGATTGTGATGCCTCCTGCTTTGGTCTTCTTGTTCAACATTACTTTGGCTATTCGGGGTCTTTTGTGGTTCCATACGAATTTTAGGATTGCTTGTTCTAGCTTCGAGAACTAGAAGCTATTTTGATTGGGATTGCATTGAATGTATAGATAGTTTTGGGTAGTATTGACATTTTAACAATATTTATTCTTCCAATCCATGAGCATGGAATGTTTTTCCATTTCTTTATATGTTCTTCAATTTCCTTCATAAGCTTTCTATAGTTTTCAGCATACAGATCTTTTACATCTTTGGTTAGGTTTATTCCTAGGTATTTAATGATTCTTGATGCAATCGTGAATGAGATCAGTTTCTTTATTCTGTTGCTTCATTATTAGTGTATAAGAATACAACTGATTTCTGTACATTAATTTTGTATCCTGCAACTTTGCTGAATTCAGGTATCAGTTCTAGCAGACTTTTGGTGGAGTCTGTTGGGTATTCCATGTATAATATCATGTCATCTGCAAAAAGTGAAAGCTTGACTTCATCTTTGCCAATTTTGATACCTTTGATTTCCATTCGTTGTCTGATTGCTGATGCTAGAACCTCCAACACTATGTTAAACAACAGCGGTGAGAGTGTACATCCCTTTTGTGTTCCTGATCTCAGGGAGAAAGCTCTGTTTTTCCCCATTGAGGATGATATTAGCTGTGGGCTTCTTATAAATGGCTTTTATGATGTTTAAGTATGTTCCTTCTATCCCAACTTTCTCGAGGGTTTTTATTAAGAAAGGATGCTGAAGTTTGTCAAACGCTTTTTGTGCATCGATGGACAGGATCATATGGTTCTTTTTTTTTGTCAACATTTTTTATTTATTTTTGGGACAGAGAGAGACAGAGCATGAACGGGGGAGGGGCAGAGAGAGAGGGAGACACAGAATCGGAAACAGGCTCCAGGCTCCGAGCCATCAGCCCAGAGCCTGACGCAGGGCTCGAACTCACGGACCGCGAGATCGTGACCTGGCTGAAGTCGGACGCTTAACCGACTGCGCCACCCAGGTGCCCCCAGGATCATATGGTTCTTATCTTTTCTTTTATTAATGTGATGTATCACGTTGATTGATTTGCGAATGTTGAACTAGCCCTGTAGCCCAGGAATGAATCCCACTTGATCATGGTGAATAATTCTTTTTATATGCTGTTGAATTCAATTTGCTAGTATCTTATTGAGAATTTTTGCATCCATATTCATCAGGGATGTTGGCCTGTAGTTCTCTTTTTTTACTGGGTCTTTGTCTGGTTTAGGAATCAAACTAATTCTGGCTTCATAGAATGAGTCTGGAAGTTTTCCTTCCCTTTCTATTTTTTGGAATAGCTTGAGAAGGATAGGTATTATCTCTGCTTTAAATGTCTGGTAGAATTCCCCTGGGAAGCCATCTGGGACTTGACTCTTACTTGTTGGGAGATTTTTGATAACTGATTCAATTTCTTCGCTGGTTATGGGTCTGTTCAAGCTTTCTATTTCTTCCTGTTTGGGTTTTGGAAGTGTGTGGGTGTTTAGGAATTTGTCCATTTCTTCTAGGTTGTCCAGTTTGTTGGCGTATAATTTTTCATAGTATTCCCTGATTATTTCTGAGGGATTGGTTGTAATAATTCCATTTTCATTCATGATTTTATGTATTTGGGTCATCTCCCTTTTCTTTTTGAGAAGCCTGGCTAGAGGTTTATCAATTTTGTTTATTTTTTCAAAAAACCAACTCTTGGTTTCATTGATCTGCTCTACAGTTTTTTTAGATTCTATATTGTTTATTTCTGCTCTGATCTTTATTATTTCTCTTCTTCTGCTGGATTTGGGGTGTCTTTGCTGTTTTGCTTCTATTTCCTTTAGGTGTGCTGTTAGATTTTGTATTTGGGATTTTTCTTGTTTCTTGAGATAGGTCTGGATTGCAATGTATTTTCCTCTCAGGACTGCCTTTGCTGCATCCCAAAACGTTTGGATTGTTGTATTTTCATTTTCATTTGTTTCCATATATTTTTTAATTTCTTCTCTAATTACCTGGTTGACCCATTCATTCTTTAGTAGGGTGTTTTTTAACCTCCATGCTTTTGGAGGTTTTCCAGACTTTTTCCTGTGGTTGATTTCAAGCTTCATCACATTGTGGTCTGAAAGTATGCATGGTATAATCTCAATTCTTGTATACTTATGAAGGGCTGTTTTGTGACCCAGTATGTGATCTATCTTGGAGAATGTTCCATGTGCACTCGAGACGAAAGTATATCTGTTGCTTTGGGATGCAGAGTTCTAAATATATCTGTCAAGACCATCTGATCCAGTGTATCATTCAGGGCCCTTGTTTCTTTATTGATCCTGTGTCTAGATGATCTATCCAATGTTGTAAGTGGAGTATTAAAGTCCCCTGCAATTACCACATTCTTATCAATAAGGTTGCTTATGTTTGTGATTAATTGTTTTATATATTTGGGGGCTCCCGTATTCGGCACATAGACATTTATAATTGTTAGCTCATCCTGATGGATTGACCCTGTAATTATTATATAATGCCCTTCTTCATCTCTTGTTACAGCCTTTAATTTGAAGTCTAGTTTGTCTGATATAAGTATGGCTAGTCCAGCATTCTTTTGACTTTCAGTAGCATGATAGATAGTTCTCCATCCCCTCACTTTCAATCTGAAGGTGTCCTCAGGTCTAAAATGAGTCTCTTGTAGACAGCAAATAGATAGGTCTTGTTTTTTTTTTTCCATTCTGATATCCTATGTCTTTTGGTTGGTGCATTTAGTCCATTTACATTCAGTGTTATTATTGAAAGATATGGGTTTAGAGTCATTGTGATGTCTGTAGGTTTCATGCTTGCAGTGATGTCTCTGGTACTTTGTCTCACAGGATCCCCTCTAGGATCTCTTGTAGGGCTGGTTTAGTGGTGATGAATTCCTTCAGTTTTTGTTTGTTTGGGAAGACCTTTATCTCTCCTTCTATTCTAAATGACCGACTTGTTGGATAAAAGATTCTCGGCTGCATATTTTTTTCTGTTCATCACATTGAAGATTTCCTGCCATTCCTTTCTGGCCTGCCAAATTTCAGTAGACATATCCGTCATGAGTCTTATCAATCTCCCTTTAAATGTTAGAGCATGTTTATCCCTAGCTGTTTTCAGAATTTTCTCTTTATCCTTGTATTTTGCCGGTTTCACTATGATATGTCGTGCAAAAGATCAATTCAGGTTGCATCTGAAGGGCGTTCTCTGTGCCTCTTGGATTTCAATGCCTTTTTCCTTCCCCAGATCAGGGAAGTTCTCAGCTATGATTTCTTCAAGTACACCTTAAGCACCTTTCCCTCTCTCTTCCTCCCTTGGAATCCCAATTATGCATACATTATTTCGCTTAATTATGTCACTGGGACTTAGTTCTCTAAGTCTCCCCTCATACTCCTGGATTTTTTTATCTCTCTTTCTCTCAGCTTCTTCTTTTTCCATAATTTTATCTTCTAATTCACCTGTTTTCTCCTCTGCCTCTTCAATCCGAGCTGTGGTCACCTCCATTTTATTTTGCAGCTCATTTATAGCATTTTTTAGCTCCTCCTGACTGTTTCTTAGTCCCTTGATCTCTGTAGCAATAGATTCTCTGCTGTCATTTTCTGTTATATTGCTTAAATCGTTTTTGATCAATTCGTTAGCTGTTGCTACTTCCTGGAGTTTCTTTTGAGGAGAATTCCTCCGTTTCATCATTTTGGATAGTCCCTGGAGTGGCGTGGAACTGCAGGGCTCTTCCTCTGTGCTGTCTGGAGTAACTTGTATTGGTGGGCGGGGCCATAGTCAGTCCTGATGTCTGCCCCCAGCCCACTGCTGGGGCCACACTCAGACTGGTGTGTACCTTATCTTCCCCTCTCCCAGGGGCAGGACTCACTGTGGAGTGGTGTGGCCTCTGTTCGGGCTACTTGCACACTACCAGTCTTGTGGTGCTGCTTCGATGGGATCTGGCGTATTAGCGGGGGTGGATCTACAAGGCGCACAGGGGCTGGAGGGGTAGGCTCAGCTCACTTTGCCTTTGGTGGTCCGCTTAGGGAGGGACCCTGTGGCACCAGGAGGGAGGCAGACCCATTGGAGGGATGGATCCGCAGAAACACAGCGTTGGATGTTTGCATGGTGCAAGCAAGTTCCGTGACAGGAACTGGCTTCCTTTGGGATTTTGGCTGGGGGATGGGAGAGGGAGATGGCGCTTCCCAGTGCCTTTGTTCCCCACCAAGCTGAGCCCCGTACTCCCGGGCTCAACAACTCTCCCTCCCACTCTCCGAGCAGAGCTGTTGACTTATAACGTTCCAGATGTTAAGTCCCACTGGTTGTCAGAACACACTCCGTCCAGTCCCTCCGCTTTTGCAAGCCAGACTTGGGGGCTCTGCCTTGCCGGGTGTGCTGGCTGCCCCTCCACTGCCCTGGCTCCCTCCCCCTAGTCTGTGTAGTGCGCATCGCCTCTCCGCCCTTCCTACCCCCTTCCGTGAGCCTCTCGGTCTACACTTGGCTCCAGAGAGTCTGTTCTGCTAGTCTTCTGGTGGTTATCGGGGTAAATTAGGCAGATGTGGGTGGAATCTAAGTGATCAGCAGGACGCGGTGAGCCCAGCATCGTCCTTTGCCGCCATCTTCCTGCCCTCTTCCACAGTTGACTTTTTATAGCAAAAAGTAGATAACTTGTATTTAAGTTTGACACTCTTTAAGGTATTTTGCCAAAAGATAACCAATAAATTTCTTTTTGTGTGTGTGTGTTTAATTATTTATTTTTGAGAGGGAAACAGAGAATCCTAAGTAGGCTCCGTGCTAGCAGCACAGGACCTGATGCGGGGCTCAAACTCACGAACCGTGAGATCATGACCTGAGTCCAAATCAAGACTCAGATGCTTAACCAACTGAACCACCTAGGCACTCCTATAACCAGTAAATTTCTGTATGATACAGAAGATGTTATGGTCCCTTTTGATCTCATTACTAAATTTTGAAAAAATGTGTTAAAGGCCTGTTTTTAAAGTCTTTAATCACATATGTGTACAGAAGACTGTGTAGCTCTTAAGTACAATTTTAAAGATAATTATAAAGCCAATACCTGTACAACCAACACCAAGGTCTAGATATAACAGCACCTCATATGTTCCTCATATGTCTTTCACCAAACACTCTTCCTTCCTCTGTAGGTAAACACTCTCTCCCATTTGTGTGACCATTTCCCTACTTTTCATTATTTATTGTCTCTGTATCCCTAAAATACTGAAATCAGTTTTACATTTTTGTAGACTTCATGTAAATGAGATCATACTGTATGTATTATTTTGGAATTTTTGTTTATAATTTTCACCCAAGTTGTGTGTAACAATAGTTCTTTCCAGTGCTTTCTGGCATTTCATTCTATGAGTATCTGCAGTTTATGTATACATTCTACTGTTGTTGGACATTTGAGTTGTCTCCAGTGTGGAGATCTTACAAATAGCATTCCTATAAACATTAGTCTATGTGTATTTAGCATACATGTGCAAGAACTTCTCTAGGATAAATTCCTGGGAGTGCACTTGGTTGGTAGTGGTGTATGTGTATATTCAACTTAACTGGATAATGCCAAACTCTTTTCTACAGGAATTCTATCAGTTTACATTTCCACTATATTGTATAACAGTTTCCATTATCTCCTACTAGTGCTTGGTATTGTCAGATTTTAAAATTATAGCAATTTATAATTTTAAAATTATAGCAATGGAATCTCATGTTTTCTTACAAGAGAATGAAGCCATTCATGGTGATTGTGTTTGTTATGCTTTTTTTATACTTTGTAGACTATTTACACTTACCTCTTTAGCTACCACTCCATTTCTTTTGTTCCTTTTTACAGAAGACTCTTTGCAAGGATTATTTATACTCATCGTATCCAGTTTTTCTCTTGATCCCAATTCAGACAGGCTTTTGCCCTTACTACTCCACTGAGACTACTCATATCAAAGTCACTGGTGGTCATTTCATTGATCAGTTCCCATCTCATTTGTCTTTGCAGTAGCACTTGACACAATCATTCTGCCTGAAAAATTTTTAATTGGTTTGAGGATAACTCAAATTAACCAGATTAACACCCTAAGTTGATTTTTGTACAGGTTCCTTCTCATTTTGTACAGTATTTGATACTTTGATTACTCCCTCCATCATTTCTCCCCCCAAGTTTTATTTTAAATACTTTAAATGTACAGAAAAGTTGAAAGAATTATCCCCATAATTTTTCATTCACTTTTTTTCTGATTATAAAGGTAATACAAGTTTCAGTGGTTGTAGTATGGTTATATAAGATGTCATTGTAGAACCTGAGTGGAGTGTTAATGGGAATACTTTCTGTACTATATTTCTAACTTCTATATGACTCTAATTTATTTCAAAATAATGGGGCATTTGGCTGGCTCAGTTGGTAAGTGTGCGACTCTTGATGTTGGAATCATGAGTTTGAGCCCCACGTTGGGGATAGTTTACTTGAAAAAATTATTTCAAAATAAACTTTTTTGTAAAGTGTTACACCATACTTTACTCATCGTATTCTAATGAGCTTTTAATTTTTTTTTAATGTTTGTGTATTTTTTGAGGCAGAGAGATAGAGAGACAGAGTGTGAGTGGAGGAGGGGCAGAGAGAGAGAGGAAGACACAGAATCCGAAGCAGGCTCTAGGGTCTGAGCTGTCAGCACAGAGCCCAATGTGGGGCTCGAACCCACAAGCTGTGAGATCATGAGAGCCACCCAGGTGCCCTCTAATGAGCTTTTACAATATGCCATGTACTATTCTGTGCCCTGAGAATATAAGAGTGACCAAATTGACTAAAGTCCCTCCTCTTGTAGATCTTAATTTACTGGAGGCAATAAAATATATTTACCAATAATAAATAAATATATATTGTGTTGGGGAGTATAAATGCTAAGGAGATCTTGTAAAGCAGAGAAGATCTATGAAATGACAAGGGTAAAGAACTGGGTTGAAATTTTAGCTATGCTGTCAAGGGTAGCTAAATACCTTATTCCACAAGTGAGGAAAGACCTGAAAGAAGAAGCCATGCAGGTATTTAGGGAAAGGCCTTCAGAGGCTTTGTTTTTACCTGAAATTACTAACAAAGATCCTGGAGCAGGTGTTTGTTTATAGTGTTTCAGGAACTGTGAAGAGGCTGGTGTGATTAGTATGGTAAGCATTGAAGTCTAAGAGATGCAATGGGTCGGAGAGTTTGGCTAAGTCAGTTGAGTGTCTGACTCTTAATTTTGGCTCAGTTCATGATCCCAGAGTAATGGGATCAAGCCCTGCTTGATTCTGCTTAAGATTTTCTCTCTCTCTCTCTCTCTCTGTCTCTCTGTCTCTCTCTCTCTGTCTCTCTCTCTCTGTCTCTCTCTGTCTCTCTCTCTCTGTCTCTCTCACTCTCTGACTCTCTGCTCCACTCATGCTTCCTCTCTCTCTCAAAAAAAAAAAAAAAAATTCAGACTGGAGATAGTTTGAGTGCCATCAGCCTATGCATGATATTTAAATTTATGTGACTAGATGAGACCACCAAGACCATGACTTTAGATAGAGAAGAAAAAATGCCACTGGATTAAACTCTGGGTTACTCTGATATTTGAGGGTTGGAATTAGAGAAGGAATCAGCAGAAGAGTCTGAGACTGGGGGTTCTTCCCTTTTGGATCATATCCTTCATTGGCATGTGAGGTCTTCTGTGTCCTGGCCCATGTTTGCCTTATATATTACCACTTTTCCCACTACTTACAGTTTTCAAAAACACATCATGCTCTCTCTCCTTGTTCCTTCTACGTGTTCTTACATATTTTTTGGAAACACTATTTCTTTCCTACTTTTTCCCATATCTGTCTACCTCTGTATCTTTTAGGATTCACCTCAGGTGTTACTTCCTTAGTGGTCTGCCAGACATGGGTTAGCTTCTCCTTCTGTTTGATCACACAGTACACTGCACGTACCCAACACCACACAAGTCTGTCCACTCTTTCTTGCTCCCACTGTTTTTCATAAGCACTCACTCTCTTTTTCTATTTTTCCCCCTGGACTGGGATTGCTTACTTACCTGTCTCCTCCAGCAGATTATGATCCTTCAGTTTCTATGTCTTAGTTATTATTAAATGTTTAGAACTATGCTTAACTATGCTTGGTTGGCACTTAAATAATATTTAATAAATTTTGAAAACCAGTACAAAATAATTAACCATAGTAGAGAAGATCCTTAGGCTCAGCCTTTGGTAATATTGAGTGAAACTGGAATGTAGAGCAGGATTTTTGTGGAAAAGGATGTTGTATAAGCACCAGGGAAAGCGAGAAACATCAGCAAGTTGGAGGTTACCAATATTTTTGTTGTAGCAGCAAGAAATTTCTAGGTACAGTGGCTTGATTAACTTCTTTTCTGTCTTCATTGAAAATCTGCCTGTCAGACATAGCATTTTACCAAGGAGGAAGAAACAAGTACTGTGGATTCATTATTTTGAATGTTTATTTGCTTGAGATTTTTAAATACTTGATTCCCTTTTCATTTTTTAACAAACTACCCCAATTTGGCAGGTGTTGGAAGGCTTCAGCTTTCATGGAGATGTGAATAAAGGAACAAACAGCTTTAAGTCATAGGTCTTCACATTGAGTATGAACCTTAAAAGTCAAGGAATTGTTATTAACTTTCAGAGGAGTATAACTGGTCAGTAGAAGGGTGGAGACAGATTTAAAAGCCAAAAGTTTTTAAGGAATGTAAGGAGTGGAACCTAGAAAAGGTGTTAGGTAGAAATAACATTTCTCTGTTTATAAGTTTGTTAAATGAATATATGGGATTTTGAGTCACATTTCTAAATATTTTAAAAATTTTGCTGAATGTTTAAGGTACTTTTTTTCTGTAGCATAACCATAAATATTTATAAGGTAAAACAAATATAACTTCTACATGAAATATCATAATTTATTTTCGCTGTGATACAGTTGAGCTACACTTCAAATGGGAAGTAATACTGATAGGGAGCAATCATGTGAAACCGTGTTCAAAAGAAAAAACCCAAATTTCATAAGTATTTAATTCTTAATACTGTTCTCTGTATAATACTAATTTTAAAAATGTTTTCAGATCCAACTAAAGTTCAATTTAGAAATGTAATGTATATTTTTTGCTCTCAGATGAAGCTTTAACATATGTTTCTAATAATTTAGTTAAGATATGCTGAGTTGGATATTTTTAAAGAGAATTCTGTTTTGAAAAGATTCCAAAATATTTGTTTGAACAGGCACTCAGCATCTCGATGAAAACTGTCAGAAAAGAAAAACTTTCAGAGTCATTCTGCTCTCAGAGTACCCAAGCCAACTAAACTGGTACAGTTAACACTTTTGTTAGATGCCAGAAGCCAAAAAATGTAGCACTTCCTGGACTGCTTTTCAGCAAGGCCTTCAAGCCAATTTAGTGGTTGATATTAATACCGTTGAATTTTCAGAGTAAGAAGCTACAAGTAGAATATTTATACTTTTCTATCACTACCATTCTTGTTAGTCTCTTTTAGTAATCCTTGATTAGTTGCATTCTCTCCTTTATGTTGACTTTAAGCTATAGTTCTTTCTTGAACTTTGCGGGATATCATTCTTACAAAACAAGAAATGAATGCTCTGTAGATTGTGACCCCAGGTATGATTAAACTGTTTCCTGGACATAAATATTTTACATTGCTTTTTAGTACTACTGATGCAGTAGATATGCAAATTATATAAAATACCATAGTGCTTTGGGAGGATTGGTAGTTACCTCAGACTACCAAGTAGGGATAGTTTATTCAGCCTTTGACTGTTTCATTTTCTTTATATCCCCTTCATATTTATTGACATCGCTTAGTTCACTTAGTAATGTTATATGCTTAGTGTAGATATAATGTCACGTTGATCTCCATATCCATATTATTTGCTCTAGTAAGTGCTCTTCTTTAAGATATTTGGTGTATTGAATTGGAGAGTACCTGTCCTACTTAGGTGCTGTGGTGGAGAGTAAATAGCAAAAGGAAGATTCAGAGATTCTGTATACTAACTAGAGAGACAAGATTAAATTTAACGTCTATACTACGATTTCTCTTATAGCTAGTGGTTGGAAAAAATAGCAGAAACTAAAATTTCAGTCACTTGGTTTTTCAGGTGATTCCACAGGACCAGATTAACTGTCTCCACAAATGACTAGCATAAATTTTAAGCTTCTTTCAGAACTATAAATATAGAAGAGTTATATGGAACCAGAGAAATCTAGTTTTTTTTTCCTTCATTACTTGGATCTGTATGTAATCTGAAATAGAATATTACATGCAGTTTGGGGCACAGTATCATTTGTGACTTTGAGGGATCTGAGAGTCAGTGGAGGAAAGCAGTCCTTTTCATGCTACTCTGCCTGGTCTTTCTGTTTTGGAGTCCATTACTGGAAGCTTAGAAAGCAAATGAAAGGAGTTTTGTTAGGAACTGGCAGGGTTAATGACTGAAAATGATGATTGAAAACCAGAATCTACAGTTAATTGGGACACAGTTATGGGAAGGGAGTATACACATAAATAATAACATAATAGGATTTGTTACCGAAATCCAAGAGAAGTAGAATGAGGCAAAATATCTCTGGTGTCTTGATGTTCCATTTGACAGTACTTTGGATAAGTTTCACAAGGGAGATGGTTGAGATCACTTATCTGTATTTTGTTTGTCATAGGAAGTAACATTGGCCCGCAAAGAAGGAATAGAGACTGTTGAGTAGAAGAACATTTATGTCAGTAATTTCTCTGATTTAGTGCCAAAAGCCTTTTGAGAGAATATTCAAAGTTGTCTGGATCTAAATTTCATTGTTGAAAACTGACAGCTGCTATATTTATTTTTAATAATTGATTGAAGCTCTTTCTGTTATGTCTCCTTTATTGCTAAATTCCTAAAGAGTAGAAAAGAGTGTTTATGATAGTATTAGGAGACAAAAGCTTTATTCTGTGGATTGGATAATGCTTCTTTTGTAAAGTTTTCTTTTCCCACCAAAAGTGAGAAGTGAATGTCTTGCGGTGGTGCATCTCATTTCTAATGGAGGACAAGAAGTTATTTTCTTCAATGGCTGACTTCCAGAATTTCTGGCTGAATGTTCTTTGTCAAGTGTATATTCCCTTCTCTAGGCCTTTCTATATAGAGCCCACAAACATCGTCAATGTGAATGATGTCATTCAGAGGGTTAGCGACCATGCTTCTGCCATGAACAAGAGGATTCATTACTACAGCCGGCTCACCGCTCCTGCAGACAAGGCACTGGTAAGGGGAAAAACATGGCTAATTGTCTAAGGTTACATTGAAATGAACAGTGAACAGCATAAGCCAGGGGAACTCCCAGTGATTGAATTTTTTGCTGGCCATATTCCAAGGATGGCATCATGGAAAGTCAAGATAGTAATTAACACATGTCTTACATCTCAGGCTAGTTCATTCTTATCTAGCGTAACTTAGAGATTTGGAACAACCTCTCTATGTTGACAATAGCCTAAGAGATTTGTTGGATTAAATTCTGCTAGTCCCCAGTCCTAAGAGCTCTTTGGAGGACAAACTACTTCTGAAATACTTGAGGTTATTGATTAAAAACATAAATAATAACAAGTCTGGTTGGTCTGTTCAGTTTTTAAGTTTGAAGCTACAAGGGAAAGATGTTTTTAGAAATTTTCTGCAGGAATGGGAAACTGAAATACATGCAAACGTATAATATTTTTACTATTTAGCACTGTCCTTTTGTAGATAAAATACATAGGTCAAAGAGCAGATTTTAAACATTTTAGGCTTTGTGGGCCACATACAGTTACATATTCTTCACTTTTATCTTATGACCATTATAAATATAAAAACCATTCTTAGCAAAGGGGCTGCAAAAAATTGGTTTGAAGGCCAGATTTGACCCATGGACTATAGTTGTTGACTCTTGATCTTCTAAAATCTATATTATTTTAGGATCAGAAACACACTGGAAATAATTTGTTTGCTTATAAGAATTATCATATATGAGATATTCGGAAACTTAAAGCTTAAAGAAAAATGGAAATTTTAGATATTTACTAAAGGGCAATGAGGGGCGCCTGGGTGGCTCAGTCAGTTGAGCGTCTGACTCTTGATTTCGGCTCAGGTCATGATCTCACAGTTTGTGGGTTCGAGCCCCATGTCGGGCTCTGTGCTGACAGCACGGGTCCTGCTTGGGATTCTCTCCCTCCATCTCTCTCTCTCTCTCTGTTCCTCGGCTTGCTTTCTCTCTCTCTTCCAATCTCAAAATAAATAAACATTTAAAAAATAAATAAATAAAAATAAAGGGCAATGATTAGGATATCACTTGAACATAGATATCTCACTAAAGCCTTCTGAGGTATTACGATCTCCTTTTGTATAGCCAAAATAAGGACATCCCACATATTCTGAGTGGTGTCATTTTTTTTCCCCAATTTTTTCACTTTTTCCTCCCCCAGGCATTTATATCAGTAGTTACAGTAAAGTCTTAGTTCTATAACAGAATTATCTCAGCCCTCTGTGGAGTAGAAGTAATCTAGTATCTCTGGGTCTAATTCAGACCTCCTAGGGGTTCTGCTTGTGGAAGCAAAGTTCAGAGATACTGACTGGGCCAGTCTAGGCCTGAATGGACATTGCTTGCCTGGAAATTAAGTCAGCATTGTACACCAAATTGAATACCTTTTGTTAACTGACAGTGAAATAACTCTAAATCAAAGTATATAAACAGTGGTCAACAGAGATCAAAAGGTAACAGTGTGATATGACCATTTTTAATGAATATATGTATACATCCATGCTCATTTTCTGAGAATTCCAAAATTATTTTTCTTAAAAGATTTTTAAGGGCAAAACAATGTGAAGCCATAAGTGTCAGGATTTTATAGAATTAAACCTTTTATTTCTGAAAATTTCCTCATTTACCTTAATATTTTTATTCTAAAATCAGGAAGAGAAGAAAATTGTTTGGCTGCCAACATCTCCTAGATCCTTGTTAATAAAAGCAGGGCCTGCACAAGCCAGCAGTATTGGCATCACTGAGAATTTACTAAAAATACAGAATCCTATTCTTTACTCCAGACTTACTGAATCATAATCTGTGCTTAACAATATCCCTGTGTCAATCACAGGAAAATTCAAGTTTGAAAAGCACTGCCCTAGATTACTATCAGAGTGTGGGATCCAATTCTCCATTTTTTCTGTAATTCCTAAGAATTGGGAACTTCTTTTTTTTTTTTTTTTTTAATGTTTATTTATTTTTGAGGGAGAGAGAGAGACCTATAACGTTGAGTAGGGGAGGGGCAAAGAGGGGAGACACAGAATCCCATGCAGGCTGCAAGCTGCAGGCTCCAGGCTCCAGGCTCTGAGCTGTTAGCATGACTTGACCTGAAGTCAGATGCTTAACTGACTGAGTCACCCAGGGACCCCAAGAATTTGCAACTTCTTAACTTCTCTAGCGTGTAATCCTGCCCCCTATAACTTTTGATTTTCACTTTTTCTGACCTTTGCTCATGGTTTTTCTCCTGACTGATGCAAGCATGGCCCTTCCCCTTTTTCTTTTTTATTCCCAGGAGGAATGAGGATAAAAGAGAAGGCAACAAACCCATTTCCATATATGCCTTTTCATTCTTAAGTAGGCTTAATACTCAGTGTAGAGCCAAATGCAGGGCTTGAACTCATGACCCTCAGATTAAGAGTTGGATGCTTAACAGACTGAGCCATCCAGGTGCCCCTCCATATATGCCTTTTTATTTCTCAGAAGTAGTTGTTTCCAAAGCCACACCAGGCATAACATTTGAGACATTCTTTTCCTACAAGATACCACGAATCATATGCATAAATAGAGAATGATTCGACACTTTCTTTTTGCACCAGTCCATATCTTGTCTTACTACTGAGGCCCAGTGTTCCATCACTTCCTTGACATCTTCCCCAACTATTCTAGTCCCCGTTAATTTTTTGTCATTCCTTTCATATAGTATCCCACACTTAATTTTTTTTTTTTTTTATCTCTGATAGCCTTATCTGATTGCTTCATGTATCTTCCAGCTGGAATTTAAGCTTCTTAAAGTTGTGGACTGTATTTTTTTTCTTGAACACTAAACTTAGCACAAAGTTGTAAATTTACTTACTAGGTGCTGAATATAAAAGATTGTTGATTTATGCCAGACAGCTCCTATGTCTTTAACTACTGTACTACTATATATAGGACTGCATATTCTCAAGAGCTATTCTCAGGGAGATGGGCATAGCTATACCAGAGTACTGTAATATCTTCCCTCCATAGGGAGGTAGAATTCAGAATATGTATGAGGGGGCAAGGTGGGAGCTATGTGTATAGGAAATATATTATCTGTTCAGTCGTCTGTGTGCTTTCAAACTCTCTTAGCTCCTTCCCTCTTGCTTACATACTCCATCTTTAAGAATTCTTGCTTTGCCTTTCCTTAGGCTGTGTTAGCTCACCTTTTTTTTCTTCTGCTTTTTAAATGCTTTAGTAAGCATTTAAAAGAATGGTCTATATTTATTTTTCCATTGTTTATCTTCTATTGACTCTCAATTCTTTTTTTTTTTTTAATTCAAGGTAGTTAACATACAGTATAGTCTTGACTTCAGAAGTAGAACCCAGTGATTGATCTCTTACATATGACAACCAATGCTCATCCCAACAAGTGCCCTTCTTAATGTCCATCACCCATTCACCCCATCCTCCCATCCACCTCCTCTCCAGCAACCCTCAGTTTGTTCTCTGTATTTAAGAGTCTTTTATGGTTTGCCTCCCTCTCTATTTTTATCTTAGTTTTCCTTCCCTTCCCCATGATTATTTATTGTGTTTCTCAAATTTCACATAGGAGTAAAATCATACAACATCTGTCTATGATTGACTTATTTCGCTTAGCATACTCTCTAGTCCCATCCACATTGTTGCAAATGGCAAGATTTCATTCTTTTTTTTATCACAGAGTAGTATTCCAGTGTGTGTGTGTGTGTGTGTGTGTGTGTGTGTGTGTGTGTGTGTGTGTATACACCGCCTCTTCTTTAATCCATTCATCAGTCACTGGACATTTGGGCCCTTTTCGTAATTTGGCTATTGTTGATAGCACTGCTATAAATGTTGGGGTGCACATGCCCCTCAAATCAGCAGTTTTGTACCCTTTGGATAAATACCTAATAGTGCAATTGCTGGGTCATAGGGTAGTTCTGTTTTTAATTTTTTGGCTTTCAATTCTTTATAATTTGAGTTCCCTACCTACCTCTTTGGTAAAACCAGTCTCACAGAGGAGTTTAGTGGCCACTTGACTCTTGAAATTCCCCTAACCTAAGGTCCAAATCTCCTCTATCTAGAATTCTTTAATCTCAGTCTTTGCTGACTCTTCTTTATTTCTCATGAAAATAAAGAGAAAAATATTTTGGCAGTTGTGTATTTTTAAGAATTCATTCTTATTTCACACGAACGGTTTATTATATTCTTGAAACTCTTTTCCTTTAGATCTACTATATTTGGAAAGGATTTTTTATGTTAATAAATCAGAAATACGTGTTTATTTGTTCATGATACTTAGAAATGTGTCTAGAGTCAGGTAATCTGATGTATAGAAAATATCCTGTTTTGCACATTTACTGGTTCTAACATTTCTCTGTGTTTCTTCTCTTACTAGATTGCTCCAGATCATGTAGTTCCAGCTCCAGAAGAGTGCTATGTATATAGTCCATTGGGTTCTGCTTATAAACTCCAAAGTTACAC
The DNA here is from genome assembly GCF_028018385.1 of Neofelis nebulosa. Taxonomy (NCBI): domain Eukaryota; kingdom Metazoa; phylum Chordata; class Mammalia; order Carnivora; family Felidae; genus Neofelis; species Neofelis nebulosa. The sequence goes on from NC_080782.1 coordinate 116,189,058, forward strand.
TGAAGGATATGGTAAAAACACCAGTTTAGTAACCATGTGAGTAAACTTAATTTTTGGAGCATTACTTAAACTATAAATAAATGAAAATTACTGGTTATTTTAATTTTTGTCTTAATTAAGATATTTGAATAGTTAAACTCCATATTTTTACTGCTGTTACTCTGTGTTTTCAGTTTTATGATTTGGAATACCATGATGGGAACATCTATACTAAGTATTCCTTGGGGCATGAAACAGGTAATATAATTTTTCAGCATGCTTTTTGCCTGAATTTTTTTCTCTTCATATTGTAAGCTTTATAATAAAGGTTTTAATAAATCTACGTAAAATTTATTAAAGAAAATAGGTAATTATACTTAATTTTACATTGTCAGGTTTTTATCATAATTGTTTAAAGTAACATAATATGGTTGCATATGAATTTATTCTAACATGATATATGTTGTTCTTTTTGTGTTTTTAAACAGGCTGGCTTTACTACTGGAATGTGTGTCATCATGCTGATGGGCATTTTAACACTTTATTGCTGCTATAGAGTAGTGAAATCACGAGCTATGATATGTAAGAGTTTGCCATGATAAAAATAGAGTAGCTATTTGGGTATTAAGTATTTCCTGTTACAGTAGATCATTAATGTGTACATTCCATGTGTGTGTTAACTATTTTGTGCCTAAAGATTTACTTGTCTTATTCATAGCATTCAGCTGAACTGATAAGTCAGTGAATTAGTGACTGCCTTTAAATTCAGAGAGGTTTGTAATTCTTTGCAGAATGCATTTACTTTGGTGCTAATTTCCTCATAAGAATAATTTTAAAGGTCATCTTTTAAAAATAAAGTCTTTTTCAGAACTAAATTGAGAATTCTATGATTCTTAACAGTTAATGGTAACTTTTGATCTATCCCTACCAAGAGATCTAAATGTTGGAATTCCTTAAAACTAGAAAATGTAACTAGAAAAATATGAAAATATGAACGTGTCCTTTGTAGTGAATTTGCAAAGTTTATTTATACGTTGCCTCTATTCATCTATAAATTCTGGATCAGAGAAATACCATTTTACATTGTTTTAAAATAGTTTAGGACTGAAATAGACATATATTGTTTCAGTGAATCTTAGCAATTCTAAGTCAAGAGACCAGATTTTGCCTTCGATTTTTTTTGGTGGGGAGGGGGTCTCTTAAGCACTGGTATATTTTCTCTTAATTTTATTTATTTATCCCAATCCCATTTATCCACAAGTCTCTTGGTGTTCTTATAGATCTGCTAAGTGCTATATATGACATAAGCATTAGCCTTTTGGCTGTTATTTCATGTCAATTTCTTTTCCATTCAACAATTTAATGGCTTTAGTGTTATATGAGTTTGTTTATATCTGCCTGTCTTTTCCATTGTAATTTCTTTCTTCATTTGATAGAAAAGGGTAACCTTTCAGTGTCTGTTTTTACATTGTCTTCTAACTTTTCTGTTATTTAATTTTTTAATTCTTAGCTCAATTGTCTGAAATTATCATGTGGTATAAAGTATGACTCAGGAAAATTTTATTCCATACTGTTATTTAAGTCTGACAAATATTACTAGATAATATCTTCTGACTCTCACTGATGATTTTGTCTAGCCTTGATTTATCATTTGTTTTTATTAATTATATGATACTATAATCTATTTCTTATATTATCTATACTGTTTCATTGATCTATATTTCTTTTTTATGTGTTCTGTAGTTTTTTAAGTTTTTTATATGTTTTATTTATTTTTGAGAGATTGAGAGGCAGAGCATGAGCAGGGGAGGGGCAGAAAGAGAGGAAGACACAGAATCCAAAGCAGGTACCAGGCTCTGAGCTGTCACCACAGAACCTGATGTGGGGCTTAAACTCATGAACTGCATGATCATGACTTGAGCTGAGGTCAGACGCTCAACCAACTGAACCACTCAGGCGCCCCTTAATTTTTTTTTTAATGTTTATTTATTTTTGAGAGGGAGAATGAGAGAGAGAGCATGCACGAGTGGGGGAAGGGCAGAGAAGAGTCAGAGGATCCAAAGCGGGCTCTGTACTGGCAGACAGAGCTCAGTATGGGGCTCAGACACACAAAGCGTGAGATCATGACCTGAGCTGAAGTTGGATGCTTAACTGACTAAGCCATCCAGGTGCCCCTGTTCTATAATGTTTTTATATGATTTAATATCTAATATTTGGTGGTGGAATATTCTTAATATTTTGTTAAATATTTTGAGTTAATTGAGGGAACACAAATTATGATTATGGGATATATGATTAACATCTAATTTTATTCTTTCTTTTATGTTTATCTAGCATCAGTGGATACCACTACCTGGGAATATCCAGATGTCTGCAGATATTATTTTGGCTCCTTTGGACAGTGGTCAAGTCTCCTTTTCTCTTTGGTGTCTCTTATTGGAGCAATGATAGTTTATTGGGTGCTTATGTCTAATTTTCTTTTTAATACTGGAAAGTTTATTTTTAGTAAGTATCTATATCTTTAACATTAGTTACTTTTAGATACAGTAACTACTGAAATGTTTTAGTTTCAGCCTTAAATTCTGGACTTGGGATAAATAAAGCAAAAAGTCATTTTGTAATTCTGAAAAATATAGTTGATTCAGTTTGTTTTAATATCACAGATATACTTTTTATCCATTTATGAACTGTATATATATTTGTGCTTTCTATGTAAAAAGGTTAAGGGATCTTTTTTGCCCCCTAGGTACAAATTTTTTCCCCCTTGGGAGCAATATTTTTTCCACTGAAAAAACATGATCTATGCTTATATCCACTCTGCACCCCAATTAATTACTATCATATATACAATTCTCTTTTTTACATAGAATTTAAATTCATAGAAACACGTAAATCGTAGCCGTATAATTTTGACAAATTTGTGGGTTACATCCATGTAACTCACACCCCCTTCATGAAACCATTCCATCTTCCTAGAAAGTAGTGATAATATTTTTTTATTATAAAAATTCAAGTTATTTGTTGCTATTATAAAAGAACATAACTAATTTTTAGATGTTTATCTTGAATCTAGCAGATGTGTTGAACTCTTACTGATGCTAATTTTGTAGATTCACTTTGGATTTTCTGTTAAGATAGTTACCTCCTCCATGAGTAATGAAAACTTCCTAGCCAGTTTACTTTCTAAGTGATTCATATGTGTATACATACATTTGTATTTATGTATGCCATACCCTTATATTTATATATGTATATACATACAAACACATACAACATATATATGTGTATATATGTGTATATACACATATATATAGACATGCTTATCTTTTTTAAAGTGTAAAGTTGTATAGATGCAGTGCTGGTAGGCATCCTTATATTGTTCCTGTGGAAATCTTTCTGATGTCTCACCATTAAATATTATGTTTGTTGTGGGATATTCGTTACACCCTTTAGCAACTTAAAGATATTCCTGCCTATTATTTTCTTAAGCAGTTTTATTCATGTGTGTTGGATTTTATCAGATGCTCAATAATCTTGAGATGATCATAAAACTCTTCTTTAAATTGTTAATATGGTGAATTAAATGAATACATTTTGTAGTATTTAAGTCATTCTTGATATTCTGTTATAAACTTAGTTTAACAGTCATGATGTATATTTTTTAATTGCTTACTGGATTCAGTTTACTTTTGAAAGGAGTGTGGCTGCTGTTTTATTTAGGACCTTTGTGTCTTTTCACAAGAGATATTACCCTGTGTGTGTGTGTGCCTGTGTGTGTGTGTGTGTGTGTGTGTGTATTTTTTTTTTTTTCTTTTCTCGCACTGTCCTTGTTGAGACTTAGGGCTGCTGTAAAAATTACTGTGAACTTTTTGGCTTAAAACAAGAGAAATTTATTCTCTCAGAGTCCTGGCAACCAGAAGTCCAAAATTGAAGTGTCACTAGGGCTCCACTCCCTTTGAAGCCTTTAGGGAAAGCTCCTTCCTTGCCTCTCCTAGCTTCTGGTGAAGAAGCCATAAAATTCATTTACGGCTTACCCTAACCAATACAACCTTATCATCACTTGATTATATCTGCAAAGACCCTGTTTCCAAATAAGATCACATTCTAAGGTTCCTATGGGCATGGATTTGGGGGGAGACTCTTCAACCTAGTATACTCAGTATCAGGGTTTTACTAGCCTTATTTAAGTCTTTGGCATCACGATGTATATAAAGATTGATAACTCCCAATCTTATCACTAATAACCCTTGAAGATAGCATAAAAACCTAGAGCACTAAACTCCTCCTTTTATCTTGAGAAGCATACAGTGGACGTGAAGATGAATAATTCACATACTTTACTTTATGACCTGAAAATCTAATCCAACATTTTTATCATCACTTTTTAATGCTTATTAAGATTATAAAAAATTAATATCAAACAGAATAAAGTAACAAGAAAACACGTTCTTTACCCATTCTCTCATTAACTATAGAATAATATGAATGCTCAGATATCTGCATATGCTTTTAACTTTGCTACTTCCTTTCGTGTAATTTAGTGGTTCTTGTGAGTAATAATTACTGTATAACCGTCAGTCTATAAAAGCATGTAGTATACTTTCTAAAAACTTTAAGTGGTTCTCCTGATAAGCTTGGCTATTATAAGTGTTGGTTTTCCCCTTCTTTATATAAGGTGTAACTATACTTACATATAAATTAGTGTGAGTAAAAGAAAACAGTTGTACAGTTTGATTCCAGGGCTTTAACTAAATTCTGATTTGTGGCTAGATTTTTTTTTTTTTTTAATCCTCAATCATGTGAAAATTTTCCATAGTGAGAACTCTGAAGTCAATGGCATCATTTCTGTAAGTACAGAAAGCTGACAAAGGCGAAGCTGTGTTAATAATGAAGCAGTCTTGGTTCCTTGTACTAGGTATATTACCCCATGCTAGATCTTAAAAGATTTTTATAGATCAAAGATTTTAGAGGGTGATTGGTTTAACATCTTTTATTTGGTATTAAAATGTATTTTTTTCTCTAATTTTTAGATTTTATTCATCACATTAATGACACAGATGCTGTACTGAGTACCAATGATAGCAACCCGGGTAAGTAGCTTAGAATTTGAAGCTTAGCTTGTTTTTGTTTTGTTTTGTTTTGTTTTTAATGTTTGTTTATTTTTGATTGAGAGAGTGAGAGAGAAAAAGAGGGAAAGTACACGCATGAGTGAGGGAGGGGCAGAGAAAAAAGGGGACAGATGATCTGAAGTGGCTCCGAGCTGACAGCAGAGAGCCTGATGTGGTGCTCAAACTCATGAACCGCTGCCAGATCATGGCCTGAGCTTAACCAGCTGAGCCACCCATGTGCCCCTGTTTTGTTGTTTTAAGTTTATTTATTTATTTTGAGAGTGAGAGGGAGTAGGGGAAGGGGAGAGAGAATCCCAAACAGGTTCCATGCTCAGCATGGATCCCAACATGAGGCTTGAGATCACAACTGTGAGATCATGACCTGAACCAGTATCAAGAGTCAGATGCTTAACCGACTGAGCCACCCAGGCGCCCCTTAGCTTGTTTTGTTTTGTTTTGTTTTTAATTTTCTACTTCACTTCAAAACGGATTTAAGGTAGAATATATTGCTTTATCTTAGGTAAATAATTAATGTAATATCATTATCATTATGTTAACTGAGCCACTATTAAATTTTCAGCAACTGGTGTCTTTAAAAAAAAACACACTCCATAAAACGTTGTGCTAATGTAAGCTAAACAAGGTTGAGTTCATATTATGCAGTTCACAATTGTAACTAACATCTATAAAATCCATATTTGCCTATAAATAGTCAATACTTGTTTTTAAGAGCCTCTATCTCTGCTAATTGTTTCAGAAGTCTAAAAGCATAGTTCTTAGTTTGTTAACTTTTTTAGATGTTTATTGTATTAGTTACTAATATTTAAGATACACAAAACTGTATGCTACAGAATAATTAATTTCCTGATAATGAACAAAGGTTAGTAAATACAGAAAAATAAACTGAAGGCTTAGCAAAAATATCTTAATTTCTTAGAAAAGTTTCCTTCAATTAATTTATTTACAATAAATCTTTGTAGCATGTGGATTTATCCATGATGGCAGTCACAGGGAAGGTGAATAACAAAGCTATGATAACCTTGTTAACAGTCTCACTGTTAAACTTGTACATCACCTAAGGCTTTTATGTATTTAGATTTCAGAGATACCAAATTGATATAATTTTTTTAAAGTTTTTATTTATTTTGAGAGAGAGAGAGAGGAAGAAAGAGAGAATCCTAAGCAGGCTCCATGCTGTCAGCACAGGGCTTGAACTCACAAACTGTGAGATCATGACCTAAGCAAAATCCAGAGATGGATGCTTAACTGACTGAGCCACCCAGGAGCCCCCAAGATGATAACATTTTGATGGATGAATGCATTGATCTCTGAGAAGACAGTTCATTCAATATATATTTTTTAAGCCTGTGTCAGGAACTGTTCTAGACTTTGGGGATGTAGGAGACAGGCAAAAGTCTCTCTCATGAAGCAACCATTTCAGTATTTACTATTCAGTATCTTACTTTGCTCCTTAATTAAACCTATTAACCTGTATTTTGTTAACACTAGCAAATGAGTGAGTGAAGTACCAGCTTTTTTCTGGACACGCACACACACCTTTGAATAATTATCCTAAAATATTTTGGTATAATTTTAAAATCTCTTCATACACTGATGATTTCAAGAACACCATCAGCAAAGTCAATTTACTTTGCATAGTGGTATGTTGATACTAGCACTTGCTGATTCATCTGCTTATTTTGAAGAATGTATTAAATAGTAAGAGTATGAAATAGTCCATCTCAGTTAATATAAAATTACAGCTGGCATTTTGGATACTTACTGTGTAGCAGGCATTAGTCTAAATGTTGTACAGTACCTCTTTGCTTCACTCTCTAGATGCAGAAACCAAGGAAGGCACAGAGAAACTAATGACTTGCCCAAGGTTACATAAGTATTAAGTGACAGAGTCACGGTTCATTATTTAGTCAATTTATCTCCATAGCCTGTGCTTTTTACCACTGTAATTACTAGCACAAGAAAAATTCAAGTTAATTTACTTCTGTCCAGACATAACAGAGAAAAATACATGTTGAAATGCTAAGTAGGGACAATGGGTGCCTCAGCAGTTGAGCATCCAACTTTGGCTCAGGTAATGATCTCACAGTTCATGAGTTTGAGCCCCACATTGGGCTCCCTGCTGTCAGCACAGAGTCTGCTTCGGATCCTTTGTCCCCTCTCTAGGCCTCTCCCCAGCTGTGCTGTTCCTCTCTCTCTCAAAAATAAAATAAACATTAAAAAAAAATAAAAATGCTGACTAAGCAAGAAAACTAAGTGGCTTTGTGGCATGCCAAGAAACAGATAGAGAATAAAATTAAAAACAGAACTTAAAATGAACGTATCATTTTCTCCTTGACTAGTAATGAGTATGAATGTTGCTCAGTAGGAGTATTTTTCACCAGCATTAAGAGTTCTTTTAAAAAGAGCTGATTATTAAGAAAAGTACTATTGTGAAAATAGAAACACAGAATGATGTGTATTGCCTCTCCTTAACAAAAGAAATTACCATTTGAAGATCCGTGTTAGGAAAAATGTTTTACTCAATTCCCACTTCTCTGGATATCATCTAGGCTCTTAGGCTGCTGTAAAATGTGATAAACTTACAGGAGAATTATCCCAGATTGCTGGAATTCAAGGATTCTTAAGCCATAACCAACAATTCAGTGTTGGAAATACTGTGTCAGCTGTTTCAATGATGTCCACTTTTTATTCCAACCCGATAGATTTTGTTAAAAGAAACCTGCTCTTTGGCCTTTGTGTGGGTTATTAACATAAAAGTAACAAATCACCCTGAATATTTCTTACATCATTGTATAAATGAGATCAAATACCATTCATCCCAAAATTTTCTCTCTGGCAGTGGAACCAAAGGATAGTTGGTGGTATATTTTATAGCTTCCCATAAAAATTAAGGATATACCTCAGAATTGTCTAAGATTCTACCACCTTTAATTGTTTGCAGATAAAAGAGTCCTATCCTATATCTAAATATAACCCTCCATTTTTTCCAGAAAGGGGAAACTTAATATTCATGAGACAAGTTGAGGTTGGTAGAACAAGTGTCAGTCTTTTGGGATACTCATTGTCTGTTCTTTGTGGTCTTCTCTTATCTGATGCTTTCCTGTTGCAGTGATTTGTCCAAGTGCTGGGAGTGGTGGCCACCCTGACAATGGCTCTATGATTTTCTATGCCAATGACACGGGACTGCAGCAGTTTGAAAAGTGGTGGAATAAGTCTAAGACAGTGCCCTTTTACCTCATAGGGCTCCTGCTGCCACTGCTCAATTTCAAATCTCCTTCATTTTTTTCAAAATTTAATATCCTAGGTAAGCCAAGGCATTGTGTTATAGAGCTTCTGTGTAGTGGAGTACATGTTGGATTCTGTGGATACAGTCTGGCTGGGGAGTTACCCACCAGGCCTGTTCATCTATGTTCAATTTGTTCATTTGTATGTTACCCTGCTTTTTGGTTTTCTTTGTGGAGTTTGGCACAGAGGAAAATGTAGATGACCATTTTAAGTCCATGTTCGTTTTTTTAAAGAAGAGTTACTGGATTTCCTGTTCTATCCTTACTGAAACACTATTCCTCATTTCTTCTGTGGGTACAATTAGAGGAAACATTAAGATTTCAGGAGGAGAGATCCATACTGGATATTATAGGAATTCTCAATCCTAAGGATTGGAATCATTAGAACTTACTAAGGGAGGTTATGGAATATTTTTTTCCTACAGTTTCTATTTAAGAGTATAGCACAGAATTATCACCTTCCGACCTGGGATATCATTTTTTATCTAACTCAACCTGCCCAGCTTTATTCTGCTTTTGCCATCCTCCTCAGTGCTTTCTCTCTACTGGAGAGAAAAGGCCTCTTTAAAGGAAGAGACTTCTTACTGTGAGCCCTGTTTTACGGAAATTTCTGAAATCACTGAAGAAATTTCAGAAATTTTAGCATCGTTAAAGGAATGTTTTTTTTTTTGTTTTTTTTGTTTTTTTTTGCAGCACTTTTGCAACACTGAGCTTTTAGACGGCGAAAGGAACCCCTAATGAAAGCTTAGATCTGGTTAGCTAAAGACAAGGATAACATTCATAAAAAATTGATAACCCCAAATAAACCATAGGATTTCACTTCCTCCCTATAGATCTGATCTCCTGGTAGGCCCTAGAGTATAAAATAATTAGATTACTCATCACATCAAGGAGCTAGCTTTTTGAGTTTCAGAAAACCAAAGTAGGAGGTAAGGGTATTTTTCTATACCTCTCTGTCTCACAATAGGATTCACTGCAAGACTGCCATAGACACCCACAGAGAATGAAAAGTTGTGGTTATATAAGCTTTGGCCTCTTGTTTTTATTCTTTCTGAATCAGCTAATCTGCAAACCCAGAGTAGCTCATTTGTGGTTTCCTGATTTGCTTGCCGACTTTCCTATGGAACAGATCTTTAAAAGTTGGCATATAAATTTATAGAAATATTTGCTAAACAATCACAAAACTTGTAACCAGGTTGATTATTTTCCACCTCCTTAAGGATATTTTGCTTTTGCCCTTTTTCTTGATACTCTCCCTTTTAAAACTGTAGCTTCTTTACAGAAATTTTTATCTAATTCTTAAAGAAAGAAACCTACTTGAATTTCCTGACTCTACTCCATAATGACTGGATTTAACTCCTTAAAGGAATAATTCTTTAACTTCTAGATTACCAGAAGCTGTGAATGTCCACCTCACCCTGTGTATAAATACCTATGAGTAGAATCTGTAATCTTTTCATCTAATAGGTAGTACTGCCTAGTTGAAACCTTATCCAGATACGACATCAGAGTGTTCATGGATTATTTGGCTTATCACCTTTCTCAAATAGGTTTATAATCCACAGTCACTACTTTTCTTTCTCTACTTTCTTACCATCTTTCAGTAAATACTGTGGCAGACTTTTCCTGCTTATTGACTATCTCTGATATTTCCAATACAAAGAATAAGAGTCAGTTTGATGTTGGTTTTTTCTCCTATGTAACCATACAGTTTTGTAATGAATTCTTTGCATGTATCCTCCACTTAACTCATAAATAAATTAGACAGTCTTGGCTTCTTCAGTATATGAGCTACCTTCATCTAGTTCTTAGGCCCACCATATAATGTTTTGCTTTGTTTTCTGAAAACTCACATAGCTTGTTTCTGTTCTTTAGATCACACCTGGGTTTTAGTGGGCATAATCCATGAAGGTAATAATTTTCCAAACTTTGCTGAGAATATAGAAACAAAGCTTAATTTTAAAATAGTCTGTAAAATACACAAAAATGATCAATGGTTTCTGAATTTTTTCTCACAGGCACAGTATCTGTTCTCTATTTGATTTTCCTTGTCACCTTGAAGGCCATTCGCTTGGGATTTCATTTGGAATTTCATTGGTTTATGCAAACAGAATATTTTGTACCAGGTGAGCTGTTTTGGTCAAATAAAGAATCAGTAAATTACAAAAAAATGTGACCTTTAGTTAACTATTGTTAAAGTATTGCTATCATAAAACAAATAGTGGTATTTTTTGAACAAGCACTGTTTATCAATGCTTAATATTAAGCTAAAAACAGGGGTACAGTTGAAATATCTCTGCTTTTCTTTCAGTTAGGAGTAACCAGGGTCTGTTGTCCTTTCTGCTTTAGAATTGAAGTTCACTGAAGTTATAATGCAATTGAAAAATCAAGAACTCATTTTCTAGACTTTTCTGTGAAAGTACACCCTTAGAATTTCAGAGGTTTAGAACCTGGTCAGTGTTAATATATGTAGATAATACTCTTCATTAACATCATTGTTCTCCTCATGGTTTTTTTTAAATTGTTTTTCAGGCTAATTGAGATGATAATTTTAAGTGTTCCCTCCCTCCTTTTTTCTCTCATGGTTATAAATTGGGAATTTCTTAAGTCACTCAAATTTAGAGGATTAGGAAGCAATGAATGGATAATGCTAAATGAGAGAACAGATTAAAAAATAGAAGTGAGTATTATACTAGTCTCCTGGAAACTAATGAAGAGAAAGTAGTACAAAATCCCCTTGTTTAGAGAGACTGCTTTCTTTCCATTCTTCACCTGTTAATTCAGGCAGTCTAGAATTCAAATTTATTTAGTATCTGATGTTACTCTGTAAAGTCAGCAATTATAATTGTCTACCACTCATTCTATTTCTCTTGCTACAACATTCCTGGGTTTTCCAGGTGTATTGAGTTGGTATTTGTTGAAAGTTGTTTGTTATGGTTACTTGTTTTCAGATCATCTTGGTGCATTAGCTTTGATTTTTTTATTTCTATAAGAAGTTCATAAGTCAGTGTCAATTCGGGATAAAGGAAATATTGGATCTTGAAAGGCATCCTTCTCTTTCAGTTTGTATTTAAAATTGAACACAGATGAAAATGGCGACATTAAGCTAGTGCTTCCATTCATTGATAAAAATAGTCCAGGATGTTTTTTTCTAAAATTAGATCCATACTGATTTATAGTAAGAGTCTTAGTGATAAATGTTTCTGCTAATGATAGGACATGAGAGAAATATGAATGAAAAAAAGAGAGTATAAATATTTAGAAGATGAAAAGGAGAACATATTTAAAAAGAGGTTAAGCCATTTATTTCACTTTTTTTTTTTTTTGAGAGAGAGAGAGAGAGAGAATGAATGGGGAGAGGGAGAGAGAGAAAGAATCTCAAGCAGGTTCCACCCTCAGTGTAGAGCGTGACCCAGGGCTCTATCCCACAACCCTGGGATCGTGACCCAAGCCGAAATCAAGAGTCGGACACGTAACCAACTGAGCCACCCAGACATCCCTCACTTAATTTCACTTTTAAATGATATGAAGGGAGAATCATGAGGATTAAAGAGGCTTGTGTTAATATTTATGGTCCTGAAACTGGTTACTTTATCATGATCGAAGAATTTCTTAGGAATGAAAATATAGCATAAATCTTTTTCAGTAAATCCTAATTTAATTAAGAGTCAGGGAACTTTAGAGGGTATGACTCTTTACTGTCCTGATGAAGAATTCACATAAACTTGTATTCTGATTGAATCTTTATTTATATACTTTTGTTACTTAAAATTCCTTTCTCAATTTAGTGGATCCCATTACTCTTCTTCCTAGGTAATTAGAAAATAATGAGAAAAAAAAATCTCCTCATGTATTTCATCCCATCCTGCCTGCCTCCAAGACTTTATTTCTGTAGTTATCCCTTCTGTCTTTTTAATCATGTATCATCAAAATTTTCCTTTACTCAATTATTCCTATCAGAATATAAATCTGTCTTTCAGTCTAAAAACAAAAGCTCATACGACCCTGCATTCCCCTCTAGCTGTTGTTTCCCTTTAAAGAAAAACTCTTTGAAAGAGTTTTCTGTGCTGTTTCTACTTCTCCTTCCATTTTGCCTTGAACTCATGTCTGTTAGGCTTTTGCCCCAGTCACTCCACTGACAACCAATAACTCCTTCTCTTCCTGCTCAACCTATCAGTAGCATGGGCACATTTGGTCACTGCTTCCATCTTGAAACGTTTTCTATACTTAACCTCTAAAACCCCATTTTCTCTTGATTCTTCTACATGACCACTCTTTCTCATATTTCTGACCGGTGAATTACGGAGTTATCCAGGGTTTTACTCAAGCCTCTTTTATCTCTACTCTTATTCTCTAAGTAATAGCATGTAGTCACCTGGCTTTATATATTGTCTATATGATGACTAGTCCCAATTTTATATCTCTAGCCCAGATCTCTCCCCTGAGATCCATACTCAAATACCTACCTGCCCCTTCTACATCTCCCCTTGGATGTCCACTGGGTATCTCAAATTGAAATTTATGAAAAACAAATACTTGTTTTATTCCTCATCCACCCCCATCCCTCCAACCTGCTTAACCTGCTCTCCCTGGTTTCTGTATTTCAGAAAGTTGTAGCTCCAGTTTTCCACTTGCTCAGGCCCAAAACTTTGGAGTCATACTTGACTGTTCTTTTTTTTTCCCCACCCTACATGTCTGCAAAGCATGTCAGCTGTACTTTTAAAATAAATCGAGGGCGCCTGGGTGGCTCAGTCGGTTAAGCGGCCGACTTTGGCTCAGGTCATGATCTTGTGGTCTGTGAGTTCGAGCCCCGCGTCGGGCTCTTTGCTGACAGCTCAGAGCCTGGATCCTGTTTCAGATTCTGTGTCTCCCTCTATCTGACTCTCCCCCGTTCATGCTCTGTCTCTCTCTGTCTCAAAAATAAATAAACGTTAAAAAATAAAATAAAATAAATCGAGAATCTGACTACTTTTTTTTTTTTTTACGTTTATTCCTTTTTGAGAGACAGAGACGGAGTGTGAGGGAGGAGGGGCAGAGAGAGAGAGACAGAGACAGAATCTGAAGCAGGCTCCAGGCTCCGAGCTGTCAGCACAGCTGTGCGGGGCTCGAGCCCACAAATTGTGAGACCATGACCTGAGCCAAAGTTGGACGCCCAACCAACTGAGCCATCCAGGTGTCCCGGAGAATCTGACTACTTCTTACCCTTTCCACCAAAAAGAATTGTGTCAAGATGCTAATTTCTCATCTGGATTTTTATAGTAGCCTCTTAACTAGTCTCACCCTTTCTACTCTGTCTCACCTTCAGTAGTCTTGTTCTACCCCTAGCAGCCAGAGTGATGTTTTTAAAACACAATGTCCATAAGCCTCTAACGGTTTCCCTTCTCATTCAGAATAAAGCAAGTCTTTATCATAGTCTTGGTCCTATATGATCTGACTCCTGTCTTTCTCTCTGCTATCATTCCCCTACTACTCTCCTACTTATTTAGTCTACTCCAGCCACACTGTCTTCCCTGCTGTTCCACAAGAATGGCAAGCACGCTTGTGTCCCCAAGTCCTTGCACTGTTAACTGTGTACACAATGCCCTTGTCTTTTCGCAGGTATCCATATGGTTAGTATCATTAGAGAGGCCTTCCTTGGCTTCCTGCCCACTCCCACCTCTACCAAATCTTATATGCAAATATTCCTGGTCATCTATATCTTTTAAGTTCTTAATTCTGATACTGAATTGGCACATTAAGGGGTATCTGTTTTTCTAATCTATTTGGGTCCTGAGTTTCAGATAGAAAGTAGCAGAAGTTAAGATAACAAACATTTCTAAAAATGTTTCCAAATTTATTTGTTTCTTAAATTCAGAGATTGAAAGTTCACTTGGTAAGGAATACCTGTATTTTTTTTTAACCTGTGTATCTGTCTCCCTTAAGAAGAATATTAGCTCCTGAGAAAATAAATGTTTCTTTGTTTTTGTTTTCTATAATTCTCTATTACTATTGTACCCCCAAGGCCTATAATAATTCCAAGGGCATAGTGAGTAGTCACTAAACAATGTTGAGTGAATAAATGTGTTTATCCCTACTCCTCCCTAAATGTCATTAAAACAACAGTAAAGAAGTAACAAACAAAGGGGACTGTAGAAGAGACAACAGCAGACAAGAGATAGCAACAGATTGTTAGATGCTGGCAAACTGGAAGATGGTTACACTGACAGCAAAGTAGACAAAGCTGAAATGTAAGTATCTATAGAGAGGGATTCCACTACAGAGGAAGCCATTTTGAGCTACACATTGAAACCCTCAGTATTTGAAGGTTTTTGGGTCACTCACAAAGCAAGAGTAAGGAAAAGGGCCTAAAATGGATAGAATTCCCTGAAAGTTTACATCAGGAGTAGTTGTATTATAAACCCCTTCCTCCTCAACCTAGCAAGAAATGGAAGACTGAATAGTCAGGCTCAGAACTCAGTCCCTCCAAATACAACAAAGGGTGGAAAAAAGGCTCTAGTCTGAAAACAGGGACTAAGCGAAAGTGTATATGCTGAATGGTGAGAAGGTCCTGCCTCCCTGTACCCCTCCAATTCTCTTCTCTTTACTCTTTGGCTCCCAGAATGCTGACAACATAGAATAACAAAGGATTCTCCTCTGTAGAAACTGACAAACCCAAGAGGAAAGACCTAGAGTCTTGGATATTTGGGTTCTCCCAAAGAAATGGCAAGTACCTTGCTTGTATCAGACCATTTAGATGTTTACTAAGTATACATTTTTTTAGTGCTTCACTTTTAAATATTAAAAAATAGACAAAGATCACTAGATATTTGTGGAAAACCTCTTACATGAAAACAAAACTGGGGCAAGAGGGAGGACCTTGAAGGGACAAGAAGAATAAGAGGGAACAAAAGAAAAAACTTTCAAAAAATTACCTTCTCAAAGTGACACAAGACAGTGATATATCCATGAAATAGTATTTGGATGCCAAGGAAGGAAAAAAAGAAGGAGATACCTTGGTCTTAGAAACCAAAAATATAGTAGATGGGGTGCCTGGGTGGTTCAGTCAGTTAAGTGTCAGACTCTTGATTTTGGCTCAGGTCATGAACTCATGGTCCTGAGATTAAGCCTTGTGTTAGGCTCTGAGCTGAGTGTAGAGCATACCTAAGATTCTGTCTCCTTCTCCCTTTGCCTCTACTCCACTCTTATGTGCATGTACACACACACACACACACACACACACACACACACACTCTCTCTCTCTCTCTCTCTCTCTCTCTCTCTCCCTCAATCTCTCTCTCTCTCTCTCTCTCAAAAAAAAAAAAAAGAAAAGAAAAAGAAACCAAAAATATAATGGAAATTAAGAATGCAAAGAAAATTTGGAAGATAAAGCTACCTTCCCAAAATTATATTAGAAATCATGGATGTATGGGAGGAAAAAAGGGAGAGAAGAAGGAGGGAAGGAAGCAAGGAAGGAAAGAAGGAAGGAAGGAAGGAAAAACAGAAAAGATAAGAAAATTAGAGCATTAATCCAGGTAGCCCAATAATGAAAAATAGTTCCAAGGAACAAAGAATATGAAGGGGGAAGAAATTATCAAAGAAATAATTAAACTTTCTTGCAAACCAAAAAACATGAGTTTCTAGATGTACAGGACCCAAAGTGCCCAGCACTGTGAATGAAACCCATACCAGAGCATATCATCATAAGATTTTAGAACACCACAGATAAAGAGAAGACCCTGAAAGCTTCTATGGATGAAGGATAGGTCTTTAAAAAAGGTCTGGGTTCAGAATAATATCAGACTTTAATAACTCCAAAAGCTAGAAAAGTGTCATGAAGGTCTCAGAATAAATTATTTTAACCTAAAATTTCAAATCCTACCATACCCTCACTGAAGTGATAGAGTACAATAAAGCTATTTTCAGAAAGTAAAGTCTCACAAAATTTTACCTTCCGTGAACTCTTTCTCACAAAAAACTGCAAAATGTGCTCCACCAAAAAGCAGTAAATTGCAAACTCTTCTGAGTGGCAGTGAAGGGATAGCCTAGGAAACAGCTGTACAGCAGGCCTAGCGAGCACCCTGCCCAGACCACAGCAGCAGACAGAGCACCCCAGGAAGCAATTTTTCCAAAAGGAAAATGAAATGGAAAAGATTGTTTGATGTGTTGTATGGATAGAGTGGGTAAAGTTTTACCATTCTTCTGGAGAGTTTGGGGAAAAATTAGTGTTAACTAGACAGGCAACCAAAAAGTAAAAACCTCCATATCTCCATAAAAACAGGCCAACAAAAGTATTTTTATATAAGAAAACATAATAATTACTGAATAGTACAGAATAACCATGAAAATTAAAACACTGAATATTGATTTTGTAAAATCAAAATTTGAATTGTGATTTTATGGAGGGGTTAGAGATGGGAAAATGTGAGTGATGGTAGTATTAGAAAAGGACTAAAGTCTTCAGGTAGAAAAGCAATGGATTATGTCTAAAATTTAAAAAATAAGGGAAAAGGAATATAAGCATATTTAAGATAAGAAGTTATAATTAGTTCCCTCTAGGAAACAGGATTTAGGATGGGAGGTATGAAGCAAGAGAATACTGTTATTTTGTTGGGAGCCCTGTAATACTATTTAACTTTTAACAATTAGCACACATTTAAGACTGCTGTTAAGAATACATTTTAACAATGAAAACCTATTAAATGCTTTGGAACTGATTTCACAAAGATTTCAGACACTGATATTCAAGGATTATGGGGTGATTGTCCATTTGATAGCAGCATTGTGTTCATATGCAACCAGAAAAAAATAATTTTCTAACTACATATGATTTAAATAGTTTTGTTATTAATGTTATTAGAAGCAGACTGCATTCTACCGTGCATTCATCGATACTTAATAATGTCTCCAAACATAATGGAATTTTTCTTTTCATATTTTTAATGTGTAGGCCTTACCATTTTTTTGTTTTTGCTTTTGAACTTTTTATTGAAGCATAACATACACATATAAAAGTGCACAACTCATAAGTATTCATCACAAAGAACATACTAGATACCTAGCACCAGATAAAAAACTAGCACTCCAGAAGTCCCATTCAGTATGCCTACCAGCCACTGTCTCCCTACAGTGATAACCACAGTTCTAACTTCTAGCCCTAAAGGAGGTTGTCTGTTGTTTTTTTAACATCACGTAAAAGGAATATAGAACATACATTCTTTTGTGTCTGGCTTCTTCCAATCAACATTATACTGTGATACTGATCCATATTATGTCTGTTTGTAGTTCATTCATTCTCACTGTTATCTTACTATATAACTATACATACCCACAATTTGTTTTATCTTTTACTGTTAAGGGACATTTGTCTCCAGTTGTTTAGTATTATGTTTATTGCAGTACTCTATTCTCCTACATATCTTTGATGAAAATATGCCAGCTTTCTCTTGAGTATTAACCTAGGAGTGGAATTGTGAGGTCAGAGGGTATGCGTATACTCCGCTTTGGTAGATATTACCAAATGGCTTTCCAAAATGGTTGTACACTTAAATGGGTGAAGTGCATATGAATTATATATCAGTAAAACTGTTGAAAAGAATTTCAGCGTTTTTTTCAAATGTTTATTTTAGAGAGAGACAGGATGAGCAGGGGAGGGGCAGAGAGAGGGAAACACAGAATCTGAAGCAGGATCCAGGCTCTGAGCTGTCAGCACAGAGCCTGACACCGGGTTTAAACTCACGGAATGCAAGATCATGACCTGGTACAAAGTTGGACACTTAACCGACTGAGCCACCCAGGTGCCCCTCAGGTTTTTAGGAAAGATGCTCAAAAAGAGTTTTTGTTGGCTAATTGGAAAAAGCTGGATATTTATTCTAATTTGACAAACAACACTGGTATCACCTGACATAGTTAGAAAAGGATCAACTAACAAGTTGCTTCAGGAAGCATTTAATGGTAATAGGGGTTGACTGCTTTGAAAGACAGGAAAGATTAGCTATACTGAAGAGAGCTTATTGAAAACTAATAGATCTTAGCAAAAAGCAAAATCAGTTTGAAGAACAATTTAAAATCAAATTTTGACCACTGATAACAGCTGAAGTCCTTTATTCTGAATAGAAATTAATACCTCTGATTATGAGTCATACATTGTCAAAAAAGACATGGCTCACCGCCCTCCAGGAGCTTACAGTTGAACAGTAAGACCAGTTTGTGAATTAATGATCATAATGCAGAGATATATAAAAGAGACGTAATAATATAGAGAAATTTCATGTAAATAAGAATTAGAAATTAGGGGCACCTGAGGGTGGCTCAGTCAGTTGAGCATCTGATTTTTGAGTTTGGCCTAGGCCATGATCCAGGGTCGTGGGATCAAGCCCCGAGTCATGCTTTGCTCTCTCTTTCTCCCTCTGCCCCTCTCCCCCACTTGCTCTCTCTCTCTAATAATAATAACAAAGATTTAGAAATTAGATATGGGTTCTAAACAGAGAATGTTTTAAGGGCCAAGGAGTTCTTTAAATGAAGAATTGGAGGACGGGGTGTGTTCCACATCAACAGAACAACATGTTTAAGCAATAGCTAAGGCCTGAGATAACATGACCCATTTAGGAAATTACAAGAATTTGGGAGGCTGCAGTGAAAGAATACTTGTTGGGGAAGTGACTCGAGATAAGGATAAAGAGGCAAAGCCCAATTATGAAGAGCTTTCTATTTAACTTAAAAATAACTTTAGTGGGGGCGCCTAGGTGGCTCAGTCGGTTAAGCGGCCGACTTCGGCTCAGGTCACGATCTCGCGGTCTGTGAGTTCGAGCCCCGCATCGGGCTCTGTGCTGATTGCTCAGAGCCTGGAGCCTGTTTCACATTCTGTGTCCCCCTCTCTCTCTGACACTCCCCCGTTCATGCTCTGTCTCTCTCTGTCTCAAAAATAAATAAATATTAAAAAATAAATAAATAACTTTAGTGGCTCAAACCATCTTTCTGTTTTATTTAAGGTTGGCTGAAGTAGGAGATAGTCCTCTATGTCTCCAGGAGGTCAGTAAGGTAGAGGAAAAGTAGTCATATAATTCCCTGCCTAAACATAGGATTCATAATGGAGCTGCTCCAGTCAAATTACTACTACTATTAATAATAATAATAATAATAATAATAATAATTAAAGCTGAGGTCAGAGGTGCTATAGCCTCATTTATTCCCTCTCTCTGAATCAACAATATGTAGAAAAGCAGTGTTAATGAAAACACTGTCAGAACCTGGGGATATAGCTAAAGTACTGCTGAGGTGATAATTCACAGCTGGGTGATGAGTGATCTAGTTTGTATATTGTTGGCTCCTTTGACATAAATGAATTGACCATAAATGTGTGGATATACTTCTGGGGACTCTTTTCTGTTCCATTGATCTCTTTGTCTCTTTTTTGCCAGTACCATACTGTTTTGATTACTATAGCTTTGTCCTGTAGTTTGAATCTGAGATTGTGATGCCTTCAGCTTTATTTTTCCTCAAGACTGCTTTGGCTTGGGGGTCTTTTGTGGTGTCATATACATTTTAGGATTGTTTGTTCTATTTCTGTGAATAATACCATTGGAATTTTAATAGGGATTACACTGAATTGCTTTAGGTGGCATGCATATTTTAACAATAATAATTCTTCAAATACATGGAGATGGCATATCTTTCTATTTATTTCCATTTGTGTCTTCTTCAATTTCTTTCATTACTCTCAGTTTTACCTTATAGGCCTTTCACCTCTTTGGTTAAATTTATTCTTAAGTACTTTATTCTTTTTGATGCTATTGTAAATGTGATTGTTTTCTTAATTTCTCTTTCTAATGGTTCATTGTTAGTGTATAGAAGTACAACAGGGGTGCCTGGGTGGCTCAGAGTGCGACTTCAGCTCAAGGCATGATCTCGTGGTTCATGAGTTTGAGCCCCACATCGGGCTCTGCATTGCACTAACAGTGTGAAACCTGCTTAGGATTCTCTGTATCCCTCTCTCTCTGCCCCTCTCCCACTCGCACTGTCTTTCTTAAAAATAAAGAAATATAAGCTTAAGAAAAAAAGAAATGCAACAGGTTTTTGTGTGTTGATTTTGTATCCTGAAATTTTACTGAATTTATTTCTTAGTTCTAACAGTTCTTTAGTGGAGTCTTTAGAGTATTCTATAGCCAATATACTGTCATCTGCAAATAGGGACACTTTTACTTCTTCCTTCCTGATTTGGGTGCCTTTTATTTCTTTTTCTTGTTTAATTGCTGTGGCTAGGATTTCTGGTACTATGCTGAATAAGAATGGTGAGAGTGAGCATCCTTGTCTTGTTCCTAATCTTGGTGAGCAAGATTTCAGCTTTTCATTGTTGAGTATGATGTTGGTCATGCCCTTTATTACATTGATGTACATTCCCTCCATACCCAGTTTGTTGAGAGTGTTTATCATAAATGGATGTTGAAATTTGTAAAATGCTTCTTCTGCATCCATTGAGATGACCATATGATTTTTTATCCCTCGTTTTATTAATGTGGGGTATTAACTGATTGATTTGTAGATGTTGAACTCTCCTTGCATCCCTCAAATAAATCCCACTTAATCATGCTGTATTATTCTTTTAATGTATTATTGAAAACAGTTTGCTAATGTTTTGTTGAGGATTTTTGCATCTGTGTTCATCACGGATACTGGCCTGTAATTTTCTTGTAGTGTCCTTGTCTGGATTTGATATCAGGGTAATATTGCCCTCATAAAGTGAGTTTACAAGTGTTCCCTCCTCTTTTATTTTTTGGAAGAGTTTAAAAAGGATTAATATTAATTCTTCTTCAAATATTTGGTAGAAATCACCAGTGAAGACATCTGGTCCTGCCTAGACTTACTTGTCTTTATTGAGAGATTTTTTATTACTGATTCAATCTCCTCAGTAGAAACTGGTGTGTTCATATTTTCTATTTATGATTCAGTCTTGGTAGTTTGTATGTTTCTAATAATGTATTAATTTCTTCTAAATTGTCTAATTTGTTGGTGTGTATTTGTTTACAGTAGTCTTTTATAGATTTTTATTACTGTAGTATCACTTGTGAAGTCTTCTCTTTCACTTATGTTTTTTTAATTTTTAAATTTTATTTTTGGAGAGAAAGAGAGCGAGCACATGAATGGGAGAGAGGGGCAAAGGGAGAGAAAGAGAGAGAATCCCAAGTGGGCTCCACATCCAATTTAGGGCTCAATCCCATGATCCCGAGATTATGACCTGAGCCAAAATCAAAAGTCAGACAGTCAACTGACTGAGCCCCCCAGGTGCCCCTATTTATAATTTAAGTCCTCTCTCTTTTTTCTTGTTTAATACAGCTAAAGGTTTGTCTGTTTTGTTTATCTTTAAAAAAAAAAACAGCTCTTAATTTTATTGATCTTTTCTGTTGTCTGTTTAGTGTCCATTTCATTTATCTCTGCTCTCCTCTCATTTCTACCCTCTTGTTATTTTTACTTTCTTCTACTACTTGAGGTTAATTTGTTCTTTTTTCTTATTATTACTTGAGGTTTAAAGTTGGTTGTTTATTTGAGCTCTTGTTTTCTAATGTAGATGTTTATTACTATAATTTTCCCTCTTAGAACTGTTTTTGCTTCATCTTTTAAGTTTTGATATATTGTGTTTCCATTTTCATTTGTCTCAAGATATTGATATCTCTTTTGATTCCTTCTTTGGCTCATTGGTTGTTCAGTAACATGTTATTTAATCTCCACATTTGTGAATTTTCCATTTTTTTTTCCTGTAATTGATTTCTAGTTTCATACCATCATTGGAAAAGATGCTTGGTATGATTTCAAGCCTCTTAAATTTGAGATATGTTTTATAGGCTAACATGTGATGTATCCTGGAGATGTTCCATGTGCACTTGAGAAGAATGTGTATTCTGTTATTGGATGGAATGTTCTGGAAATGTCTGTTAAGTACATCTGGTGTAATGTGTCATTTAAATCCAATATTTCTGGGGCGCCTGGGTGGCTCAGTCGGTTAAGCGTCCGACTTTGGCTCAGGTCACGATTTCGCGGTCCGTGAGTTCGAGCCCCGCGTCGGGCTCTGAGCTGATGGCTCAGAGCCTGGAGCCTGCTTCCGATTCTGTGTCTCCCTCTCTCTCTTCCCCTCCCCCGTTCATGCTCTGTCTCTCTCTGTCTCAAAAATAAATAAAACGTTAAAAAAATTTTTTTTAATTAAAAAATAAATAAATAAATCCAATATTTCCTTTTTGATTTTCTCTCTGGATTATCTATTCAATGTTGAAAGTGTAATATTGAAATCTTACACTTTTATTGTATTATTATCTATTTCTCCCATCAGATCTGTTCATATTTCCTTTATACGTTTAGGTGTTTTTATGTTGGGAGCATAAATATTTGCAAATGTTATACCTTCTTGATGAGTTGATCCCTTTATTATTATATAATGACCTTCTTTGTTTCTTATTACAGTCTTAGATTTAAAGTCTATTTTGTCAGATATACATATAGCCCTGCTTTCTTTTGGTTTACATTTGCATGGAATATCTTTTTCCATCCCATCACTTTCATTCTATTTGTATGCTTAGTGCTGAAGTGAGTCTCTTGGAGGCAGCATCTGGTTGGGTCTTATTTTATCCATTCAGCCACTCTGTGTCTTTTGGTTGGAGAATTTAATCCATTTACATTTAAAATAATTATTGATAGGTGTAGACTTAATACTGTCATTTTATTAATCGATTTCTGGTTGTTTTGTAATTTCTTTGTTTCTTTCTCTTTTGCTCTCTTCCTTTGTGATTTGATGACTTTGAATTTTTACCGAAGAGTTTTTCTATTGTTTCTCTGCAAGGAATATGGTCATGTGAATAATATTTTATCATCTTTCTAAAAATGGTACCTCTGTTACTATTACATAAATATAATGCTGACTGTTGATCTGAAGTGATGATGTTATCCTTGAATGCACAATTTATTAAGAGTTGATTTTGGGGGAGGGTGCCTGGCTGGTTAAGTCAATAGGGTGTGCAACTCTTGATCTCCGTGTTGTAAGTTCGAGCTCCACGTTGAGTGTAAACTACTTAAAAATCTAAAAAACTTTTTTAAAACGCTGATTTTTTTAAAGCAGAAGTTGGAGTTACCTCCACATTTTATTTTATTGGTTACATGTAAAAAATTTTAAAGATTACAGGCAGTAAAGGGGAGAATTTTCTTAAGAAAAATATACTTGGAATTGTTTCCACAAATAAAAATTCAGATAAAAGATAACAGACCAACAAAAACTTTATAGAAAACTAAAGTGTATAATTTTTAATATCTTACATCTTGATTTCTTTTAGAAGCTAGTGCTTAATTCTTATTTTCTTTGCTAAAATATTATGGCAAAAAGTCAATAGACTTTCTTTTTTTGTTTCTACTTTTTACACAAGGAATCTCCCCAAGATGACTTGTTCTCCACTTTGTCATCTACTCTGTCCAGATCTAGCACTGTTTTCATGTAAATCAAGGCCTTATTCCCCCTTACAGCATTTTTTTTCATTTTTGTGTTAGTAGACCTCAAAGACAGAAAATAACAATGCTTTTGAAATATTGTCTTATTATTCTTATTTCATCGTAACTTTGGACTTATTGTAGAAAATTAAGAGAATATAGGTAAGTGTTTAATTTAAAATAAATTCCACTAGTCATGGGGTGGCTCAGTTGGTTGGGCATCCGACTCTTGATTTCACCTCAAGTCACGATCTCATGGTTCGTGAGTTCAAGCCCCATGTTGGGCCATGTGCTGACAGCATGGAGCCTGCTTGGGATTCTCTCTCTCCCTCTCTTTATGTCCCTCTGCCACTTGTGCTCTCTGTCTCTCTCTCTCTCTCTCAAAGTAAATAAATATTTAAAAAATAAAATAAATCCCATTAGTCAGAAGTAACCACTATTTAAATTTTTGTGATTATCTCTCCATTTTTTTTCTATGCATATATATACATATATATGCACACAAAATATTTTAAATAAATGTAAAATCATACTATGCATGCTACTTAAATCATGTACATTTGCCTTGGTGTTAAATAATTATCTAGAACATAATTCATACATACTGTATACCACTGAGCAACTGTATCATAGTTTAACCATTCCCCTCTCTGTAGACATTTAAATTATTTCTAGTATTTTTAAGCAATGCTTTTTTAGATTAGCCTTTGAAAAATTTTAGATGACTAATTCTCCCTTTTCTGATTCATTTTCTAAAAGTGTTTTTCTGACAGATTCAAATATTAGAAGAGGAAGACCTTTAGAGTTAGACCTAAAATTGAATCCTGCTTCGCCACACATTAGTTGTGTGACCTCAAACAGGAATATCTGATATAAAGTACCCTCACAGAGTAGTCTTCTCTTGATTCCTTTTTTGTTTTGTTTTGTTTTCAAGTACTTTGCTCAAGTATAATGCTAGACTTGACAAACTTTGTAAAGGCATTTTAATGTTATTATTCCCTGGATAAAGCAAAGACAACTAATTTTTCATAATCAACTTTTGGCCACTAACATTCATTTTCTACTTGTCAGTTTTAATGTGGGGTTTTTTCACTCTCTTTTTCTCCTAGAGATAAGATTTCAGTTTCCACAGCTGACTGGAGTGCTTACCCTTGCTTTCTTTATTCATAATTGTATTATCACACTCTTGAAGAACAACAAGAATCAAGAAAATAATGTGAGTAATTGTCAGAGGAATTACATTTTGTTATTGGATCTTAATTCTTAAATTTAAACCATAGAGCAGTGGTCTGAGCAAACTTTTTCTGTAAATGTTTTGATGGTAAATATGTTAGGCCTTGTGGGCCATACAGTCTTTGTTACAGCTACCTAACCCTGCTGCTATGTCATGAAAGTAACCACAAACAATATTTAAGCAAATGGATGGTGGCTGTGTTTCAAGAAAACTTTATTTACAAAAACAAACAGTGGGCCAGATTTCATCATGGACCATAGTTTGTCAACTCCTGCTGTAGAGTAATTACTAAAAAAATAAAGAGGCATGCTAATAGCCAACAGTGGTGATAAAGTCTTTTTTATCTAAAAGATCATGGAAAAAAATGAAACAAAGAATAGGTGGGACAAATGGAAAACAAATAGCAAGATAATAGATTTAAACCCAGCCATGTTGGCAATAACTTTAAATATAAATGGTGGAAATGCTGCAATTAATGGATAACAGACTGGGGATGCCTAGGTGGCTCAGTCACTTAAGCATCTAACCTTTGATTTCAGGTCAGGTCACGATCTCATGGTTCATGAGTTCGAGCTCCACATTGGGCTCTGTGCCTACAGCGCAGACCCTGCTTGGGACTCTGTCTCTGCCTTTCTCTCTCAGTCTCTCAAAATAAGTAAAAACTTAAATATACATATATACGTGTGTGTGTGTGTGTGTGTGTGTGTGTGTGTGTGTGTGTGTATTACACCAAACTGATTAAACTACAAGACCTAACTACAGTTGACCTTGAACGGGGGTTAAATAAAGAGTGCTGACAGCTACACCCTCCACCGCCATAGTCATAAACTTGTATATAACTTTTCCCCAGAGCTTAATTGCTAATAGCCTACTGTTGACCAGAAACTTCATTGATAACATAGTTGATAAACACATATTTTATATGTATTATGTATTTTATACTGTATTCTTATAATAAAGTAAGCTAGAGAGAGGAAAATGTTACTAAGAAAACCATAAGGAAGAGAAAATACATTTATGTTACTGAACTGAAACTGTTGGAAAGAATCTACATATAAGTGGACGTATGTAGTTCAAACCCCTGTTCCACGGTCAACTGTATGTGTTGTCTGGAAGAAACTTAGTTTAAATATAAAGATATGCCATGCAGACACTAGACATAAAAAAGGCAGGGTAACTGTTTTAATATCAGACAAAGTCAACTTCAGAACAAGGAGTATTGCTGGAGATAAAGAGCAACATTACATAATGATCTTTAGGGATCAGTTCATCAAGAAAACATAGTAATCATAAATATGTATGCACCCAGTGACAGAGCCTCCAAATAAATGGAGCAACTGTCAAAACAGAAAGAAGTAGACAAATCCGCAATTATAATTGGAGATTTCATTACCCCTCCCTTAATAATTGATAGAATAGAAAATAAATAAGGATATAAAAAGCCAAAACAGTATTAACCTACTTGATGTAATTAGCATTTTTAAAGGTCTTCTCTCAAGCAACAACTCAATGCACATTCGTTTCAAATGTTCATGGAACATACAACATAGACTATATGCTAGGAAATTGAATAAATCTCAATAAGTTTAAAAGGATTGAAATCATACCAAGTAAGTTCTTTGACCACATTGAAGTGAATTTAAAAATCACTAACAGAAAGAAATTTTGAAAATTGACTAAATACATGGAAATTAAATAACAGCTTCCTAAGTAAGCAATGAGTCAAAGAAGAAATCACAAGGAAAATTGGAAAGTACTTTGAGATTACTGAAAATGAAGGTACAACATAGCAAAACTAATGGGATGCAGCCAAAGCAGTGCTTAAAGGGAAATTTATAGCTATAAATATCTACATTAAACAAGAAGAAAGATCTCAAATCAATAACCTAACCTCTACCTTAAGATAGTGAAGAAGAGCAAACTGAACCCAAAGTAAGCAGAAGTTAAGGAGTTACTTGTGGCCTTGTCTGCAGATTTTGAACTCAGTTTGATGGCTTCTAACCATGTAAATGAAAACCATGGTGAAGCTCTATTAGAGGCCTATATAATTGTTACTGAAATAAAAAGGAAAAAGAGTTCACTGTGCCTGGGAATTCTGAGAAGGCTTCAAGTAATGTTTGGCAGGGTCATTTTGAAGCAAAAATCCTAAGTAGAAGGAAGTTAGTTCTCAAATTAGAGCAAAAATATAAGTCAGCGTCTCCCATTTTCATGTTTACTATTAACTGGTAACACATCTGGCATATTGCCTGTAAATGGGATTGAGTAAATCTAGATTTTCCAAACTTTCTAATTTGGTGACCTTCAATTTTTTTTGATATGTAAAAATAGTATTATGTGATACCTGCCTCTCAGGGTTTTAATCACAATTAAACATTATAAAATAGGAAAAGTATTTAACATGCTGTCGTGTACAGTAGGAGCTAGAAATTTTTTGTTTCTGTGCCCCTCCTTCTTTTTCTCCTGACATTACATACCGTGGATCTCTCAGCTAACAGGGGAAAGTATTTTCCCATTCAGAGTCTTTCCAGTACTTTAAAACTTGTTTTGTAATGAGAACATATTAATTCTTCCTATAATGTTAATAGGGTAGATCCCCAGAAAAAATATATAATTGAACCATGTCAATTCGTTC
Source organism: Neofelis nebulosa (assembly GCF_028018385.1). Lineage (NCBI taxonomy): Eukaryota > Metazoa > Chordata > Mammalia > Carnivora > Felidae > Neofelis > Neofelis nebulosa. The sequence continues at coordinate 116,216,757 of NC_080782.1, forward strand.
TTTATCTATTCTCTCATCACTGAACTAGATTTTAATTTTAAAACTGGCTTTTCACCAAGGGTTCATAGTAATACAAGAAAGTCATGTGTAGAATGTTGCTTCATTGTTTAATAAGAACCATAATTGGGATATTCTTTATTAAATTGCTTAACATCTTTCATGCACGGGCTGTAGAGAATTATTTCTTTGTGTTCAAGACTAGGAAAAGTTTCTCCTAATGAACTCATTATTTGACAAGGATCATATAACTACTCTTGTTTCTGTTTTTGCCATGACTTCTGGAAAACTTAAGAATTATCATTTGGTATACCTTTTCTTAGACACAACTTACTTTTAGAGTCTTTATCTTTCCTCTCACATTAGATTTAGTTTTTATCTTGAAAATGTTTAGTCTCATTATACTTATACTTTTGTCATAAACAGTTTTAAATCTTCCAAGGGAATAGGAAAAATAATCTTATTTATCCTAAGTAAGTATTCGGAACTTTAGGATATAAGGGGAAATTGAATATATATTTTTAAAGTTCTCTACTTTTAAATCCCTTCCTTCTTCTTCACAAGTTCCCAGACTAATTGCCACTTGAACAAAGCTACCTACTCCAAGTTTTAGGAAGTTTATAAATATATGTGTAAAATATCTGCTTCAACTCTGCAGGAAATCTGTATATCTCATTAACAGTATGTTCCTTGGTGCTCACTAAGTCACGTATCTATACTAATCAACTCTTCTCACACCAACTTAGACCAAGTGCCCTAGAAACCCACTTGGTGAGGTGTAGAATTCTCATGTATTGGATCATTCTATCCATAAGGCTGTGCTTCTCAAACTTTACCACTAAAGTCTCCTAATGACAGAGAATACCTTGTATACCTGGGAATCTGTAGGTGAAGAACACAACTTAGACAAATTCTCATGTTTAATTTTAAGCATGCATGTACATTTTTATTGTACTCTAAATTATTTTGTCTTACTAGAAAAGTCTTAAAATCATGAGTTAAGTTATAAACAGACCTTACTTTACACACTTCCTATATGCATGACTTATAGTTACTTTGGTTTAGTTAAATTACCTCAGTCCCCCTAACAACATGGTTCAAATTCCAATTACCACAGGATTTGAACTATGAATACTTACATAAACTAGTAGCTACCTGCCTTTCAGTTCACAAATCACTACTGAAATAACAGGCATATGTCATGATTCATTACCATTCACATCACTTCTTTCTGAGTCTGTCAGAGATTGGTCACCACACATCTCTAATTCACTTTACACACAGACTGCCAAGCAGATGGTTGAGTTGCCCCCTTGTAACCTGGTCGTAAATCCAGATAATATTTTACAAAAATGGAAAATTGAGAGAGGGAATTGGCCAAAAAAGGTGAAAGTGCAATAATGAACACAAAGTGATAATACTGGAAATACAATTTGAATGAAACATAGATGGAGTCATAAAGGAAACATCTGCTTGTGGAAAGGTAGACACTGCTGCCATTTGAGACCCTCCAGATGGGCAGTCACAGGAACTTGGGGAAGATGAACCTCTCACTGAATGAAGGAAATGGTTGTGATGAGAAGAACGAAGTTGTTCCCAAGGAAGTGACACCAGCAGAAAACGTCACACTGAAAGAATTCTGAGATACTTCACAACTTTGAAAGCACAAAGGATGGAAATGGTGGAAAGCAATGCAACCTTAGAAGGAAGGAATATGACAATTCACTAAGGTGTAGAAAAGATGGTTGTTGTAGATTGTAATTATACTATGAGAAGGAGGAAACAGTTCAAACTGTCCTTGGTAAGTTTTTACAAATAAATAAAACACTTTAATTCTCATTGTTTCCGAGGTTTTAAAATAGTATATTAAATAAATAGTACTTTTACTATCTTTTTCATTTCCTTTTAAATTTGTAACCAACGGAGTTTTTAATGTTTTGACAAAAGTTGTTAAAGATCATGGAACAATCATAATTTTTCTCATACATTATTGTGATCGCAGTGCACATTTTTTTTTAACATCTGATAATTTATTTCTTTATTTTTTATGTTTTATTTTTATTTTTGAGAGAGAGTGAGAGGGCAAGTGAGCAAGAGGCAGAGAGAAGGAGAGAGAGAGAGAGAATCCCACAATGGCGGGGGGGGGGGGCGGTATGGAGAGGGAGAGAGAGAAGCGGGGCTCACCCAAAGCAGGGCTTGACCTCACTTAATGTGGGACTTGAGATCATGACCTGAGCCACTGTCAGATGCTTAATGACTAAGCCACTCAGGCGCCCCAACAACTGATAATTTATTGAAATCATTGGTGTCAGTATCTATAATAGTGACTTTGACCACTTGATATTTAATAGTATCTGAAGGGCTAAATAATCTCTGAAGGACTGTGCAAGTCAGTATGTGGCTTATGGATCCTCGTCTGGAAACGACTTTGGAAAATCTTAGGAATCTTAGTACCTTCTGCCCAAGGAGTTTTTCTTGTAGTGACTCTCAGAGTCCTGGTAGGCCTCTAAACTGGTTCTTTGATATTCTTTTCCTTTGTGCCTCAGATCGAGTCAGCATGAAGCTTCCCCAGGGAATATACATTGTGGCTGATTAGGGTAATTCATATTCGATTAATTCCCACCTCAGGTTTTTTGGGAGTCTTTCCAGTGTCTGTAAGCCATGGCTGCAGTGCACAACTTTCGGACTACTTGTTCCTGGGTGAGAGCGAACAGCGGTAAGACAGGAGCAGGTGGACCTCAGCTGTGCTGCAGCTGCCACCACATCTTCCTCAAAAAGGTGTCCAGGCAGATTTAGTCTCATCCTACTGTGAAAAGACAGGACAGCCTATACTTAGCTTTGCATTTCCTAAAACTCTTATGTAGAATTGCTTTTCTGGAAATGCACACCAGTGTATCTAGAGGTGAGCATTCCCCAGTGGGAGAAACTCAGCACTGCTCAGAGAGATAGACTCAGTTCATGGTTTCCCAAGGATTATAGAAGAGTTTCTGCCTTTCCTAGTGGAACACTCAGTGGGCCTCAAAAATCTGTTTTTTTATGTAAATACCATAAAATGAGTTCTTGTTTCTGCTGAGTTTTGGGACTAGCACTTTGTACAACTAGTATGTGAGGTTCAGCTGATAATATTTGACTCAAGTTTTATCCTTTGTAGGAAATATTTTAAAAAGTAAAAGCTTAAAAGTTTAAATGGTCGATGGTTTCTTACTGTCTTAATTGAAACTATGGTATGAAATGTGGTCTAGCTTTCAAAAAATCAGACTTCATGTTAACTTCTTAAAATGTTAGTAACTACTAACGATAAACATTTGTGAAGCACTTGGTGCCAACAAAATTCTAAACACTTTAAATACATGTAAATATATATACTCTCCTTTTGATTATACTGAAATTAGCTTATATACTTGCATAAGCTAAGCTAAATGGGTACTATGTTCTGAGAAAAAATTGGTCATTTGGTTTATTTAATGACTATACTTTTCAGTGGGTTTCAGTAAGGAATTTAACTCATAGAAGTCCTGTTAATATTATGATTTATTTTCTTGAGATTTAAGCCAGAAAATGTGAAGCTTGTCAGGGACTCTGACTTGTTAATATTAATATTATGTTAGTCATTCAGAGCTCAGTAAACAAAGGTTGAAAGTAGAGAAGAAGGGGATGCTTGGGTGGCTTGGTTGGTTGAGCATCTGACTTCGGCTCAGGTGATGATCTAACCATTCCCAAGTTTGAGACCTGTGTAGGGCTCTATGCTGACAGCTCAGAGCCTGAAGCCTATTTCAGATTCTGTATCTCCCTCTCTGTCTCTGTCCCCTCCCCTGCTCATGCTCTGTCTCTCTCTCTCTCTCAAATAATAAACATTAAAAAATTTTTTTTAATAAAAGAAAGAGAAGAAGGCAAAAGAATAAAAGGGCCTCATTTTGTTCTGTATAAACTACAGTCGGACTTGGATGCAAAGACATTTGTGAAGGAGAGCAATGAGGCTCCTAAACAGGTGTAATGATCAGATTTTTCAGGTTTGTTAAGTTTGATTTAATTTCATGGGTTTTTTTTCACTAAACATGATTTTTTTTTATGTGTAGCTAAATGGGATATGATTTCTATTCTTTAGTAAGGCATTCCTTACCAAAAGAAAACCAAAAAAGTTGTAGAGTTGAAGATCATCCAACTCATTCTTTTTCTTTCTTTTTTTTTTTTTTAAAGTGTATTTATTTTGAGGGAGCAAGAGTGGGAGATGGGCAGAGAGGGAGAGAGAGAGAGAATCCCAAGCAGGCTCCACACTGTCCACGCAGAGCCCAACTCAGGGCTCAACCCCGTGAACCATGAGATCCATGACCTGAGCAGAAATCAAGAGTCAGACGCTTAACAGACTGAGGCACATAGGCACCCCTCAACTCACTCTTTTTCATCAGAATATGTAGTCTCTGTAACCATCCGGAAAATGATCCTGGATTTGTGGACTAATCTCTTGGTATTTCCTTATGATGTTTGAATTAGAACGTACACAGTGCTTTTTGTTTGTTTGTTTTGCCTGTCTTTATTTAGTTTCACACCCTGCTAGTTCTTTAAAAATAATTTGAGATGGTTTCTATCTTAATTTGTTATTTACTTTTTGCTTCTTCATATTAATCTGTGTAGTTTACTTAACACTACGTCATCAGAAGTTTTGATGTAAATGTCTGGGGTAGTTCTGTGTGGTCAGTTTCTGTCATTTTTGTTAGTAAATGCTCCACTGGATATTATTTTCACTATGAACAGTATGTGGAACAAATTATAAACCATAATTTGAGAAGCAGAATGTGCTTCCAGCACCACTTGTGCCTCCTTGTAAAGCTGGTCCTCATTCTGAGGTGGCGTTCTTCGCATCATTAATTAGTTCCCTACCATCGCCCTGCCAGCCATTGCTCATTCATGAGGCAGAGTAGGTTACCTAATTAATGTGTAGGATTCATACTGTCATTTGTACCTCTTTTTAAACCTATTTTTTACTTTGAGACTTGCCTAACAGATAGCTTTTTTCTACCCTTTTCCAATAAATGGGCTTTTAAGAGGCTATATCTCCAGGCCAAGTACAGTGATGGCTTGTATTCAAGCCAAAGAATAACAAAACCCACATGTGTGCATGGTATTCATAGGTGGCATGTTTCCCAGGATCGTGCTAAACCTCAGCTGCTTTCATATTAAAACATCTTTTCTGTTCTTTAGAGTAGTTTCAGATGAAAACAGATATGCAACTCTTGACCTAGTTCTATTGAATGTACATTTCAACTACTATAAAATGGACTTTTCTGATTTTAATATTTCTCTTGCATCTCTGTGTATTCAGTTGTATCCTTTGTTACTCATAACTTGTTACCTCTTTATCTTTGTTCTCTGTATTATTTACTAACTACGACACAAATGCATTCAAGACTGATCATTTCTCCATTGCAGTAGTAAGGGCATGCAATTTGGAGCCATAACATCTTTGATTTGAATGCTGACTTCACCAGCTACTGTCTTTGTAACCATGAACAAGTTTTGTAACCTTGCTGCACTAGTTTACTCATCTATAAAATGAAGAAATGTATCATACTTACATTTAATGAGATAATACATATAAAGGGCTTAGTGCATAGTGTAACACCTAGCCAATGTAATAACTGCCTAATAACTATAACCAGGTTAGTTATTGTTTTTTCTGTACATTTACTAGGTTCTATCTGTGTGCCTCGTATTGTCCTGGGCAATGAGGATATAAAGACGAAAAAGACACAGTCCTTGTCCTCAGGGATCTCATAATCTAGTAATATGGAACAACTTATACATAGAAAAATTAACATAACAACATAATACAAGAACCATTAACCTTGGCTACTTTTTGGGTGTTGAGGGACATTTTGTTTCCACTTAAGATCTTTCATATTGTGAACATATATTACTTTTATAATAAAAACTAATGACAACTGCAATACACTCTAAAAGGTGCTGCATTTCAAATATGTATTCAGTGCTATAAGAACAGGAAAGCAGGGGGCACCTGGGTGGCTCCGTCAGTTAAGAGTCTGACTTCAGCTTAGGTCATGATTTCACAGTTGGTGGGTCCAAACCTTGCTCTGGACCATGTGCTGATAGCTCAGAACCTGGAGCCTAGTTTGGATTCTGTGTCCCCCTCTCTCTCTGCTTCTTCCCCACTCATGCTATCTCTGTATCTCTCAAAAATAAACATTAAAAATGAAAATTAAAATAATAATAATAAAAAGAACAGGAAAGCAGAAGGAAAAACTATCTGTTTAGGAAGCTCTTGCATCTTAGACTTTTCATCTTCATCAGACTGTACCCAGAGTCTACTAAGGTACACATCTTTTTAGAAAGCCTGGCCAAAATAATGTGGCAATTAGGTGCTATTATATAGGCTGAAGACTGTATAGCTGTCTCTGACACAGCCATCTTGGCCTCCTGAGATTTTGCATTTTATAAGACTACCTCTGTTTTTGACTGGTGTTGAGTAGGTTGAAAGTAGGACTTTTTTTTCTTTTAAGTTTACTTATTTATTTAGAGAGAGAGCATACAAACATGCAGGAGGAGCAGAGAGGGAGAGAGAAGATCCCAAGCAGGCTCCATGCTGTCAGCACAGAGCCCGATGTGGTGCTCAAACTCATGAACCACAAGATTGTGACCTAAACTGAAACCAGGAGTCAATCACTTAACTGACTGAGCCTTCTGGGTGCCCCAGTGGTAGAAGGACTTTTAAACATCATAACAGGAGACTACTACCCTTTGCTATGAAAGTTAGAGTTGCCAGATTCATTTCTGTTCATCTTATACAAGACCATGAGACAACCTTAGGAGTGACTGAAGGCTAGCCTGAAATGGGCCCTAGGCTTCGTGAACTTTAAAGAGGAAAGACTCTGAAAGCCCCCTGGAGTTTTGGTAAGCCACTCCTTCCGCAACCCTAAACAGTTAGAAGCTTTTTGAGAATGCTAGAATCATCCTGCATAGTCTAAGCTCCTGTAGCTTCTTAGGCCTGTCCACCATGTAGTTCAGGGTAGAGAATCCTGGTTTGTTTTCAAGTTGATTGTCTACTTAGACCTAACATTAGGATTTCTCATAGTTTGTTACTTGCTTTTAAGTGAATTTATCAACATTCAAGTTTATAAGTTTCTACTATTGCTCAACCCATTTAAGGAAAGAGTCGTCCAAAAGATCAGTAATGTTCCTTAATGCCAAATGTTCACTTTTCTTATAGTGTTATCAAACTAAAGTAAAATTGTATATAATTTTTTTCTTATCTGTTTTCTTAGCTTTCAAAGCAATTTGTGTTTAAAATGAAAAATGAATAGGCTTCTTGCCATAATTTAGTTGTGGTGAATTGTTTGGCTGTAACTTTAGTGGTGATGGAGACCAGATTCGTGAGCTGTGGGATCTGTTCTGTTTGGATCTGACAGCTGGCTGCGTTAAATATCTTGGAGCTTTTTACTTCATATGGGGGTAGGAGGTCAGGAGGGTAGGAGCAGCAGTGGAAGAAAGCAACCCACTTGATTTAATATGCTGCATTTGTTTACTGCTTCCAATAATAACATTGTGCAGCTGTTTGAACAGCTGCCTTTTGATTTCCTTTTGTTTACTGTTTAGGTTTATTAAGCTTGTCTTTGATACCTGCTTACTGTCTGCCCTTTAACTAGCATTTCTTCTTTATTAAATATATTTTTTAATGTGTACCAGTTTCTTTCAGCCTAGGCATGCTTTGATGGTTTAACACAGTCATTTTACTAAAAGAAGGAATTTTAATTCTGTCGGTCATACTGAAGATGGCTTATTTTGCTTTCTTATTGTCCCTTAGCTTTATTATTTTTAGTGAAATGTTTTTATAATTTGGTAAATAAATTACCTTAGAAATTAGTCATAATTTTCTGTTGAGTCACCACTTATGTTAATTTACTAAATCTGCTAACTTGTAGCTTAATCTGCATACTCCAAAATAGTAAAAAAAAAAAAAAAGTCAGGTTAATTGTAAAGTATGTGAATTTTGTTTTATTTAGTTTCTGTGAACAGATTGGATACCTGGAAGGCACATACACACAAACACACATAGCAAAAAGATAAATCTTGTATTTATTTGTCAGTTTTCTTCTTTAGTCTATTCAGGCAGACTTAACTGCAAATTTATTCAGTATCATGGGAATTTTGTTCTCTTTTTACAGGTGAGAGACTTGTCCATTGCTTATATGCTGGTGACATTAACCTACCTCTATATTGGAGTCCTGGTTTTTGCTTCATTTCCTTCACCACCATTAACGAAAGATTGCATAGAGCAGGTAAGGCACTAGGTACCCTCTCTTTGTGATTGTTTATACATTCATATCTGCAAAGCAGGCAGGGTGAGACAGTAGCAAGATATAATACCAGACAGACCTGGGTTTGAATACCATCTCTACTATTTACTGTACATGTGAGAATTTAGGCACCTTCCCTATCCTTTCCGAACTTCAGTTTTCTATCTCATGAAGCAGTATAATACATACACCATAGATTTTTAAAGAGATTCTTGAGAAAGCATACTGTATGCTGGCCTCTTTTGGCACTCAAATAGATGATTCCTATTGTGTGCATACTATTATTATTGTTTGGAAAACTGTTACTAGTGCTATTCATGAATTTATAAAACCTCCACTGAGAATACATTCAATCTCCTTATTTTGCAAAGCCCAGATCTGGAAATGTCCTGGATAATCTGATGTCTTTGCTCATCAGTCCCCAATAATAGGTCTAACACTCATTTTGTACTGCATGGCAGCCAGTAAAACAAAGAAAGACTATTTAACCATTAAAAAGAGAGGGAAAGACAGAATGAATAAAAGGAAAAAATTACAAAAAAGTTGCTATAAGTAATACTTTATTTGATTTGGCCTATCATAAATTTAGGAATAGTATAGTTTCTAGTTTAATGTGACTGACTGACAGATTTCTCACAAAAATAGCATTTTACAGATGGCTTTTTTCTAGTCTCCAATTCCTCCAATAAGAAATTCCTCCAATAAGAGTGTTGTGGAATATACAGTGTGATTTATTATGGATGAATTATAAGAGTTATTTCAGCATAATAACATTAATAATGTTCTCATCTTTATAAGAGAAATAAGTTTGAGTTATTACTGTTATGATAGCTTGAAATGTTCTTCTCTTGATTTCCTTGATTCCAGAAGTTCTTTGGCAGGAAGATGCTTGCTGAAAATTCCCCCAATGTGAACAATCCCATATAAAGGCCACTCCCTTGGGAATAGGAATAGCTATGGTATTCTTATTTGAAAATTAAAAAAAAAAAAATTCTGATTAACTTTTTTTTAGATGCCAAACTAAAATGGATAAAATCATGAAAGGAAATAAAAATAAATCCTTCTTTTAGTTATAGCCTGCAAATAGTAATGATACAAGGTGATCCAGAGCGAAGGGGAAGGTTTCTTTGTCATTTGTTTTAATGTCAAATCAATTGAAGACTGATACTTTTGTAAAACTGAATAAAAATGCGGCAATGTCAAATTTGTATCAAAGTTTCTAAACACTTATTTCAATTTCTGTACTTGGTTCATCGAAGAATAATAGTTAATGTAAACAGTTTGTGGATGAGCAAACCACAATTTGAGTTGCACATATGTTCCAAAAAAACCACACGTTCCGTTATATAAATTTGTATATACTGAATTGATTTTTAACATTACTTCATTATCTTTCTTGGATTAGAATTTTTTAGACAACTTCCCTAGCAGTGACATCCTGTCCTTCATTGCAAGGATATTCCTGCTGTTCCAGATGATGACTGTATACCCACTCCTAGGCTATTTGGCTCGGGTTCAGCTATTGGGCCATGTCTTCGGTGACATTTATCCTAGGTAAGGGCTCCTCTTCTCTTGGCCAGCAAGATGTGCCAAGCAACAAATGACTGTGCAAACAGGTCAGTTTAAAATGTGACTGATCCTTTTGCTATAAAAATTTGCCTAATGAAAATGGTTACTAAAGATAGGTCACTGGTGTTCTTTTCCCTGAAGAGCTTTAAAATTAGAAGCTACTTCCTTGTCCAGATTGATTTAAAGATAATCCCCTCGGGGCGCCTGGGTGGCTCAGTCAGTTAAGCATCTGACTTCAGCTCAGGTCATGATCTCAAGGTTCGTGAGTTTGAGCCCCACATCAGGCTCTGTGCTGACAGCTCGGAGCCTGGAGCCTGCTTCTGATTCTGTGTCTCCCTCTCTCTCTCTCTGCCCTTCCCCCACTCACACTCTGTCTCTCTCTCTCAAAAATAAATAAACATCAAAAAAAAATTTTTTTAATAAATAAATAAATAAAGATAATCCCCTCTAGTTTAGTTATATTAGCTCTGATATCAGTTATGTTTATCTTACGTTTTAGCTGCCAATTTATTTACACATTGCCAGGAAGTTAATAGTATATAGTACCTGTATTGGCAATGTATGGCTAATGAGAAGCAACTCTTTTATTTTAGTTATTGATTATTAATATTTACTCATATATTTATTAACATTCATGCATTAAAAAATTTTTTTTAATGTTTATTCTTGAGACAGAGAGAGAGAGAGAGACGGAGCATGAGCCAGGGAGGGGCAGAGAGAGAGGGAGACACAGAGTACGAAGCAGCCTCCAGGCCCTGAGATGTTAGCACAGAACCCGACACAGGGCTCAAACTCATGCATGAACCGTGAGATCGTGACCTGAGCTAAAGTCGGATGCTCAAACGACTGAGCCACCAGGTGCCCCTAACATTCATGCATTTTTACATAAATCATAATTGTTTAGAATTGAAGGTGAGATATATAACAAGTTTAAATTCGTATTTGTTCCTGTAACTACTGCTATAGTTTTCAGTCTCTTATTGGTGATAGAGCAGTTTTGAGTCCTTTTGAAAATCTGTTCAAAGCTAATCACCCTCATCCAAGAGAAATTTTCATAAATTGCTTCAGTGTTTCCCTAGAACTTCATGCTGGGTTCCTGGTTAAGTCCTGCTAACATTAAGTTTTAGTATAGATTCATCCTCTTAAAAAGTACCTAGTCCTAACCTATTTTACTTGAAATAAATGGTCTTAAATGAAGAAAACTTTCATACAAAAAATTTTGTAATTACATTTACAGTAACCAGCTAAAACAAGTCTTCATCAGTTCTTCTCCAAAGTGAACTAATGCAGTATTTTCCCTCATTAACTAAATAATTAATATAAATATGTTTGTTTAAAAATAAAAAATCTATGAAAGCAAAAGTCCAGAGGTACCAGGTCTCTAGCATTGATAGTAGCAACAGCTACAGTTCTAACATTGCTCATCTTGAAGGTTGGATTTCAGTACATACAAGACTCCTATTGTGTTTATACCCTGTGTTGTATTTACATTCACCAGAATAAAATAAATACGATGAAGACATAGATGAAAAAAATTCTAGGTAAATGAATTATTCCTGTTTTCTGCCATTATTTTGCATAATGGTGGCTATTAGAATGTTTTTTCTTCTTGGAAATAGTCTGAAATTTCCCTTTCATGTTCACATTGCATTTCTTTCTCTACCACCAGGAACACACTACCATTTATCCTGCAGTTACAAGTCCTCTACAGACTGCATGATTCAGAGCATACTTTTTTGAGCTCAGTACCTCCTTTATACTCTTAAAGTTTATTGAGAACCCCCAGGAACTTTATTTACCTTTTGTGAGTTATATCTATCAATATTTAACATATGAAAAATTAAAACTGAAAATTTTTAAATATTAATGAATTTATTCAAAAAACATTAGTAGGGTGCCTGGGTGATTCAGTCGGTTGAGCATCCAGCTTCGGCTCAGGTTATGATCTCATACTCCGTGAATTTGAGCCCCACGTCGGGCTCTGTGCTGACAGCTCAGATCCTGGAGCCTGCTTCAGATTCTGTGTCTCCCTCTCTCTACCTCTACACCCCTCAAAAGTAAATAAGCATTAAATAAAATATTTTTAAAAAGCAATAATATAAAACTATTACTTGTTTTAAAATAACATATTTATGAAAAATAATTGTTTCCCAAAAAACTTTTATTTTACATTTTCCAAACTTTTTAAAGTTTTATTTATTTAAGTAATTTCTACACCCCACATGCGGCTTGAATTCACAAGCCTGAGACCAAGAGTCACATGCTCTTCCAACTAAGCCAGCAAGACACCCCACATTTTCAAAACTCTGATTTGCTAGAAGATAATTGGATTCTCCTACCTTCTGCATTCAGTCTGTTAAAATATGTTGTTTTCATTAAAATCTATGAAGAAAATCTAGCCTCACATAGACATGTTGTTGGAAAAGCAGTCTTTTAATAGCCTTTTCAGACTATTGTGGATATTCTTCTTTGATACTTTGCCAAATTTTAACAAGTGGTAGTTTCCTATAAGTTAGTCAAATCAGAAATTCAGTTATATTAAAACCCATTGGTCTGTCTTACACTTTGGATCCTTTACCCGTGATGTTTTTGTAACATCATGTTTAGTCACCTGGAAAATATCATTTCACTGATTTCTGCAGATCTTCCAAATGTTGACACACTTCCTTATAATATCAAAACCCACTTTCGTAATATTGCCACCAATTTCATTATAAATCTCTTTAAATATTGAAAAACTGTCAAACTGAAGGTGGCAAGTACAAGCTGTCCAAAATTCTAATTTTTACTTGAAAGCTCAAACTTTATCATTGACAACACATACACATGTTTTCCTTGAAGTGACAAGATCATAAGCTTTCGTTTTTAAGAAAATGTCCGTCGGGGCGCCTGGGTGGCTCAGTCGGTTAAGCGGCCGACTTCGGCTCAGGTCATGATCTCACAGTCCGTGAGTTCAAGCCCTGTGTCAGGCTCTGTGCTGACCGCTCAGAGCCTGGAGCCTGTTTCTGATTCTGTGTCTCCCTCTCTCTCTGACCCTCCTCCATTCATGCTCTGCCTCTCTCTGTCTCAAAAATAAATAAACGTCAAAAAAAAAATTTAAAAAAAGAAAAAGAAAATGTCTAATATCCGAGTCTGAAGAACCACAGTTTGTTTGCCTTTCAAATAAAAATAGCATTCCTTGGAAAAAACGGCTAGGTTGCTCTCCAGCTCAGTTGCACAAGTACTTTTCCTCAAGACAACCATTATACCTCACCGTGCAGCAGATAAGCTGTATTATGTACTTCCTGTTTAATCACACAGAATAGCAAAAAGGTGTGTGTCCAAAACATGAAAGTTAATAAAACTAATAACTTTTACTTTTTTATGAAGGATTTGTTTGAGAGTGTTTTGCAATAAAGCATACAGTATAGAATACAAAATGGTGCCACTGTCTATCCATGCTAAGGGGCCAGCAGTTTTACCTACAATTGCTTTTGCAAAGCAAGTAATGCCTTTTATGATTTGAAATTAATTTTTACCTCAGTGACTTCCTGAAAAGGTATTGGGAACTTCCCTGGGGTTTGTGGTTACACTCAGAACCACTTCTTTGGAAAATACACAACGTTGTTTCCTTTTATAACACAGAAATAACAAAAGAGCCATTGTCTCAAAGCTCTGGAGCAATTTTTAAAGTTGGAGTTTCTAGATAAATAATAAGATCTGGAAGCCTGAATATCTTTGTAATTCATGAGGATGTAGGACTAACTGCTTATTTGTATAAATATTTTTCCTTATTCTCTATAATCTTTATTGGGTTTTAATTAACTTCTGATAACCTGGGCTCACAAGGTTGCTTTAAGGTATAAATTTGGCTTTTAAGAATCAACTTTTTGGGAAATGGAGTTATTTCTTGAGCATCAAATTTTATGTCCATTCTTTTTCTTTTTCTTTTTCTTTCTTTATTTATTTTGAGAGAGAGTGAGAGAGAGCACATGCATGGGAGGGACAGAGAAAAAGGGAGAGAGAGAATCCCAAGCAGGCTCCACGCTGTTAGCACAAACCTGATGTGGGGCTTGAACTCAAGAACTGTGAGATCATCACCTAAGCCAAAATCAAGAGTTGGATGCTTAACCAACTGGGCTATCCAGGCACCCCTACATTATTTTTCTATTCATTATTTCTATTCACTGAATGTCTTTAAGTGACTGAACCTGAAGGATGAAAACCTGCCCATTTTGCCTTTTCCCTTAAAGTAAATAAATACTTTACAGAAAAACACATAGAAAGTTTGTTAAATACAGAAAAGGGGCAAAATTACTCCAAATCCCAAATCATAACACAATTATTACTGCCTTTTTAGTATATTTCCTTCTGATATCTTTTCAAATGTTTTCAGATTTTCTGTAGTAAAAATCTAGCTAGCTTTTTTCCAAGTTGTCTAGATGACTTTTTACCATCTAGGTAACAATGATAAGTTATTTTGAATACTTTTTAATATATCCCATCAGTTAAATTATTACCTTGCTGTATATCTAGGATACTTCTGGTTTTGCCACAAATATCTTGAAGTTAATGGCTTTTTTCATATTTTTGTTTATTAAGAAATTCCAAATGCAATTATAGACCAAAGGGTGTGAACTCTGATACACACTAGTTTGTTCTGGCAAATCTTAGCCTATTCATATATTTACACAAAAGGACCAAGGTCACTGTCCCGTCACTATCATTGAGTACTATCATTGCCTTCAATTTTTGCTGCAATTTTATTGTCAAGTTTAAGACATTTTCATTTTAAAAATATTAGTAATGAATTTTATTCTCATATTAATGGTTATAATTTGCCTGTTTTTATTTTTATCTTTTCTTCCAAACTCCTCAACTTCTAGCATTTTCCACGTGCTGATTCTTAATCTAATTATTGTGGGAGCTGGAGTAATCATGGCCTGTTTCTACCCAAACATAGGAGGAATCATAAGGTACAGCCTATAAGGAAACTCTGTCCCTTCATATATTGGCCTTTATTTTTATGGTTTTCCTGTTGATATTGTCATTGTTGTTGTTAATTTAATTATATGAAATTATTGTATTTAAAACTGGTAACATTCAAATGTAGTTCTCTGCTGTCAAAGTGCTCATTATCTTCCATCACTGCTTCTTCCTGATTCTAGAAGTCCTGTTATCCCTTGGGCATCTTTCCCCTTCTCTTTTTCTTTTATACCTTTTTCTCTTTATACAAGATAAAAAAATTTTTATATAAAATCTGTAACTTCTTGGAGTACCTGAAGATCTCTAGTATGTTAAGGCTGTGTTCTAAGTTTTTAAATCCATTCTACTCAAGAACGTGTTTCACTGTGAGTTGCAGTCAGAGAGTAAGAGTTGAGATGGGAGTTTAGATCCCATATGGCTCTACTTAATATATTTTCTCTAAAAATGTTGTGATGGGTTGAATAGATGGGGAGTGAAGTTGTGACCTCAAATTCTCATGGAATACTGGGCTGATTTCTCTTCCTTGACTATAGAAAGCAGGGCTGAGTCACTTTTTTAAAGACCCTTACCTAAGAAAGTAGCAAGAATCAGGAGAGAGCATTGGCCTGATGCTTATTGAATATAATGGATTTTCAAGTTTCTGTTAAGCTAAGGATAGGGTAAAGAAGAAGAAAGTGCGGATCTGACAGTCTTTTGTTGAGGTATTTTTGTTACTATCTTTGATAATTATGCTGAACACCACAGAGATACTCATCTGTTCTCCTTCTCAAGCAGATGCTAGCAGTCCTTCAAAGACTCAGAATGCATAATTAGTTTATAAAAGATCAAAGATAGGAAGCCTGTCTCCAGATGTTTCTGAGGAAGCAGCCACAAACATGGAGACATAGAAGAACTATGGAGATTGGAGAGATGCATAAAAAACTCTGTCAAGCAGATGCTATAAAGATGAACAGGAAATAATATTTTATATTAGCTTAGCAAGTAAAATGTTTTCAACTGACATGCATTATGTCTACAACACTTGAATCAAAAATAATTTTGTTGCCTTATTAGACTAAAGAGGGTTTAAATGGTACTATATTTACCTTAATTGTAAATCAGCAAAAACAAAATGCAAGATTAATATTAATCCAAAAAGTTTTTATTTCACAGGTATTCAGGAGCAGCATGTGGCCTGGCCTTTGTATTCATATACCCATCTCTCACCTATATAATTTCCCTCCACCAAGAAGACCGTCTGACATGGCCGAAATTAATCTTTCACGTTTTCATCATCATTTTGGGCCTGGCTAATTTGATTGTTCAGTTTTTTATGTGAAATACTCAATGTTTTCTCAAGATCTTTTGTGGTATTTTCAACTTTGACAACAATTCCACATAAATTCACTTGTAAATGGTGTTATTGCTGTAATTCTAAATGTTTTCCTAAGATAATTTGGGGGGAAAAAAGGGAAATGGAGGTCCATTAATAAGTTATTTTGATTAGAGTGGAAAAGGGGGCAATGATCTTTATCTCTTTTCATATTCACCACCTCCTCATTCTCACTGTCTTTTCTGAGTAGAAGCGTAAGCCCTTAGGAAAAATCACGCTGGTTTTTGCTTTTACAGTTTTAAGGTGCATAAGTTTATTTTGACTACAGTAAAGATTCTCAGGGTGTCACAGCAACTATTGCCAGATGCTATTTCTGTTTTATGTTTGAATGTATTCACTTTCATTTTATTACTTGCTAGATCATTTCTGCAGTTTGTCCAAACATTTACTGTTTGGGACAGTAAACCAAATACCTCATTTTTAAAAAGAAATTTCCATGGCATCAGTGTTAATAGAGTGAACTCGTAACTGCATCCTTAATCTCTGTTTAAAAGAGAGAAAGAATGTCAGTATAGGCTCTGTGGTCATGAAATTTACACAAAATAAAAGAACTGGGAGAGTTTATTGCTGTCTGACTCCTTTTGTTTCTAATCTAGTACCAGTGACTTAGGTCAGAATTCTAGTTCCCCCAGCCACATTTTGCATAGGAACCAGTATGGTTGTCTCCATCAACCCAAGAGGACTCTTACTTTTTAGACTTCTGAGCATTGCATAGGATGTCATGACAGGACCAATGGGGAAGAATATAGGAAACCTGGCAAAGAATGTCAGGTGCATGAGTCCTTATAAGAGAGAAAGGAAATGGAGAAGGGACTGGAAAAGTGAGGCTTCCTTCCTAGTGTGTTGGGGATTAATCCAGGAAACAATTAATTCTGTTTGAGGTAAGACTTCCAAGAACTGGTTCCCCAACCACTCCACTGCTTACTTCTTAAATGGCAGAGAAGAGGTTAAATCCCTGAATCTGAGAAAAGGATTAGGGAGTCCGAATTTTTTTTAAAAAATTTTTAATGTTTATTTATTTTTTGAGAAAAAGAGACACAGAGTATGAATGGGGAAGGGTCAGAGAGATAGGAGGACACAGAATCTGAAGCAGGTTCCTGGCTCTGAGCTGTCAGCACGGAGTCCAATGCAGGGCTCAAACTCACAAAGGGTGAGATCAGACCTGAGCCAAAGTCAAATGCTCAACTCACTGAGCTGCCCAGGTGCCCCCTCCTTTTTTTAAAATTCAATTAGTTAACATACAGTGTAGTCTTGTCTTCAGGAGCAGGGCCCAGTAATTCATCTCTTACATATGACACTCACTGCCCATCCCCACAATGCCCTCCTTAATGCCCATCACCCATTCAACCCATCCTCCCACCCACCTCCCCTCCAGCCACCCTCAGTTTGTTCTCTGTATTCAGGAGTCTCTTATGGTTTGCCTCCCTCTCTGTTTCTATCTTATTTTTTCTTCCCTTCCCCTATGTTCATCTGTTGTGTTTCTCAAATTTCACATAGGAGTGAATCATATGTTATCTGTCTTTCCCTGACTGACTTATTTCGCTTAGCAAAATATACTCTAGTTCCATCCATGTTGTTGCAAATGGAAAGATCTCATTCTTTTTCATGGCCAAGTAGTATTCCATTGTATATAGGTACCACATCATCTTCCCCTATTCATCAGTCAATGGACATTTGGGCTGTTTCCATAGTTTGGCTATTGATAGTGCTGCTGTAAACATTGGGGCACATGTGCTCCTTCAAATCAGCATTTTTGTATCCTTTGGATAAATATCTTGTAGTGCAATTGATGGATCATAGGGTAGTTCTATTTTTAATTTTTTGAGGAAACTCCATACTGTTTTCCAGAGTGGCTGCACAGGTTTGCATTCCCACCAACAGTGCCAGAGTTTCCCTTTTCTCCACATCCTCACCAAAATCTGTTGTGTCCTGAGTTGTTAATTTTAGTCACACTGACTGGTGTAAGGTGGTATCTCTTTGTGGTTTTGATTTGTATTTCCCTGATGATGAGTGATGTTGGATATCTTTTCCTGTGTCTGTTAGCCATTTGGATATCTTCTTTGGAAAAGTGCCTATTCATGTCTTCTGCCCATTTCTTCGCTGGAGTTTTTTGTTTTTTTTGTTTTTTTTGTTTTTTTTTGGGTGTTGAGGTTGGTAAGTTCTTTATAGATTTCAGATACTAATCCTTTATTCAAGATGTCATTTGCAAATATCTTCCCTTCTGTCGGTGCCTTTTAGTTTTGTTGATTGTTTCCTTTGCTGTACAGAGGCTTTTTATCTTTATGAGATCCCAATAACTCATTTTTGCTTTTGTTTCCCTCGCCGCTGGAGACATGTCAAGAAGTTGCTGCAGCCTAGGTCAAAGAGGTTGCTGCCTGTTTTCTCCTGTAGGATTTTGATAGTTTCCTATCTCACATTTAGGTCTTTCATGCATTTTGAATTGTTTTTTGTATGGTGTAAGAAAGTGGTCCAGTTTCACTCTTCTGCATGTCGCTGTCCAGTTCTCCCAGCACCATTTGCTGAAGAGACTGTCTTTTTTCCATTGGATACTCTTTCCTGCTTTGTCAAAGACTAGTTGGCCATATCTTTGTGGGTCCATTTCTGGGTTCTGTATTGTGTTCCATTGATTTATGTGTCTGTTTTTGTGCCAATACCATACTGTCTTGATGATTTCAGCTTTGTAATACAGCTTAAAGTCTGGAATTATGCCTCCAGCTTTGGTTTTCTTTTTCAACATGACTTTGGCTATTCAGGGTCTTTTCTGGTTCCATACAAATGTTAGGATTGTTTTTCTAGCTCTGTGAAGAATGCTGGTGTTATTTTGATAGGGATTGCATTGAATGTGTAGATTGCTGTAGGTAGTGTCAACATTTTAACAATAGTCTTCCAATTAATGAGCATGGAATTTTTTTCCATATCTTTGTGTCTTCTTCAACTTCTTTCATAAGCTTTCTATAGTTTTCAGCATACAGATCTTTTACCTCTTTTTACCTGGGTTTTATCCTAGGTTTCTTATGAGTTTTGGTGCAATTGTAAATGGGATTGATTCCTTGATATCTCTTCTGCTCCATTATTGTTGTATAGAAATGCAACTGATTTCTGTATATTGATTTTATATCCTGCAACTTTGCTGGATTCATATATAAACTCTGGCAGTCTTTTTGTGGAGTCTTTCAGATGTTCCATGTAGAGTATCGTGTCATCTCCAAAGAATGAAAGTTTGACATCTTCCTTGCCAGTTTAGAGGCCTTTTACTTCTTTTTGTTGTCTGATTACTAAGGCTAGGACGTCCAACACTATGTTGAATAACAGTGGTGAGAGTGGACATCCCTGTCATGTTCCTGACCATAGGGGAAAAGGTCTCAGTTTTTCCCTGCTGAGGATGATATTAGCAGTGGGTCTTTCATATATGGCCTATATGATCTTGAGGTATGTTCCTTGTATTCCTACTTTCTTGAGGATTTTTATCAAGAAAGGATGTTGTATTTTGTCAGATGTTTTTTCTGCATCTATTGACAGGATCTTATGGTTCTTATCCTTTCTTTTTTTAATGTGGTGTATCATGTTTATTGATTTGCAAATGTTGAACCAGCCCCACAGCCCAGTAGTAAATCCCACTTGATAATGGTGAATAATTCTTTTCATATACTGTTGAATTCAATTTGCTAGTATCTTGTTGAGTTTTGCATCCATGTTCATCAGGGATCTTAGCCTATAATTCTCCTTTTTAATGGGGTCTTTGTCTGGTTTTGGAATCAAGGTAATGCTCGCTTCAGAGAATGAGTTTGGAAGTTTTCCTTCCATTTCTATTTTTTTGGAAAGGTTTGAGGAAAATAGGTATTTAACTCATCTTTAAATGTCTGGTAGAATTCCCCTGGGAAGCTATCTGGCCCAGGACTCTTACTCGTGGGGAGATTTTTTGATAACTGATTCAATTTCTTTGCTGGTTATGGGCCTGTTTAAATTTTCTTCTTTCTTTTTTTTTTAAATGTTTGTTTTATTTTTGAGAGAGAAAGAGAGATACAGCATGAGTGGGGGAGGGGCAGAGAGAGAAGAAGACACAGAATTTGAAGCAGGCTCCAGGCTCGGAGTTGTCAGCACAGAGCCCGATGTGGGGCTCGGACCCATGAACTGCAAGATCATGACCTGAGCTGAAGTCGGACGCCCAACTCACTGAGTCACCCAGGCACCCCTCAAATTTTCTTTCTTTCTGTTTAAGTTTTAGTAGTGTGTGAGTGTCTAGGAATTTGTCCATTTTTTCCAGATTGTCCAGTTTGTTGGCATATAATTTTTCATAGTATTCTCTTGTAATTGTTTGTATTTGTATGGTAATTGTTGTGATCTCTCCTCTTTCATTTATGATTTTATCTATTTTGGTCCTCCCTTTTTTCTTTTTGAGAAGTGTGGCCCGGGTTTTATCAATTTTGTTTATTCTTTCAAAAAACCAGTTCTTAGATTCATTGGTCTATTCTATTGGTTTGTTTGTTAGTTTTTGGATTCTATATCATTTATTTCTGCTTTAATCTTTATTATTTCCCTTCTTCTACTGGCTTATTTGCTGCTCATTTTCTAGCTTCTTTAGGTATAAAGTTAGATTGTGTATTTGGAACCTTTCTTACTTTCTTAAGATAGGTCTGAATTGCAATGTATTTTCCTCTTAGGATCACATTTGCTGCATCCCAAAGGGTCTGGACTTTTGTCTTTTTATTTTCATTTGCTTCCATTAATTTCTTCTTTAATTTCCTGGTTAACTCATTCATTCTTTAGTAGGATATTCTTTAACCTCCATGTATTTGAGGGCTTTCCAAATTTTTTCTTGTGGTTGATTTCAAGTTTCATAGTATTGTGATCTAAAAATATGTGTGGTATGATCTCAATCTTTTTGTAGCTATTAAGGGCTGATTTGTGACCCAA